>NC_143550.1:175550833-175899166 GCF_054136105.1 Typopeltis vanoorti
TAGGACTAGATTTTTTTGTTTGGAGGGTGGTGAATGTGTGGAATTCGTTGCCAGAGGTGACTGGGACTGCTTCGTGTGTGAATGAGTTTAAGAAGTATGGCAGGTAAAAAAATTCAGTTAATACCTTTTATTCCAGTATAGGGAGTAGGCGAGGCTATTTTAGTCCTATCTAATATTTTTGGAGACTGAGTGGCCACGATTCGCCAATCAGAGATAGCTAGCTCAAGGATATCACTAAGTTAATCGGCAAGCAGTGAAGAGATGGCTGCAAGTGCCGCCATCTCGTGGTCCCTAACCCTAACACAATATTTTAATGTCTGAAAATAATGTGGGTTCGAGGGTCGATTTTCTTGAGTTTACGGGAGAAAAAAAAACACTTGCTTATGCTAGAGATTGACTAACTGGGGAACAGTTCAAAAAAGGAAGCTTATAAAATGTTCCTCTATGTCTTCCTTCATGCGGTAATGCGCTGTGGAGTGTCAACTCCACTTCTGCTGAGCTACAAAGGCTTGTGTGAATAATGGTTAGTGTGTCAATGTAGGGTCCCCCGCTATCAGTCTTCTGACTTCCTGGAGACATTGTTATAATAATAATAATAACAAGTAACAATTACATTAATATTTTTGTCATTGTTCTATAATTACATGAGCTTACTGCTGACAAAGGACATATTGATGTCCAGGATTTATGTGTAAGTTGTGGGAATGTTTCCTGTATTATAATGAATGTAATGAATATGGGAGATCCGTTGCCAGAGATGATTTTGAGCACTTCGCCTATGAATGAGTTTAAGGAAAGGTATGATAGGTTTTGTGAATAATTGAAGGTGTCAATATAGGGTTTCACAATATATGACTCTTCTGACTTCATGGAAAATTCGGTCACCAGGAAAATTCCGATTTCGAACCTCTTCACTTAGGCATGAAGTTGAAAGAGCAGATAAGCAGCTTAACAGCATTAAGGCCCAGGGCCGCATTTACCATTAGGCGCATGAGGCGCAAGATGGGGCCTCACTCTCTAGGGGGGGGGGCTCATTTTAAAACCTTACTCCTCACAAAGAACAATAAAAAACAGCATAGTTATAGTTGCAAAATAAAATACTTATTTTTAAATATTAAATTCATAATATGAAAACTAGAGGCCGCTGAAAAATTTGTGAGGCTTCCTGCTTCCATTTGAAATACATTGTTCTTTTCTTAGAATATAAAACTAACAGGCACTCTGTATTCCATGAAATTCATGTATGTAAGCATACCATTTCTTTGCTGGACGTATATACACGTCCAGCAAACCTGGATAATATTCTGTCCACCTGCTGAAAGAACATGGATAAGAAGTGTAGTTTGACCGTCATGTCCATTAGAAGGTGCGATAATCCTTCACGATGAAAAGAACACTTAACTCCATTACCTGGGGTACGTAGTAGCTATGCTCAGTTGCCTACAACAAGAAACGCAGTTGCTTGCCGTTTGCTCGGTAACCGGAATCTAAGTTATATCAGACTAAATACCTATGAGTTATGTTCATTTTGTTGCTTGTTTTTATCGTATAATTATAGTTTTTAATGCTAGCGTAAAATAAGAAATCCTTTCATACTTTCTTCACTTCATATTGTATCACTTTGGAAGATCAATGTCACTATCAATTTTTTTGCTAATTATTTTAATCACCAATACATTTTAAAATTCTCAAAGAACTTGATTGAAGATAATTATTTTTGTCAAACAATTATTTTATAAATTCATGAAAATCCGAATCTAAAAATGAACACAGCGCTCATCTGTTCAAAATTAAGTTTCCTCTTTGATTCACAATCTTAGTTTGAAGGTTAGTTATCATATGTAAATCTTGAATCATATCATGTAATGCATAATTTTTATAACGTAATCTGTTGGTTTTTGCATTTCAACTTTCTTGGTTTCCTCCTCTCCCTAATCACTCACTACAAATCAAAAATAAACTGCAGTTATGAAGTCAACTGTTTTGTACATATTTTTGGCTAATATCGATATTATGCGGCAGTTTTGAAGTAGCGATATTTTCCCTACAGTTTATCATTTGAAACATGTGTAGGTGCGTATGTCAAAATGAAATTTTATTTCCAAAATTTTCATAACGGAATTAATTCGCCTTTAATGGCTAACTCCCCCTCCCGAAATTATTATCACCACACACACACACACACACACACACACACACAAATACTACCAGATAGCATGCGCGCACTTTCTTTTTGTTTGAATCCATTATTTTTCCAAAGAAATTGTACTGTTGCAGTTTTAAGCAAAAGACAAAGGCGTAGAATCTCTGATAAACTACCATTGGATATAAATTAAAAAGACTGACAATCGGAAACCCGAGTAATGCAGTTTAACACCATTTCTTGTTCATAAAAATAAATAATTAAAAATAAATAAATAAACAAATCGTTCCTAAAATTGAAATGTGCGAACCATATAATCTTATTTTGCAAGGAAAGGAAGCAAAATGTCATATTTATTTCAATAAATGTTAATAAAAAATATAAATATTTGACATAATATTTCCAATGCAAACAATAAACATTTTGATTATTTATTTTCGCACGTGTGAAATTAATTTTTTTCGGGAAGAGACACAATAAATAAATTGCGCAGTAAAAAACGGTCAATCCAAGAAAAACAGTGCACATAACTACTATAATCCGTTAACGGCGGGGGAGGGGGGTAATTGCATTTTAACAGATAGAATGCTGATGAAGTTTCATCAGCATTCTGCCTTTTTATTAGGTCAAAGGGATTTTGAGTATATTTGCGGAAAGATATATTCAACATAACTTAGCCAGTTTTGTTATAAAAAGTGCCGCATTTGAAGAAATATTAGCAGCATAATAATAAAATAGCAATATTCATATTGCTTCAGAGTAACTTGATAATGTTGATAATATCAAAACAAGATGAGACACATCTGTAGAAATCTATTATTATTATTATGATTATTAGAGTCCTTTTAATTATTAACTCTATAGAGATATACTCAATAAATTTGTATTTTTATGTTTTTAAATAAATAATCTAGTTTCATTTTGTCACAGATGGTTTTTGCTGGACTACCTGGACTTTTAGACTGTTGTTCTTACCAATATTGTAAAATCTTGATTGTAGCTTAAATATTCCAAAGCACATTACCTCGATTTTTCACTTAGGTCAAGTCCCATAAGAATGTTGTAAAAAATAACCTTGTTTGTCTCTGTATATTTTGTATTAGGTATTTTTGTAAATAGCCTTTTGGAAATTAACTTGGATATACTTCTTTAATAAGAATATGTTAGAGTGTTAAAAACAAAGACAATGGCTTTTTCGCCAGAGCTGTATGTAATAGATCTACATGGCAGCATTAGTTGTTTATTAAATTTTGTGTGTATGAGAAAGGCTTACAAGCTCTGCACGTAAACACCTCCGAAGTCTGTCAGAAAGGTTCAAACAACTTTCCGATGGTCGGCATCTTACAATCAAAAGAAGGCACAGAAGAGAACAAAGAGCGGGCCGAACTCTTGAAACTTAAGATGAAAGAATCATGCCGAATTCTTTGGGGATTACAAACTTCGTGCGAGGTCTTAGAGAAGGCATAATAAAAGGGGACAGAGCCCAGCATATAGGGCTTCCCAGATCCAGAAGTCACCAGAGAGTTGCCACTCTCTGGCAATGTCTCCAGAAATTGCCAGCTTCCTGGTTCCAGTCTTAAGAGAAGTCTTCGAGTTGCCGAAAGGAGATGTTCCAATCGCCGGAGAAAAACTTCCAGTCCAGAGAAGAATCCCAGTTGACAGTTGGCGGAAATTCGAGTTAGTGGAGGCAGCAGAAAAAGGAGGCAGTCGTCAAGGCATTTTTGGCGAGCCCAAGCAGAGGAGAAAAGGTGAGACAAATTACCCGAAGAACCACGTTCGCTCTGAAGTTTTTCTTTTCACCGTGGGAGAATAGCTTTTTGCCGGAGCTGTATATGAGTACCACAGGTCGCAATTCACAGTCCACTATTTTCCCGGAGAGCCTGTGTAGCTCAGCGGATGTCGCGTTTGCACACCGCCGCGCTTGGCCGCACGAAGGAAGACTTGGTTTCGAGTCTAGTCGGCGACTAGAGGAAATTTTTCTAAGCCTTTTTTCGACCGGTTCCCGAGTTAGTCGATCTCTGGCACGGGCAAGCAGGTTTTTCCTCCCGGAAACTCGGGTTTTTCGTCCTGTAAACTCAAGAAAATCGACCGTAGAACCCAGATTATTTCAGACATTAAATATATTGTGTTAGGGTTAGGGACCACGAGATGGCAGCACATTTGAGCCGTCTCTCTTCACTGCGTACCGCTTAATTAGTGATAGCTTTGGGCCATCTGTCTCTGATTGGGTACCAGTGGAGATTGAACTGCCCACTCATTCTCCAAAAGTTAGATAGGGCTAAATGGCCTCGCCCACTCCCGTATACGGGAATAAAAAGGCGTTAGCTGATTTTTTTTTTTGATATTTCTGAAGCCAGATTTCCTGAAGGAAGCTCAAGAGTTGAAATGGGAGAATTGCCTTAGAACGTTTTGTGCAAGACCTTTGACTGAATGTGAGATACAGAGATTTTGTAAGTTATATACCTTTGTACAATTCCTCTTATAATGTGTTTTAGTTGGACAATTAAGATTTAGATTAACAGTAACAAGAAGTGTCATTAAGAGAATCTATTGGCATATTTGAAGTTGATATACAGTTTGTAAAAGTACCTTAATAGAGAGTTAACTAATCTCTTTGCAAGTATACTAGAAGTATAATAAATAGAAATTGTAAACAGAGTAAATAAGTTTTGAGTTAAAGAAAGTTTTTGCGATCATTTTGAAACACGTTCCAGAGACAACAGAGGTTTTTTGTGTGCTGCTGCTATTTGTAGTAATTAGTTGGGTAAGAAAAGTTTCTATATGATATAAATAGAGTATTTGAATTTCAAGTTTATTATTATTTATAAATTAAATGGAGCCTGTGTAGCTCAGTGGATGTGGCGTTTGCACACCACCGCGCTAGGCCGCACGAAGGAAGTCTTGGTTTCGAGTCTAGTCGGCGACTAGAGGAAATTTTTCTAAGCCTTTTTTCGACCGGTTCCCGAGTTAGTCGATCTCTGGCACGGGCAAGCAGGTTTTTCCTCCCGGAAACTCGGGTTTTTCGTCCTGTAAACTCAAGAAAATCGACCGTAGAACCCACATTATTTCAGACATTAAATATATTGTGTTAGGGTTAGAGACCACGAGATGGCGGCACATTTGAGCCGTCTCTCTTCACTGCGTACCGCTTAATTAGTGATAGCCTTGGGCCATCTGTCTCTGATTGGGTACCAGTGGAGATTGAACTGCCCACTCAGTCTCCAAAAAAGTTAGATAGGGCTAAATGGCCTCGCCTACTCCCGTATATACGGGAATAAAAAGGCGTTAGCTGATTTTTTTTTTTTTTTTTATAAATTAAATTGATTTTTCAGTTCATTTTTTGTGCATCAAGATTCTAGTCATTTCAGCGTAAAATGTCGAGTAAAAAAGTGGACGTTAGCGAGCATAGCAAGTTATCGTTACTGTTCATTGCTCTACGTTTTAACTAAAGTGGGAATTATTATGCTTATTACTGCAACTTAAAAAAAAAAATGAAAGCTGGAATTGAATAAATCTTGTAATAAATAAATGTTGTAATTCCATAAATAAGGTGATTTTTGCTATAATTTTTATTACCGTAAATTCAAAATTTTTATTTTTTGTGAGAATATCTGAACTTTACAGTTCATGAAGTTCCAATTTTTACCTTGATTAACAAGCTTAATTTGATTGCATTCAAATTCTTTTTCTTAAAAAAAAATTATCCTTATACTAAATTATTACCACATCTTTTAATATTTTTTCGGTATTCAAAATTTTTCTAACAACTATGATGCTTGTCAACGAAGCTTGTCAAACAAAATCAACAATCAACACTCTAATTGAAATCTTTCACAGAAATATTTTAATTACATCTTTCTTTAAATTAATTATGATTCAGTTACATGGAATATTTAAAAGTGTAAATAATATATATATTTAGAATTACATTAAAAGATTTTAAACTATTTAGAAAATTTAATATTAAATATAAAGTATGGTAGAAGTTGCATAATTATTTATAATCATCGATACAAGTTAGTCATTTATTTATATAAAATGACTTACAAGGTTGCTAGTTTAATATTACCAATATTTTTTTAATATTAATATTTATTGTATCCACGTGAAATTCGTTTATATTTTTGGGAAGAGACACAATAAATAAATTGTGCACCAAAAAAGGATCAAATATCGTAGAACAGTAAAGGAAATTCCAAAAAAAGGTAATTAAACCGATAGTTTAGTTACCATTATTTGGCTAGTACAGTACTTGCAAAGCAGTATATTGTATACAAGTATATATACCTAATTATATGGTTAAAGTAGTTGTCGTAGTCGGTAAGAATATATTATTCAATTAATTGTTATTCTTATTTTACTGTTACTAGTTTTGTTATTTTAACAAAACCAAGATACTACTGTTTCTATTTTTTTTTTTTTTTTAAATCTTTTAACAGGAAAGAGCAGTACACAAACTGCGGTCTTTTAACAAGACCGCAGTTTGTTCGCCAAGATGGTCGCTGACCTTCGATAGAAGATAGCACAATAAGAAGAAGAATCTTTTAACGTAATTGTTTATTTTATTTATGTTTATTTTGGATTTAATAAATACTTATTTCGCTTTTGATAGATTAATACACATAATGGTACCAAGAATATTTGAATCCGGAGCTAGTAAACGAAAACGACTGAAAAACAGCTAAATAGTCAGAAGAAGACAATTTTGTGTTTCATGCGTTCTGAAAATGAAGAATTTCGTAGAACTGAAGTTGTACTTCACAGTTCTCGGAATGAAAACGAAACATTAATATCATTATCAGGAGGAGATGAAAGTGAAAATGAAGAACATCAAAATGATGTGGAAAACAGAAGGAGAGAAAGAAATAAATGAAACAAATCAAGAGGATTCTGAAGAAAATTTTCAATCGGAGTCTGTACTTACCAGCAAGCAGGCTATCTCTTATCCTACTGATGTAGCAGTGTGGCCACTTACTATTAATGAACAGTTTATCGAGCATATTTTTATAAATATGTCCCAGAATGTTGGTAAAATCGAAACTTAAAAAAAAAGAATACACAGAACGCAATAGAATATATGTCAGAAATGTAAATATATCATATTTTTAATGTAAAAAAGGCGAATGGAACAAAGGAGAAATGAGAGTAGCTAATTTTTTCAGAAACCAGCAAAGCAATTCACTGGTTTGTTTGTAAATTGTTTTCTAAGTCAAATAATAGCTTAATGAAGGGTTTTAATGACTGGGGAAATATAACACGAACCTTATGTGATCACGAGCATTTTACTGAGCATATACAAGCTATGTGCACATATCGCAAAAGCAAACCAAGTTCTGTAAATAGTCGAATTGATTCTGAATTGATCAAACAAATACAATCTGAAGAAAATTATTGGAGAGAGGTTTTAAAAGAATAATAGCTACCATTAAGTTACTGAGTAAACTAGGGTAACTGTAATCTAGTAAACTGAGTAAACTATAGCATTTAGAGGAAATACAGATGATATTTTTTCTGATTCTTGCGAAATTATTTTCGCGTTTACATTATTTAAATGAATTTGATGATTTTATAAAACATCACATGAAAATGTACGCCAACTGTAGTTCTGGCAGATCAAATTATCTTTCTTACCATACTTGTGATGAATTCATAGCGTTAATAGCTAAAAAAAAGAGAAATATTAATATCAGAAATTAAGGAAGCTGCTTATTTTGCAATAATACTCGATTCAACGCCAGACATTGCCCATAATGACCAAGTAGCTATGATATATAGGTATGTTGCCGCAAATTCTTACATCACAGAAACATTTATCGGGTTCATCAGAATTACACAACTTGATTCCTTATATTTAGAAGAGGTAGTATTAAAAAAATTCGAAGAATTATCTTTGGATATAAAAATGTGCAGAGGGCAAAGCTATGATAACGCTGCCAATATAAAAGTTATCTATACAGGTTTACAAGCTAGGCTGAAAAAACGTAGTCGCTCTGCACATTATATACCGTGCTCTAGTCATTCCTTAAATTTAATTGGCAACTATGCCGCGGAATCTTGTCCGGAAGTAGTGCAATATTTTTGTTTTATTCAAAATGTATATATTTACTTTTCATCTTCAACAAGAATTTAGAATCTTTTACAGTTAAAAGAGTAAGTGAAACGAGGTAGTCCGCAAGAGCTGACGCTGTATTGGCTTTGAAACGTGGAATTATCCATTTCTCCTCGTGAAAAACCTATTTCTAAATTAGAGAGCTCATCATTGGCTCAACATTTTGACAAACCAGAAACAGCAATTTTAATAGTTGTGTGGGACAAAATTTTACAACGAATAAATGCTACTAGTAAATCTCTACAAGATCCCGATATGGATTTGTTATTAACTAATAATTTGTTACACTCTTTAGTTGGTTTTATTTTAGATATAAGAAATAGTTTTGTTACTGTAAATGAAGAAGCGAATTTATTAACAGATGAGACAAAATTTAAAGATGAAAAGGAAAGAGTTAAAAAACGGGAAAAAAATGAATGACTAAGTCTCACAAACTAACAATGAGATTATATTACACGGAAAAGAAAATTTTGCTGTGAATACTTTTAATGTCATTTGCGATAAGCTAATTTTGGAAATTAATGAAAGAACAAAAAGCTATTTCGACATATTAGATATGTTTGACATTTTTTGAAGGAAGATATAGATCAAGACAAGTAAAAGACTAGTATTGATAAAATTTTACAAACTTATGGGACTGATATTGATTCAGAAAAATTTACTGAAGAAGTTAAGCAATTTTTAATAATGATGAAGGAAGAAAATTCTTCAATTGAAAATATGTACAAATTTATAAACGATGGGTTAAGATCTACTTTTCCGAACGTAGAAACAATTTAAAAAATATTTTTGAGTAGGTCTATTTCAAATGCAAGTGCTCAACGCTCATTTTCGGTGTTGAAACGAGTAAAAAATTAGTTAAGAAGCAACTTGCACCAAAATAAAACAAGTGACCTGACGTTATTATGCATTGAATCAGATGTAATGGACTCGATCAATTATGATGACATTATAGATATATTTGCTAAAACCGAAGCCAGAAAAAAACTTTTATTTATTAATTTTTTAATTTTTATTTATTAATTAACTATATCTTTTATACTAACAAAAAAATATAACTTTTATTTATTAATTTTTTAATTTAAATTTGAACTGATTTATTTTTATACTTTTTTAAAATGCAAATACATGTATACCAATGTTGTATTGTGTTATTAAAATGAGGTATTATGGAAATGTTGCCTTTTATTTTCAATAAACTAAGAAAATGCTTATTTTTGAGGGCCTCATAATGATGTTGCGCCTCAGGCCTCCAAAAGTATAAATGCGGCCCTGATAAAGCCCCAGGTGCAGATGGAATCCCAGCAGAGTTAGTTATGGCCTTGAGAGATGGGGAGGTAAGAGTGTTTCATAGATTGATTGCAAGGATATGGGAGACAGGATTATGGCCTAGAGACTGGAAGAAGTCATTTTCATACCACTACATAAGAAGGGAGATATGAAGGTTTGAAAGAATTATAGAACTGATAATTTAATAGCTCATGCAAGCAGAATTGTATTAAATATCATGCTAAATAGAACTGAGGCCAAAGTTGAGGCAGAGATGCCCCAGGAACAAGTAGATTTTAGGAAAGGTAAGGGCATCAGAGATTAGATCCTTTGCCTTAGACCGATCATAGAAAAATATAAAGAATTCAGTCTCCCTCTGGTAACGGGTTTCTTATACTACTCGAAATTCCCGAGTTAGTTGATGTCTGACACAGGCAAGTGGGTTTTTCCTCCTGGAAACTCGGGTTTTTCGTTCCGTAAATTCAAGAAAATCAACAGTAGCGCTCACATTATTTTAGACAGTAACATATCTTGTTAGAGTTAGGTAAAGAGATAGCAGCACTTGTTTGCCAGCCTCTTCATTGGTGGCTGCTATAATTAGTGATAGACATAGGCCAGCTATCTCTGATTGGTTACCGGTGGAGATTGAACTGCCCATTCAGTCTGCAAAAGCTAGATAGAGTATAAAGGCCTCGCCCACTCCCTATAAAGGAATAAAAGACGTTGGCTGATTATTATTATTATGATTATTATTATTATTATTATTATTCACCCCGGAACATGATAATTGCCACATTCTGAAATCAATATCAGAATGGAAACAACTGACAATCCCCAAAAAAGGACTATCTATTCTCCACATCAACATCAGAAGCATTCAAAAATACTGGCTGACCCTGCAAGCTTATCTGAAGGAAGATATAGACGAAATAGACATTTTAATACTGACTGAAGTATCTACGACAAACGAAGAGGCATCCTCCTACCAAATGCCACACTTCCAACAACACAAACACTGCAGACAAACAAAACGAGGCGGTGGTATAATAATATTTACCAAACATAAACTAGAAGTAACAGAAATAAACTATAAATTAGAATACGCAGAAAACATATCCATCGAAATTAAAAACATCAAACAAGAAAACTCCCTGATATTAAACGCAATATACAGACCACCCAACTTAAGCACCACAAAATTCCTAGAAGAACTAAACAGATGGCTTTCATCCACAAAAGTAGGCACCTCAAAATACTTGATAATAATAGGATACATTAATATAAACATTAGGAACATAAATAACAACACAGAACAATACCTAGACCTATTATCGGCATATAACATAACCCCATCCATACAGTCGTATACACGAGAAGAGATAGTCGGAAACACAACAACCTCAACCTGCATTGATCTTATAAATATAAGGGCCCCTCCAAACAGCCACACAACAGCCGTCATAACATGCAAACTAGCAGACCATTATTTCACAGCATTGCAGTTACACAAAGAACCAGAACCCATAAAAATCACTGAGACTACAAAACAGTATCATAGCATTGTAAACGAAGCAATAGTGAACGATGAAATCAGAAAAACAGACTGGATGCAGATAGCATCTTTAGACTCTGCTGAAGCTGTATATAATAATCTTAAACTTGCATTTAACAAAATATACAATAAAGCATTAACAAAAATAAAAATACGCCCCCAAACGAAACAAAATCCATGGATAACAGACAACATACTAACAGACATACAAAGAAAATATGCCCTATGGAAACAACTCAAGAAGTCACCGAACAATATCGCTTTAAAAGCTGAATACAAAAGAAAACGGAATCTCCTAACAACCCAGATTCGAATGGCAAAAAGAAACTATTACAGCAACAAATTAACAACAGCACAGAATGATATAAAGGAAACCTGGCACCTGATTAATGAAATGCTGGACAATATACACAGAACCACTGCCACAGAAACAATAAAACACAGCTTTGCCTGTGACCCCAAATCCCTCAAACAGTTGGCAAACAACTTTAATCAGCACTTCGTGAACTCTGTCCAAAAGCTACAAGAAACAACCTTTCCTCACACATACGAACATTCTCCACTAGGTCCACGAGCAACCCAGTCGATGTGGTTCCCCTCAGTAACAAAAGAAGAACTATCACTGGCAATTCAACAAATTAATCCTAACAAAGGACCGGGGATAGACGGAATCAGACCAAAAGACATCAAGAAACACTCAACCGACCTACTTCCAGTTATACAAAAACTGTTAAATAAAATCTTCGAAACGGGACACATACCTGAAACACTGAAGACTGCATTAATCACACCCATACACAAACAGGGAAAAAGAAACATAATAAGTAATTACAGACCTATCGCCACGCTGCCTGTAATCAACCAAATCATGGAGCGCATTGTACATCAGAAACTCTCCACATACGTTGAAAAATTTCAAATCATACCCAAAACACAATATGGCTTTCAAAAAAATAAAGGAACAGCAACACTCCTGGAAGATTTCACAGATCTAATAAACGCTGCATTGGATAAAAACAGAATAATATTAGTGGTATTCGTTGACCTAACAAAAGCATTTGACACACTAACACATAAAACCTTGTTAACGAAACTTACCCATATCGGAATTGGAGGTCGTCTACTCCAGTGGTTTAAAGCATACATGAAAGACAGAAAGCACATCACACGTATAGGATCAGCAAAGAGGTACATGTAACCTGTGGAGTACCGCAAGGAGCTGTCCTATCTCCCATTCTATTTAACATATACACACACGACATAAGCCAACTTCCCCTAAAAAGTAAAATCTTCCAGTATGCAGACGACACTGCCATAGTATCCATTCACAACACTGCAAAAATCGCTTACAAAAATATGCAACACGTCATCAATCAAATCACTAACTGGTTAACCGAAAACGGCATATATATAAACCCTGGAAAAACAAAGCTAATGATATTCAAAAACCCCCAAACCCTGCCCATAGAAACTAAATATCTCACTATCAAACATTCATCCTCCTATACACAAAGTGCAGAACCTAAAATCACAACCATCACACAGGTGAAAACAACACGCTACCTTGGAGTTCACTTCGATGCAGATCAAAGTTGGAATAGCCATACAAACTACCTACATACCAAGCTTAGGATAATAGCAAGCAAACTATACAGATTAAAAGACATTGCCCCAACCCACATAAAAATACTAATCTATAAAGCATTATGTGAAAACATTTTAAGATATGCCATCACATCATACGCATTCTGCGCAGACTACAGACTTAACAGGCTACAATGGTTGCATGATAAAACTGATATTCTGGGAACAACCCACTCTTATGCAGGAAGCATGGACAAAACACAAAATATTTAAGGTGAAACACTTACGCCACTACACAGTCATGTTAAAACACTACTACAGCCGAACATATAGAGTAACCAGAACAACATATCAAATAACAAGACCACAGTCAACAAACTACATAACATATAAGTACAACAATCACTACGGCAAAGCCACCCAAAACTTCTATGTACCTGACATGATAAACAAACTGCCGTTCGACAACAGAAACCTAGGAACATACAGAGAGCTGAAACAGGCACTATATAAATATTATAGCGAGAATGAAAATTAGAGCAATTCCTGTTTCTCTCTCCCCCACCACACATACACACACACACATACAAACCTACGACAACCCCCTCTCAAAAAACTATCACTACAAGAACACAAAGAAACAAACACACCATGTCTAAATCCTACCCTATTTGCACACAAAAAAAAAGTTAAACTGTAATAGCAGTCGAAGTCTTTCAAGCACGTACCAACAAACAGTAAAATCAACACCTGGCTTGTGACCACTATAGGAACACAACCATGAAACCACCACCCTCTGTCATCTATTATCTTCCTCAGATAAGCTCTGCTAAGCTTCGAGGAAGAAAATTACTACCTAGCAAGTATCTGTTATACACACTTGTAATGCATTATAAATATTATATACATATAATTACTACAGCAACTATGTATGCAATTCATCTGAGACAAATAAAAAAAAAAAAAAATCTGTATAATCCTTATTGTAAATACTGTAAATATTATTATTGTACGTAACTTATACTGAGACATAATAAAATGTAAAAAAAAAAATTATTATTATTATTATTATTGAATTGTGTGTGTATGTTGCATTACTGCATTGTATCAGGAATTGTGTGCACATTGGTGCCAATCCATATTTAGCTAGTTTAAAAAAATGTATATTCATATTTATAAAATGTACTCTGCATTTTGTATATCGAATTTTCGTACTGTACAGAAAAAATAATATGTTTTTCATTGTGTGTGTGCAGATACTCTGTGTGATAGTAAACCTTATCATTTTCATTGTAAAAAAAAAAAAATTGTATGTAATTTATACTGAGACATAATAAAATGTTTAAAATAAATAAATAAAAAATTATCCGAGACCTCCAGGGAGTCAAGGGCTCATCGAGGGAGGCTGTAAATTATCCAACCTAGCTATCTTACCTTCCATTAAATTCATTTACACTAGATGCACTCACTATCCTTAAGGGCAAATTATTTCACTTACTCACTGCTCTCTGGGAGAAAAACCTAGCTCTTACCCCTTTCTTGACTGAGAATAACCTTAACTTCCAGGGATACCCCCATGTTCTCTCCCCGCCTCCCATATAACGAAATATTTCATCATTTGAAATGCTATAACACCAATTCAAAATTTTATAGACCTCTATCATATCACCCCTCTTTCTCCTCTTAACCAAAGTCTACAATCCACACACTCGCAATATATCCTCATAATCTAAATCCCATAATCCCGATATAATCTTTTTAACTGTTCTTTGCACCCTTTCCACAGCTTCTTTATCCCATTGGAACCTGGGAGGCCAAATCTGCACTCAATAATCCAGGTGTGGTCTTCTCAAAGCCTTATAAAGAGTCATAATTACTTCCTTATCCCAACATGTCAAGGTTTGCTTCAACATAGCAATTATCCGCTGAGTTGGATTTGCAACGTTTGCTATGTGACCTTTGAACTTTAAATTTTTATCTACTCATATACCAAGATCCCTTACCTCTTCAGTTTCTTGTATTGTAGTATAACCCCGCTAATATAATATGCCACTGGAACTCTAATCACGCCAAAGTGCATAACTTTACACTAACTAAGATTAAACTGAGAGCCATTTTCGTCTGCCCAGATTTCCAGTCTATTCAAATCATTTTGTAATTTCTGAGTATCAGTAGCATCGCTGATTTCCCTGCCTATCTTCGCATCATCAGCAAACAATTGCAAATCTGATAATAGACCCTGCTTGATGTCATTAATGTATAGATTGAACAAAAATGGCCCAAGGACTGAACCCTGAGGGATACCACTTGTTACCTTAAATCTGGCAGATTCACACACCCACTCTGTACCACTTTTTGAATGAATATTAATATGAATTGACTGCATGGAGATACTCGTATGATAATAAGAAAATCAGCTGCCGTCTTTTATTTCCTAATAATGTTAGACTATCATAAGGATAGAGAGATTCAACTTCAGTTGCTGACGAAGAATTTTTTTAAGGGTAGAATGGAATAACAGAAACCTGGACACTTAAGAAAAAGGAAGTCGAATACTGAAGGATTTTTTTCTTCGTCTTTGACATTCCGGATTTTTTTTTTTTTTTTTTTGAGAGGAGGCGGGCATACACCAGAACCAGTAGCGCACTCATGATTTAATGTTGTGGTGGTGGTGGTGGGGGGGAGTTGAGAAGACGATTTGGGAATACACACTACACATCTCATATGATCTATGACTGAGCATCTGCAATGATTGCTAATTCAGCTAGCAAAGGTTAGTCGATTGGTAGAGCGTCTGCTACTAATAGTGTGCAGAACGTTAAGCAAGTTTGAGCGCAATTAGTAGTTGGAAGCGTAACAATCGTTTGTTGGCACACTCTCCCTCGATGAGTCTTTGGACTCTCTGGAGTTGTCACATAATAATAATAAGTAGTATAGAAATAGAAGACACGATACAACATAAATTAAAAAAAAAAGAATTTTAATTAGGAAAAGATTTTTAGAAAAATTTCTAGTGTTTTTTCCCTTTTTCTTTTGGGAGAGGGTCCATCCACCCCCTGGGTGGGTCACTGACCAGAATACTTAAGATAAATAAAATGTGTTGTAGCTTGAATACGACTTCATGAAGGAAGACTTCTTGGTTTCGAATCTAGTCGGCGACTAGAAGAAATTTTTCTAAGCCTTTTTTCGACCGATTCCACGAGTTAGTTGATCTCTGGCACGGGCAAGCGGGTTTTTTCTCCCGGAAACTCGGGTTTCTCGTCCTGTAAACTCAAGAAAATCGACCGTAGAACCCACATTATATCAGACATTAAATACGAGTGTTAGGGTCAGGGACTACGAGATGGCGGCACTTGTTGAGTCGTCTCTCTTCACTGCGTGCCGCTTAATTAGTGATAGCCTTGGGCCAGCTAACTTTGATGGGGGTACCAGTGGAGATTGAACTGCTCACTCAGTCTCCAAAAATTAGATAGGGCAAAAAAAACCCGGCTTCGCCTATTCCCTATATAAGGGAATAAATAGGCGTTAGCTGATTTTTTATTTTATTTTATTTTATTTTTTTTTGGAACGCTGTATTCATAGAAGTTAATATACAAAACGATTTTATTAATTTTTATACGTCTTTATATTGTTTTTAGCGAAACATTATTTCTCAAAAATGTTTTTATTTGGATCTAAATAATCAAAATAAGTATTCTGACCACTGACCAGAATACTTAAGATAAATAAGATCTGTGGTAGCTTGAATAGGACTTCATGGGAACGCTCTATTCATAGAAGTTAATATACAAAACGATTTTATTAATTTTTATACGTCTTTATGATGTTTTTAGCGTTGATGTATTCTGCATCCAACAAACTTTCTTTTGAGGTTATTTCTCAAAAATGTTTTTATTTTGATCTAAATAATCAAATCCTCATATCGTTGAGTGGTAATTTTGATATTTTCAAATGAAATGCTATGTTGACATGTGAGCGAGCATCGAGTTAGAACTGTGAGGAAGTAGCCTCGAATTACGTTGCTTTAAATTTTGTTGATAAGTGTTTTTATTGTCGCTTTTTAAATGTCATGTTTTATATTTAAAAATTAACATAAGAACCTTCAGCAGTGTCAGTACGGTGATTCTGGTTATAACTAGTGAATCCTCGTTACTTGAAATGTTACTTTGCAAACTTTACAGCAAAGTTTTGAGGCTTTAAATGTTTTTGGAAATGGCAACAAAAAGTTTCGAAGATGAGTTACATGAAAGTAATAAAAAAGTTACTGCTTGGGTACGAAGAATGGAAGGAGAAGCAAGTATGACAGGTATAGTCAAGTATATATTTTTACCTCACTGAAACATAACGTTTTATGAGTATTTATGGTAAAGCGTACATTAAATGTTAAAATCTTTGCAGTGTTTCCGAAGTGATAATTTAGGAATCAAATATTTAACTCGGTTATTTAATGTCACACATAGTATTATTCTTAATCTAAACTTTTGCAAATACTTTTGATTCCTTATTACATATTTTGTATTGCAGATTCAAGTTAGAAGAGATCATTTTGTAGCTACCATGAACCAGCAGAAATACCGCATTTATTATTATCCAAATATCACGTTTTCATTCACGGAAACCTAATTGTTATAGTTACCACTATAACCATCAGAATAAATACTCTAATAATGACTTTCTTGGTTACTTCTATCTATTTATTATATGAAATATTTAAAATATAAATAAACTTCTAAATCTATTTTAGTGACTTGGATAGGTGACTGGCTGTCAGAAGGATATCAGAAGTTATCAATGAGGGTGCAGTATCCTGAAAGAAGAAAGTCACTAGTGGTTTGCTGCAGGGGTCTGTTTTAGGGCCATTGCTTAAGTTGTATATTAATGATATTACTGTGTGTTTAACTGGAGATATATTAATGATATTACAGTGTGTTTAACTGGAGATATGCAACTGTTTGCAGATGATGCAAAACCAAGAAGAATGATGAGGAATCAAGGGAAATTTTGGAGGTTGAGGAGATAGGACAAAAACCTGAAGTTCAGGAGTCATGTTGCACAAGTTTGTGAAGTCATCACATCAGATAGCAGCAATGATACAGTGGACTTTAATGTACAGAAATATCAAGGTTACAGTTTTATTGTATAAGGCCTTGATCAAGCCTCATATGGATTTGGTTCTCTGGTTTTCATGGGAGGATATTATTATCATCAACAGACCTCCATAGAGTCAAGAGACTCATCATGGGAGGTCCCACTCTCACATGAACAGCTCATCATACCTCAACTTAAATACATTCGTTGGCCCTGCACTCACCACACCCTCAGGCAATGCATTCCAATCACAAGCCACTCTCCATGCAAAAATCTATTCCTCACCCCCTTGCTCACATCCACCTTATGCAGCTTCTAGGGATGGCCTATCATTCTTCCCCATCTCAGAATATTCTATGAAAAACTCATCCCTGTTAATCTGGTAATTACCTCTTACCAATTACATCTCAATCATGTCTACCCTCCTTCTATCCGCTACGCTCTGGAATTTGCATTCTCTCAATCTGTTCTCATATTCCACATTCTGAAGACCAGAAACCAACTTGGTCAATTGGCTCTGAACTCTCTTCAGAGTTTAGAGCCAAGTGACTTTCCTCTTCTGGGATATCACTCCCCCATACATAACCTGTTGATACCTATCAGACAGTCGATCTCCAATCCAGCACACTAATTTACTATCCAACCTCATCTGTTCCAATTTAACTACTAGTTTGTTATGTGGTAATCTATCGAAAGCCTTTGAAAAATCTATATATGCATCCCCTTGTCCAATGTATTCATCACCTTGTTATAATAAGTAAGCAGATTACTAAAACACTATCTTCCTTTAGCAGACCCATGCTGTCCATTAAAGAGAATTCTACTGCTATCCACCCAGTTCTGATAGCAGTAGAATCTTCACTATCTTCACTATCATCCTTATCTTCACTAGCTGTTGTGTACTGCTTAAGGCAGTTATCCCTTAAAACTAAGGACATTCATTTCCTTTGGTTCCATATGCTGTCTTTTCATTCCAATCTATATTACCATAATCGAAATCACCCGTAATGATCACCCTTTTCTTATTAGCCAGACCAGTTTGTCTAAACATTTCCTTCTCACTGCCTTCCACATTACCAGGTCTATTAGTAACACCCTGCTAAACATTTCACCCTGTCCACCTCCACTTCACACTTAATGACATTGGAATGTGTTTAACTGGAGATATGCAGCTCTGTTTGCAGATGATGCAAAACCAGGAAGAATGATGAGGAATCAAAGGAAATTTTGGAGGTTGAGGAGATGAGGACAAAGACCTGAAGTTCAGGAGTCACGTTCCATGTATATGCACTCCCCTTGTCCAGTGTATTCATCACCTTGTGATAATATGTAAGCAGATTAGTAAAATGCTATCTTCCTTTAGCAGACAGTGCTTCGAAACCACTGTCAGCATTTGCTCCTGCATCTCCGTTCTAAATGGGCACAACTCCTCTGCCATCACCAATAACATGCCTTCTCCCTTTTTTGCTTTGTCTATCTTCACGAAAGACTACATATCTCTCTATCTTTATTCCTGTCAGAATGTCATTCTGGTTCAACCATGTCTCACTTACACCAACAATTTTTGGGCAAATGAACTCTATCAATGCTACAGTTTAATTCCCCTTGTTTTAAATACTTCTGGCATTTTTAAACATACACACTAGTATTGATATGTTCATTCATGCAAAAACTAACCACATTTCTTGGACGTGACTTCTCTACACTCTCTCGCCTATCCATTCCTGTCTATCATCACTGATACTACACCCCTCCCCAGACTTAAATATTACCCCCACATTCTTGACCGTTCTTGCGCACTCGCACATCTACACCTGAAACTGTCATCTACACTTTTCATGCAGTGTCTCCCTGTCCACTCTATGTTCCTTCTCTCTGATTCTCTTCACTTGTGCCACTCGCCTCTCCATTCACAAACTTGCCTATCTTATTCTCCTGCTCTTCCACAACACCTCTTGCTTCTTTAGGTTTTACATTCACTTCAGTTATTCTCTCTCTTGCAGCAACAGTTTCTCCAACTGACTTTTTTTTTCTTTTTATGTTGGGGCCCATATACTGGAGGTTGGCTGGTCGACCTATAGTACGTTAGTACTGTATATGGGTGGTGGGTTGCGAAAGGAGAAACTTGTTTACGTTTGATTTGAATGCCTTGGGAGATATGTCTGGGGAGGACTGTTCCACAGTACTGCAGTAGCAGGGATGAACGAGGAGGAAAAGAAACTTGTTCTGTGGGTTTTAAGGTGTTCTGTGAAAGGATGTTGGGCGGCAGCTGTATGTGTTCCAATGGGCTTAGTACAGGGTGGGGGAATTATTGATGCTGTTTCAGATGAACATTTCCCATGGAAATATTTATAGAATATACAGATTGCAGAGACCAAGCATCTATGTGAAAGTGGGGGGAGTGAGTTGGTGAGGGATGGGTCATTTATTAGTCTAACTGCTCTCCTCTGTATTGAGTCAAGCATTTTGAGGGAGCTTTTTTGGAGTCCCACTCCAGATGTGAGAGCAGTATTCGAGAGCTGGGCGGATTTGTGACTTGTATAGTGTTAACAGCTGTTTAGACGTGAAGTAACATCTTGAGCGAAAAAGAAAACCTAGTTTTTTGGAAGCTGAGGATGCAATGGTTGTTATGTGTTTATGCCAGGAGAGGCCTGATGTCATGATAATTCTGAGAAGAGAAATTTCATCTTGTCTGGGGATTTCAGTGTTATCAAAAATCTTCTATCGAAGGTCAGCGACCATCTTGGTGAACAAACTGCGCTCTTGTGCTAATCTGAGCAGTTGTGCACTGCTCTTTCCTGTCCACATCTTGATGTTGTCAAACCATGATATTCTTTTTCTTCCTCTAGTTCCTTTGCCATCAATTCTTCCTACCAAAATAGTTTGTAGAAGTTGGTATTTGCTGTTTCTCATGATGTGGCCAAGATATGATGTTTTTCGTTTCTTGATTATTTGTACAAGATGTTTAGCTTTGCCAATGGATTTTAAGACATCTTCATTGGTAATTTTTTCTGTCCATGATATCTTTAGCATTCTTCTGTATAGCCACATCTCAAAGGCTTCGATTTTCTTGATGGTTGTCGCCTTCAATGTCCATGTTTCAACTCCATAGAGCAGAATAGACCACACGTAGCATTTCAGCATTTGGCATCTGACTTCCATGTTTAGGTCTTTATTGCAGAATAGTGTTCTCATTTTCATGAAGGACTGCAGTGCAACTTCAATCCTTGTCTTTATATCTATTTCTGGATCCCACTGTTCATTAAGCCAGCAACCAAGATATTTATATCTTGACACTTGATCAATATTTTTCCCATTGAGTGTCAGTTTCATTGAAGAGGCTGGATGTTTGCTGATGATCATGTATTTTGTCTTGTTGATGTTTATATTTATTCCCATTCTTTGGCTTTCTATGTATACTCTGTCAATGAGTTTTTGGAGATCCATAATGTTATCTGCAATTAGCACGGTGTCATCTGCATATCGTAGGTTGTTAACAATCTTTCCATTTATTGTGATTCCCTCTGGACATTCTTCCAATGCTTTTTTAAAGATTACCTCTGCATATATGTTGAACAGGAGTGGTGAGAGCATACATCCTTGTCTCACTCCTCTTTTGATGTTAATATCACTGGTGGTAATGTTGTCTAATTGAACGGTAGCTGACTGATTCCAATACAGATTTGTTATTAGTCTTATGTCTTGTTCGTCTAGCCTTATTTGTTGAAGGACTTCTATTAAGTTAGTGTGTCTGACTTTGTCGAATGCTTTTTCAAAATCTATGAAACGCATAAAGACAGATTTCTGTTTTTCTATGCATTTTTGTATCAATATTTGGGTACAGAAAAGAACCTCTCTAGTACCAAAACCATTCCGAAAGCTGAATTGTGTTTCACTTAGTTTCTTCACTTTTTCTATAAATGCGATTCTGAATTACTTTCAAAAATATTTTTAATGTTTGGCTCATTAGACTAATAAGTCAGAAGTCACCACAGGAATTCGCTTTGGGTTTCTTTGGGACAGTGATAAATGTAGATTTGAGCCAATCTGATGGAAATTCATCACTTTCATATATTTTATTAAATAGTTTTTCAAGAAGTTTGATGTTATCTGGTTCGATTAATTTTAAAAATTCTGTTTGCACACCATCTGGTCCACTGGCTTTTCCTGTTTTACTTGTTTGTATAGCATTCTCTATTTCGCATTTCATGATTGCTGGTCCTTGAATGTTATCTTTCATATTTATAGGCTTCTGTCTAGTATCATTGAAAAGTTCTGTTACATATTTTATCCAAATCTGTGCTTTATTCTCTTCTAGAACTATTTTTCCATTTTCGTCTCTTAGAGACACTATTTGCTTTTTCTTCAGTTTTCCGGAAATTTCATTGATTTTCTTATACAGATTGAAATTATCATGTTTCTTCTGAAGCAGTTCAATTTCAGTACATAAATTTTTCATCCAATTTTCCTTGGCTTGTTTTATTTTTTTATGATGATGTTATGTGTTTCTGTATACCTGGCTAGGTCTTTGTTTTTGTACATTCTTCTTGTATCAATAAGAGAAAGAATCTCATCTGTCATCCATTCCTGTTGTTTTATATTATTCACATAACCTACTTCAAGCTATTCCAAAGAGATTCCACACTTTTATTTTCTTCTATGTTAATCTGTTGTAATCGCAGGTTAAGCTGTGTCTTGGCACTTTTATTTATGTTCGGGTCTTTCAGTTTTTCTACATCAATTTTCTTTTTCTTCTTTTGTGATTTTTTAGCTGATTTTAATCTAAGACGTACTTCTGCAACTATGGGATTGTGGTCTGATGAGATATCTGCTCCAGGATAAGTCTTTGCACTCTTTATACTACTGTGGAATCTTTTATTTATCAGTATATAATCAATTTGATTTCTGACAATATTATGTTGGTTATCTTGAGGCGATTTCCAAGTGTACAGTCTTCTGGGTGGAAGTTTAAACCAGGTATTTGCTATTGTTAGATCTTCCTGATAGAACTGGACTAGGCGATCTCCTCTGTCATTTCTGGTGCCTAAGCCATGTTCGCCAACAATTTCTCCATCACCCCCTCTTCCCACTTTTGCATTGAAGTCACCCATCACTAAGTTTATATCATGTTTCTTTGTTAATCTCTTTTAGATGTTCATAAAACTCTTCAACATCTTCACTTTTGTCAGCTGTGGGTGCATAAGCTTGGATGATATTTATGTTAACAGGGTTTCCCTTAAGTTGTAACAGCATTATCCTTTCAGAAAATGGAATCCAATTTATTATTGATTTATTGATTTCTTCATCTACTATTACAGCTACACCATGTCGATGTTTGTTCTCATCATTCCCAGAGTAATACATTGTCGTATTATCTTGTTGACACTTTCCAGATCCTGGCCATCTTGTCTCGCAAATTCCCAAAATCCGGATGCCCAGCCTCTTCATTTCTCTTGTGGCATTTCTTAATTTGCCAGCTTCATACAGAGTTCTGACATTCCAAGTTGCAATTTTAAAAGTGGACACCATTTTGAGCCCAGAGATTCTTCGCACCCCTGTCCCATTTAAGGGACGCTGGGAACTTGGGGCCAATTGTGAGGGTTTGCTCAAAAATGATACTGGGAGAAAATGGTTCTTTTTTGTGGGAAATAAGACAGAACTGGGTTTTACTAGTGTTGAAGTTGACGAGGTTATCTGAGCGCCATTGGCTTGGAGGTTGGAATTAAGGGCAGTGGTGGTGTGGCTTGAGGTGAGTTGTGTAGAATAGGGTTTGTCAAATGAAAAAAAATAGTCCCTTAAATGCTGTCATTTGCAAAACTGTGTATTGGGTTAGAGGTCAACTGAAGTAGATAATTGACTGACACCAAATTCATTGAAATGTAGCCCATCTCTTTTATACAGCTCTATCCACCCCTCAAATATATTATATATTAGGTTATTCTCGAATGGTTATCCTCGAATGATTATCCTCAAATATATTAGGATATGTTAGAAAGGATCTTGAGAAGCCTAAGATCGTAGCTAGTCTCTGGAATGTGGGATAGATTGAGGGAATGCAATTTGTAAAAGACTTGGGAATAAGAGAGATATGATTGAGATGTATAAGTTGGTGATGGGTTCTGACTAGGTTAATGTGGAGGGAATTTTTCATAGAATGGAAGAGAGAAGTAGAACAAGGGGCCATCCTTGGAAACTATAAGTGGGGTGTGAGCAAGGACATAGGGAGCAAGTTCTCTGCATGGAGAGTGGTTTGTGAGTAGAATGCATTGCTTGACAGTAGTCGTGAATGCAGACACATTAAAGCACAGTTTAACAAGCTTTTTGTGTAATAGTGTGTACCACTGATGAAGAGTCTTTTGACACCATGGAGGCCTGGTGTTAACAATTTTCTTCAGTAATGTGAAGAAAATTATCATTCCTTTGGCATTGTTCTAATTAGTTTAATTTTTTTTATTTATTTATTTCAGAAACAGTAGTTTCCTGAGAACTAAAAGAATTTGCAATACATAGAGAATTTAGACAGACAGTATGATAAGCAACTCGGAATTCATAATACGTATAACATTTGGAATGGCTGCCCTTCTTGTGGCTCTTAAAGAAAGCAATCTAGGTCTTGAAATCCAGTGTTGAGAAGTTTTTCTTCTTTTTTCCCAAACTCTGCTCATCCACAGTGGTTCAGCTTATTTTTTAATGTCCATCCCACATGAGAGGATTGACATTTAAAAAAAAAAAAATTATGATAAAAGTGCGAACCAGTCTGAGGAGAACAAACTCTGAAACCAAGGGGGGGGGGTAGAAAGAAAAGTACCATATGCTGGCCTTGATGCCTCTGTAGCACTTTCAGAAGACATATTCTTTTGCTGGAAGGAACTTGATTTGAATTCTGTGTAGTATACAAGAAATATTTTATAAGGGCTTTTCATTTGAAGGCAAGTTAGTCTCATACAAATGTGACATTTTTTTTTTACTCCCTGAGAATACATGCCATTTAGCTAAACTGAATAGTTGTTGAGTCTTTAGTCTCCAAATTTAAAGGGACCCTATTATTATGTTTTCATGTTTTTTTAGGGTAGCAGTGTCCCAAATAATATTAGGTAGAATTCCCCAAATCTTTCTGGCTAGCCAATTAAAACATAAAAATTAAATAATATAATTCACATTATTATTATTATTGTTGTGGTGGTGGTGATGATTATTATTGTTTTTTTTTTTTTTTGTGAATTCATGAAACCTCTTTATTTTAAAACTGAGTGCATTGTGATTTAAAATACTTTTCCCTTCTTTTGAATTTAAGTTTATTGCCAATTAGTTTCTGGATTAACAGAAAAAAAAGTATTTTCATGTTTTATGCTTTGAAGGGGATAATTAGTCTTGTGATTTTTCCATAATGCCTAATAATTTTCTATTTTGTCCTGAAATCATCATCTTTCATCCCTAGAGTAATTACGACATTAATCGTATGTCCTGAAAAGGTATTTTCCTGACTAAATACCTTACTAATTTTTTATTGTTGAAATTATTTTTGCTACTTTTAATAGGTAGAGTTTTATCTCAACCTATATATTACACCTAAACCTCTTTTTATGCGAATTTTTTTTATGCTAATTCGGAGTTACACAAATTGGGATATCAAATATTATTTTTTTTACGCGATTTTTATTCACTTTTACGCGACTAACCTAAAGTCTAAGCTAGGAAAAAATCCGTAATTCAAGAAAATTCTGAGAATTTTGTAGAATTGCATTCTCGTTTCAATTAAGAAAATTCTAAATTTTTACGAATTTCATTTATTGGGAATTCCCCGAATTACATAACTGATTGCACATAAAAAAGCAGTTCTTAGCAGTTTGAATTTGGTGTTTGAGTAGACAACACAGTTACCACATTTTTTTAAGTGAAATCAAAATAAAAATTGCGTTATAAACTTAATAATTTTGCCAAGAAATAATAAATGGTAAGCTATATGTAATTTTCAAACTTTCATTTCATTAATTGAAGATTTTAATCCAGCTGTTTCATGATGTTGCTGATAACCAAAAAAAAAAAAAAAAAGGAAAGCCGTATCCTTGGATATAAAAATTCAAATTTTAGATCATCTTCAAACTGGGGAAGGTGGGGCGGCTGTGGGTAAGCATTTTGGAGTCCATGAATCAACTGTCAAATCTATAAAGAAAAGTGGTATGTTCTGATACAAAATCAAGTGCGAAATTATCATCATACACCAGAGATGTTGTTTTAGAAACGGCCGAAAAAGCTTTAGTGATGTGGATAGAAGATAATGCACAAAAAAGAATGCCAGTTGACTGAAATTTCATCAAGCAATCAGCATTGAGATTTTATGAACAGATTAAAAAATTGCAGCCAGATACTTCATCTCAATCGAGGAAAAAATATGAATTTCATGCAAGCAATGGTTGGCTGGTTAAGTTTATTAAAAGACATGTGCTTCATAATATAAAAATTAAAGGTGAAACGGCTTCTGCTGATGAAACAGCTGCTAAAGCAGTTCCACAAAAACTTGCTAAAATAATTGAAGATGGAGGTTACACTCGTGAACAAGTTTGGAATATGGATGAAACTGGCCTTTTCTGGAAAACAATGCCAAACAGAACTTACGTATCAAAAATGCAAAAAACTGTTGGTGGGTTCAAAGCAGCAAAGGATCGCATAACACTCCTATTTTGTTCAAACACTTTAGGAGATCGGATGTTAAAGCCACTGCTCATAAATCGATCATTAAGACCACGACCAGTAAAAGGTGTAGATTTTCAAAAATTGCCAGTTCATTGGATGGCCAACAAAAAAGCTTGGGTGACCATTGATATTTTCACTGAGTGGTTCCACAAACATTTTGTGCCAGAAGTTAGACGCTATTTGAATGAAAAGGGTCTCGAATTTAAAATGCTTTTGATTCTTGATAATGCACCCGGTCATCCTGCCATAGATTCTATAATTGCACATTTGGGTGTTCTATGCCATAGAACACCCAAATGTGCAATTTTTTTTTTCTGCTGCCTAATACCACATCATTGCTACGACCTCTAGATCAGGGTATACTTGCGAATTTTAAAACCTATTATGTCAGACAAACATTTCAGTACATTTTGAACAAGTTAAATGATGATGAAACACTGTCAGTTATGGATGTGTGGAAAAAATTTTCAATTATGGATTGTATTGATCAGGTTCAATTATCATTATCTGAATTGAGACCAGAAACAATGAATGCATGCTGGAAAGCTATTTGGCCTGCATGTGTTAAAGAGAATGCTCCTGTTCCCTTCAATCATACTGCAGAATTCCCCAATATAATAAGTTTGGCATGTGAAATTGGTGGAGAAGGATTCGATGATCTTACTTCAGTAGATATCGAAGAATTGTTAATTGATAAACCTCTTAGCGAAGACGAAATAGTGGAGATTGTTTCTGAGACTCCTGAAAGCGAAGAAGTTAATGATAATGATCAAGATAATCCTACTTTTTCTGCTGATATTATTAAAGAAGGTCTTAAACTGGTCAATAATTGAGGCAATTATTTTGCCCGACATGATCCAAATGAAGAAAATGCTGGGAAGTTTTCATGTGAGCTTAAGTTGTTAATGTCTTCATACAGAGAATTATATCGCACCTTATCTAAAGCATCAACACAGCGATTAATAACTGAGTTCATGCCTAAAACTGCTGAAACAACCAGTGGTACTTTTGTTCAAGACATGACAAGAAGAATTCCACAAGTTGAGGTGGAAGTCAATGACGATAATACCATATCTAGTAGTGGTAGTGATATTACAGTCTCACAAAAACGAAAGCTTTTGCGTTTATTGTCAGAAACTGATAGCGAATAACATAATTTTTTTATAGAATCTTTAGCAAACAACTGAAATGAATATGTTTTTTTTAAAGTTATTAAAATTCATTATATGTATGTGTGTTCTCCATGAAATGTAAATAAAAATCTTATGATCCTAACGAATTTAATGTTTGTTTTTTTCATTATTTTGCTTATATTTCAGGTTTGAAACCATCTTCACTTTTTCTATGGAGTTAGTAGTTCTTTTTACACGAATTCTATTTATGCGTAATTTTTAGGAACATATCTATCACGTAAAAAGAGGTTTAGGTGTATATATATATATATATATATATCTTTCTGTTATATGTTAACTGTCATTTAGTATAAATGGCAAATATATGTTTATTTGTTTTTTGTCCTTACAGAAAGTAGCAGTGGAATTGAATGGGGACAAGATAGAAAATATGCTTCCAAAGCAGTGGCATTTGTAATTAAGCATTCTAGAAAAGGCATTGTACCACTCTGTGCAAGTGTTGCAACATTAATGCAGGAACGCTCAAGGTATGTAAAGTTATTACATGAGTATCTCTGTCAAGTAAGAAGACCCATTCTCTGAGGTCTACACTAACTATTATTAACACATTGCTTATCATATCTCTTCTTACACTCATTCACAAACAGGACATGCACCACCATCTCTTTTGACCCATTCCATTCATTTACGACTTTCCAAACAAAAAATTTGAATCCTTACACCTTTGCTAACCACATAATTAACACAACTTCCAGGAATGAATCTCCCCCTTTGTTCACCTCTCAGATAAAAACAGCTGTTCAAAGATTGGAGACCACTTTCATATCTGTGCTCTCCAGGCTTAATCCAACTCTCAGATCCATATGTCATTCAGTTTGAGCACCATCTTGTATTAGGTTGGTCTTTGGCTGATTTCTCTTTTGTTTCATATAAATTCATTCAACTGGCATCCACCATATGGTCGTATTTATTTTGTTCCTTCTGTCCACATCTAATTTACCTCCACTAAATATCCTGTATAAATAGCAAAAAAATATATAGTTGTTCTACAGTTTCACTACCGAGAGTGTCATTGATATTTTCTATTTTTTGGTTTTCGTAGTTTGTGTTATTGCTAATTTCTGTACTGAATTTGTCACAGCAATTATGGCTAATGATTCTCCAAGACTTAAAGCAAATATATTTAAGAGGATAATATAATCTGTGTAGAGTAAATTTTTAAGCTTAATATATTCTGTTTCAATATTTATTATTATTATTATTATTATTATTATTATTATTATTATTGTATACTCCATGAAGTCAGCAGACTCATTGTGGGGGGTTCATTCACCTGATAACATGTTTATCATACTGAATCTTAAAATCCTTAACACTCCTTGCATTAACAACACATTCTGGTAATGCATTCCATTCACTGACAATTTTCCATGTAAAAAAAATCTACTCCTCATATCCTTCTTCACCACATTCCTACATAACTTCCAGGGATGGCTTCTGGTTTTTCCCCCTCTCCCTTTCTACTCTTTTTATAATTCCACCTGGATTAATCTGATAAAATCATCTCACTAACTTAAAAGTCTTTATTATATTATCTCTTTTCCTCTTATCCACCAAACTCTGCAATTCACATTTCTTCAACCTCTCTCTCTCTCTCTCTCTCTTCACAGCCAGCATTCCAAAGTCCTGATATTGTCTTAGTCACTCATCTCTGGACCTCACCCCTCCAATGTTTCCACAACACATTGAAAACCAGGTGGCCAAATTTGAGCACAGTAGTCCGAGTGTGGTCTGACCAGTGTTTTATACAATGGCACAACCACTTCCTTATCCCTACATATTAGAGTACTTCTTATCATAGCAGCACTACGATGGGTAGCCTTTGCAACACTTGAGTCTTCATCTGAAATCAAGATGTAAGCAGAAGAATTCATTATAAATATTAATACCAGAAACACGTTTAATATTAAATGTAAGTGTTTCTGGTATTAATATTTTATAATGTAAACTTCAACTTCAGTGTAAGCTTAAACAGGAATGAAATAAATAAAGAAAAGCTAAACATTTTAAATAACAAGGTTAATGATCAGAGACAAAGAAAATCAAATAAATAAATACTGCAAGGAACTGGAAAATTATAATAAAACTGGGGATACTAGAAATACTTTTCAAATGATATCTGTCACCATAAAACAAAAAATAAGTGGAATTATTGTCACACATGACAAAAATGATAGACCGCTATCAGTAAATTCAAACTTGATGAAAGAATGGAGAACTACTCTCAAGAATTACTCAATGTTGATAATCCCCAACATTCAAGTCAGCTAGAGGACCTGCATCTAACCACCACTTTACCAATAAATTGTGAAGACTTCACTGAAAAGGAACTAAAAATAGCAATAGATCAAACCAAAGAAGGAAAGTCCCCAGGGATTGATGGAATCAGAGCAGAAGCTTTCAAAAATGCTGGGTATAATACATATTCCAGTCTCTTTGCCATAATGAATCGAGCTTTAAACACTGGAATAATACCTCAATAATGGAAACAAGGCCTTATTGTCCCTATATCCAAAAAAGGACAGTCTTAATAGAATGGATAACTACAGAAGTATTACTTTGTTATCAACCGCAGTTAAAATATACAATAGGATGATACTCAGTAGAATAGAACCTTACTTACAGTGCTGGCGCTATGGTCTTTGCCGCCTGCATGCAATTTCTATCTAAGCGCCCCTGTAACAATCCAGGCGTGTGTGGTTCTTCTACAATAATAAAAATTTAAAGTGAAATTTCTTAAATAAATTTTGACAGAACAGCCACACGTTGGTTTGCTAAATGTAACGGACCCGGGGTGTTGACTAGGCAGGATAATCGTTAAAAACCCAAATATTTAAAAAATTCTCAAAAGTTAAAGCAAATAATTTTTATAAAGCCACTTCACTTTAATCGTTGAATATAATGATACAGGGATTATAGCCTTCTCACCAACCCGAATCGCTAACAAAATTAAAATGAATTTTAATTAAGTTAAAATTTATTTGAATTAAAGTAAAAACTTTTTGCATTTTACTAAATTCTTAGTAACTTGTAAAAATTTTTTAATAATTTTTATAAGTGGAACTATCTTTTAGAAAAATAAAAGAAATTTAAAATAAGTATTCAAAAAATGACATCTTTACAGAATAACAGAAAATAAATTAAATTACATATATATATACTTGAAAATTTTTTTATTAAAATTTCAAGGTTTTTGATTTCATATTCATAAAATTAGAAATCATGGTTTTAACGTCTAATTCCGCACATATATCATTTTCAATAGCTATTAACGGCAAACTAACAAGCCTTTTTTGTGACATACTTGTTCTTAAGTAGGTTTTAATCAATTTCAACTTGGAAAAGGAACGTTCGCTGCACGCTACACTAACAGGTAAGGTTAATAGTATTCTTAAAGCCATTGAAAAGTTAGGGAAAGATAAATTATTGGACACAGTAAAATTAAGAATATCGAAAGGGTTTGAATATTTAAATTAACCTTCCGAAAAATATCCCGGAAAGCACATAACTCGTCATATAGTTTTATTGCATTTACGTCTTTATTGTCTTTGCTCTTTAAGAGAATCTCTAAATCGTCACAATTTTTTCATAAATCTTCGTTATTAATTTGTAGTAATCTATACAAGAAATTGAAATTATCATAATATGTTTTTAGTTGTTCAAAACATTCTATTAATGAACGCATTGCAACGTCTAGATGTGTATAAAACACATTCACTCTAAATTTATCTTCTGGCAATTGTGACGTTTTGTCATGATGCTTGTAGTCAAACTGTCGTGTCTTTTTTTGTCGTCGAACTTCCGTACCAGTTTTAAATTCTTTGTTCTCCATCCACCTCTTCACTTAGTTCTTTTGCCGTTTTTAGAACTTCTTTAAAATTTGTATCTGATCGATACTCTTGTAAGAATATTTTTAAGTTTTCGATAGATTGTAAAGCAAGTGTAATGTTCATATTTTTGTCTTGAAGCATTTTATTCAGGGTTTATTCTGTTAAGTAAATGATGCCAAATTATAAGAGAGCAAATAAATTTCTAGTCCTTTATTTTAGCACATAATGTTTGTGCTTCATGCTGAGTTTCTTTATTAAAATTTTCATTATTTAAAATTTCAAAAAGTGCATCGTAAATTTCTCCTAACTGATATCATAGAGGGCGGATTGCATTAATTTTACTTTCCCATCGTGTTTCTGATGCCTGTTTCAATCTTAAATTTTTTATGAACTTTAAAAGGATTGCCCAACGTTTGTAAGAGAATGAAAAAAAATTGTATCTTGAATAATTGAAAAGAAACTAATTGTATCTGCATTCACTTTAGCTGCATCGTTAATGATTAAATTTAGAGTATGAGCAGCACATGGCACGTAAAAAGTTCGTGGATTTTTGTTCAAATGCAAATTTTGGAGCCCATATTTTTTCCCTTTCATATTTGTCCCATTTTCATACCCTTGACCTTGCAATTTCTTCAATGGGAATGTTCCATTTTTCCAGTTGTTCCATTATTGTTGTACATGAACCACGTCCTGTGGAATCTGATACATCTGCAAAACCTAAAACGTTTTCCCTGATCTTGACAATTCCATTGTCACAGGAAAGTGAATAATAATGGTCATTTGTTCTGTTTTACTTGCATCAGGTGTGCAGTCTAAAATTATGGAACAATATTTAGATTTTCGAATTGATAATAAAATTGTATCCCTGATTGCGTTACAGTTTCCAATATTTCATTTTGACTGTCTTTACTCAAATAGTGTACCCTGTTGTTTCCTTGTAGGGCCCTTTCAACATGATTTTCCATAATGGGATCAAACTTTGCACACAATTCAACTAATTTTAAAAAATTGCCATTATTCCTTATATATAATTTAAAAAGTGAAAAGCTAAATTTTGGCTACTAAGGAATTTTATAATTTCAATCAAGCGTTCTAAAACACTCGTCTAATGTTTCTTTTCCATTTCTTACATGCTTTGAGTTTGGCAATCAATAGTAGTTTTGTTTTTTAAATTTTTATCACGTTCCTTCCATTTTAAGAAATTTTTCATGTGAATTAAACTAGTCTCATGTCTATGCAAAGTTGTACTTACATTTCTCCAATCGTTATAACCTTCTACAAGACTTCTTGATTCAGTAGGTGCGAAAAGTTTGCAACAAAAGCAAAAAACAGATTTAAAGTTTCGGAATAAATGAGCCATGCTCTTGGCACGAGCTCCCCATTATCCATTTTTCTATTATAATACGTGTCGTCAAATTTACGACCATATGTATCTCTGGGATATATTATATTTTTCTTTTGAACAGGCCCCATTTCAATTTAAACAACTCGTAATTTTTCATCAATGTTTCCCCATTCACCTGGATCTTCTAAATTTACAGACTAATAATGTGTTAGTTTCATGGTCAATTGCAACTGAATCTTCTCCTAACTGTAGTTGCAATAGTACTTTCATGCAATCTAGATGATGTATCAACTCTGATTTCTGATCTATCGAGTTGGTTACAATCTGCATCAGAATATTTTAATATTTTAACAAATTTATTAAGAGCCCCAGTTTGTTTCTTAATATCTGCTTCTTTCACAGCATGATTTTGTGCACCGGATAACTTTTTAATTTTTGATTCCATTTCTATTTTATACCCACAAGAAATTATTACACAACACAGAGACGAAACAATAATCTGCACTGCGCTACTGTCAGTAGCCTACTGAGATGCATACTGTTATAAATCTACTGTTGCTATCCTGTCATTACTGCGACATTGTAAACTTTTATTATTATTTAACTTTGTATACTTGTAATTTCTATTAATTACTTGTGATGTCTTTTTTCTTTACTTTATACTTTATTCTCCATTATTCTAATGTAGCTGTGCGTGCTTTCTCTCTCTCTAGAATCTCTCTTGTTTATATTATTACGTGCTATGTTTACAAGAAAGTCAAATAACATTTATTTACATTATTATGAAATGTACACGAATTTAAATATTAGGGAGATTGCTTTCTTTATCCTTCTATAAAAACTCTTTAGCAAAATTTAGAACCTTTTTTCTTCAACTTTAAAATACTTTCTTTAACACAAAACGTTATCTACTCTCAGTTTACAAATTTTACTTATTAAACTCCAAGCTTACTCGCAAAGAGGTTACCTAAATCTCTCTGTTGTTATCTTTACAAATTTGATATCAACTTCTAACATGCCAACTGATTCTCTTAAGGACACTTCTTAACCTTATTAAACATATATCTTAAAAGTCTTTCTAATATAACTATAAGAAGAATTATGTAAAAGTTTTGAACATACAAAGGCTCTGTGTCTCACAATCAGTCAAAACTCTTTCACTAAAAGTTCTATAGCAATTCTTTCATCTCAGATCTTCATCTGGAATTTTGGCTTCGGTTATATCTCATTGGGAGCGTAGTGGGACTCGTACAGATCTGGAAAAATGTTATTTTCCCACGTCGAAAAGAAAAACTTATGAGAGAAGGTACTTCAGGAAAATTGCCTTGCCTTTTCTCCTCTACTTGGGCTTGCCGAAAATGCCTGGACAACTGCCGTCTCAAATAGCTTGAATTGCCGCCACTAAGAAACTGAAAATGCCACCTCGAAGAAAAAATGAAACTGTCGTCAACTGTCAAATCAGCATTCCTCTCTAGACTAGAAACTTTTCTCTTCTAAGGCATTTGGGACTTCTCCTTTTGGCAATTTCAAAGCCCTGTCTGTGGCCTAGAAATTGTTTCTCTCTAGCGATGTCTCGAACTGAGAAACTCCTTTCTGGAAGCGGAAAACTCCTCTCTCAACCAATGTCTGGATCTGGGATGCTCTCTGATGATGTCTGGAACTGAGCAGCTCTGTCTCTCTTCGGCAACGTCTTAAACCAGGCAACCTCCTCTTTGACAGCGTCTGGAACTGAGCAGTCTCTCCTGTCTCTCTGTGGACGTCTCCAGAACTGGGCCCTCTCTACTTCTGCAGCAATCTCTGGATCCGGGCAGCCCCTTCTGTTTGCTTCAGTTCCTTTTTATTATGCCTCCTCTGAGACCTTGCATGAAGTTTGGCAACCCCCAAAGAATCAGTATGATTCTTTCATCTTAAGTTTCAAGTTCAGCACTCCTTTTGTTCTCCTCCGCTTTCTTTTAATTGTAAGTTGCCGGCCATCAGAAAGTTATTTAAACCTTTCTGACTGACTTAGCAGATGTTTACACTTAGAGCCTGCAAGCCTTTCTCATGCAAACAAATTTTAATAACATTCTTTCTAATGCCGCCATCAGCTTCGGTGATAAAACATTGCCTTTGTTTTTAACACTATAACATATTCTTATTAAAGCAGTATATACAGTTAACTTCCAGAGTGTTATTTACAATAACATCTAAAACAAACTATACAGAGACAGACAAAGTTTATTTTTACAATATTCACATGGGACTTAACCTAAGTAAACAATCGAATGTAATGTGCTTTGGAATATTTAAGCTACAATCGAGTTTTTACAGTACCATATGACTGGTTACATAGCAAGAAATGTTTTGTATGAAAATTCGTTTCTGCACATAAAAATCGTTCACCATTTCACTTCAGATTCTGCAGGCAAGCATTTAGCCTGCTCTCGCTGCAAAATTGTAAACAGCTGTCAATATACAATTTGTTTTTAAAATTTTATTCAATGTATCTGGCCTAATTTATTTTAATATTGATCATTCTAAGAATTTTTTGTTTTTATGATAAAAATTTTGTTTCTTAAAAATGAACATATGAACTGTACCCCGGCAGCGGTGCCAGCATGCTCTGAATCCCCTCTTCCGCCATCCCTGCTAACTTTTCTTATTCCTTGCCTCTTCTCTCCATGTGAATTTATTTGTGCACATTTTTACGTTGGAACATGGTGTTAGTAATAACCAGTCCTGAGCAGGAATGCAGAGAACCGACCAGGTCTTCTGACCTAATGTCCAATCCTCACCTTCTCGTGGTGCACCCTGTTGGACATCTACCTGGATACTGAACAAATGAGGATGGGCTGGCAATTTGGAATTTAGCCGACCAGATTGTATTCTTATTGGCTTAAACGAATATAGAAAATGATGGTACAACATGACAAAATTTCATGGTGGCTGGGGCGTTGCCCAGTTAAACAAGACTATTGTTGTTTTTACCAGGGAACCAGGGCGAACAGCGAAAAGTCAGCTACTGGAACAAATCTGAAAGCACATCCCAACTCAACATCACCAGAGTTAAAGATCGGTACATTCAACTTAAGAAGCCTGAATGGCAAAGAAATGGAGCTAGCTGAAGAATTAGATACGTACCAGATCGACATAATAGGGGTGACTGAAACAAAAAAGACAAAAACTGGTGAGATATTTCTGAACAATAAATACAAAATGTTATATTCAGGAAATGACAATCAAGGAAAAGAAGGAGTAGCCATAGTATTTAACACAAAATATGAGGCTAATCTTCTTGAATGGCACGTAGTCTCAAGTTGAGAGATGTGGGCAAATATCAGAATTGGAAATTAGACAATGAGACTTATTTGTGCCTATGTCCCACAGAAGGTTCTACTAAGGTAGAAGTGGAGGAATTTTTTGAGGCTTTAGAAAAAGCAACTGACACCATGAAAAAGGAAAAGTTGGTCCTTATTGGGGATCTAAATAGCAGAGTAGGAAATGATTGTCAGACATACAAAAATATTTTGGGAAATTTCGAGAAAAGAGCAAAGCTGATAATAATGGCATATACCTGTTGGATTTCTGCTCAGGACTGGTTATTACTAACACCATGTTCCAACATAAAAATGTGCACAAATAAATTCACATGGAGAGAAGAGGCAAGGAATAAGAAAAGTTCATTGATTATGTTATTGTTGATAGTGATGTTTTCTCCCTGGTGCAGGACACCAGAGTGTACAGAGGATTTGAAATTGGAAGTGATCACTATTTAGTCTTGTCATCATCATCATCAAATTCCTGACATGTATCCTCAAGGGGTGTACAGGATATGATACTACTATATGAAAAATTTACATAATTATTAACTTCCTATCCACAATTTTCCTCCAAATCAGTCTATTACTTTTCAAGACTCCAATATTATCATTATCAGATCTTATATTTCTATCGTCTAATGCACATTTTACCATATCAATCCACCTATATCTTGCTCTTCCTGTGGGTCATTTTCCTGCCAACCTGGCAGAGAACACTTGTTTTGCTAATCTTTCCTTGCCCATTCTGGTTAAGTGACCATACCACCTGAGATTAGCTCTGCTAATGCATTCCTGGATGCTGACAATGTCAAGTTCTTTCCTAATATTATCATTTTTAATGTGATATTGCTATTGATGCCATCTGTTCATGCCTCTAATCTTTCTCAGGACTCTCATATCTGCAGTCTCTAGTCTTTGGTCACGTGTTTTACTTCTGACCCAGCTCTCAGAACCATAAGTTAAAACTGGTTTGAACACTGCCTTGTATACAGCTAATTTAGTGTTCCAACTAATTTCTCTCTTATTCCATATGAATTTATTCAATTGACTTCCTACCATACCAGATTTGTTGATTCTGTTGTCTATTTCCATATTTAATTTACCATCTTCAGTAAACATTGTGCCTAAGTAGGTGAAATGTTTTACTTGTTCAACAGGTTCCCCATTCACAACACAGTTGACATTTTCAACGATTCTCTTTGTCTTTTTAATGCTGACCTTCATACCATATCTGTTACAACAGTTATTCAGTTTAGTCAGTGAATCTTGCAAACTTACAGCAGATTTATTCAGAAGTATAACATCGTCTGCTTAAAGCAAAGAGCTGACATTAACATCTCCAATTCTGATATCATGTTTAATACCACTTTCCTTCATAATGTGATCCATATAGATAATGAATAACAGAGGGGATAATGTACATCCTTGTCTCACACCAAATTTAACATTAAACCATCTTCCTGTACTTCCTTCAGTTCTAACTGCTGACTTACAACTCAAATAAAGACTTAAGCTTTGCTTGATATAATGCCCCATTGACATATAACTGTAGCGTATTGAATAACTTCTCTCTTGGCACCTTGTCATATGCCTTTTCCAGATTGACAAAACTTAAATACAGATCTTTGTATTATATTCCCATGCTTTCTCGACTATTTGTCGTAAAGTGAGAATCTGATCCTGACAGCCTCTTTTTGGCCTGAATCCAACTTGTTCTTCATCAAGCTTTTCTTCCACAATTCTTCTCAACCGTTTCTCAAGTATACTTGCATAGATCTTGCCAGGAACACTCAGTAGGGAAATCCCTCTGTAATTCTCACATTCAGTTTTATTTTTCTTTTTTATATATGGGCACTATTAGAGCTCTACTTCAATCATCAGGAATTCGTCCAGGCTTTCTAAACTATGCAGTGGAGCCACTGTAAGATTTTATACCACCGTACTTCAGCATTTCTGGTCGAATATCATCTACTCCTGCTGCCTGTCCACATTTCAAGCCTTAGATGGCTTTTTCTACTTCAAGTATGGATATGTATTCCTGACTGTATGCCTGTTGAGTGTTTTTTACCACTGTGTTATCACTGCTTGTTTCATTTAGCAATTTTTCAAGGTAATTACTCCATACCTCAAGGATATCTTTTTCTCCTGTTTTCATGTCACCTTTATCATCTCTAACTCCTTTTACAGCACTCTTTCCTCCATTCCTAAGCTTCTTCAACAATCTCCAGAATATTTTGCCACATTCTTGATATTTATTTTCTATATTCTTGCCAAAGTTCTCCCATGACTTTTGTTTAGCTAGTGTTACACAGTGTTTCACTTTCTTACATTTGTCTCTGTATCCTCTTAGAGCAAAAGCTGACTTATTTGTCAGGAACTTTTGATATGCTTTCTTCTTTTCCTTCACTGCCTCTTTAACTTCCAGTGTCCACCATGCAGTTCTGATTTTTCTATCTTTGCAGACAACGTCACCACATGCCTCTCTGGCTGAATCAATCAGAGTTTTCTTCCAGGCTTTCCACTGAATCTCCAAGGTTTGGTTCTTGTTCTCAAATTCTTTCATTTTTCCTTCAATAATCTTTGTGTATTTTAGTCTACAGTTCACATCTGAGAGGTGCTCAACTTTTATTCGCTTTAAAACTTTCTTACATGTTATTCTTTTCAATATTAAATTCAATTTTATCCTGCTCAAGACTAAATAGTGATCGCTTCCAAGTTCAAATTCTGTGTTCACTCTGGTGTCCTGCACCAGGGAGAAAACATCACTATAAACAATAACATAGTCAATGAGACTTTTCTGATTCCTTGCCTCTTCTCTCCATGTCAATTTGTGCACATTTTTATGTTGGAACATGGTGTTAGCAATAACTAGTCCATATCCTGAGCAGAAATCCAACAGATATTTGCCATTATTATTAGCTTTGCTCTTTTCTCCAAATTTTCCAAAATATTTTTGTATGTCTTACAATCATTTCCTACTCTGCTATTTTGATCCCCAACAAGGACCAACTTTTCCTTTGTCTTTGTGTCAGTTGCTTTTTCTAAAGCCTCAAAAAATTCCTCCACTTCTACCTTAGTAGAACCTTCTGTGGGACCATAGGCTGAAATAAGTCTCTTTGTCCAATTCCAAATTCTCATATTTGCTCAACTCACTCTACTTTAGTCTGCCTACCATTCAAGAAGATTAACCTCGTATTTTGTGTTGAATACTATGGCCACTCCTTCTTTTCCTTGATTGTCATTTCCTGAATATAACATTTTGTATTTATTGCTCAGAAAGATCTCACCAGTTTTGGTCTTTTTTGTTTCAGTCACCCCTATTATGTCAATCTGGTACTTATCTAATTCCTCAGCCAGCTCCATTTCTTTGCCATTCTGGCTTCTTACGTTGATAGTACCAATCTGGTGATGTTGAGTTGGGGTTTGTTTTCAGATTTGTTCCAGTAGCTGACTTTTTGCTTTTTGCCCTGATTCCCTGGCAAAAACAATGGGGGTCTTGTTTAACCGGGCGACGTCTCACCTGGTATGAAATTTTGTCATGTTGTACCATCAATTTTTATTTTGGTTTAACTAATAAGAATACAATTTGTTCTGCTCAATCCCAAATTGACAGCCCATCCTCGTTCGTTCAGTATCCAGGTAGATACCCAACGGGGTGAATGTAAGAAAGTTTTAAAGCGAATAAAAGTTGAGCAGCTCTCAGATGTGAAATTTAGACTGAAATACACACAGATTATTGAAGAAAAAATGAAAGAGTTTGAGAACAGGAACCAAACTTTAGAGATTCAGTCGCAAGCCTTGAAGAAAACCTTGATCGATTCAGCCAGAGTGGCATGTGGTGAGGTTGTCTTCAAGGATAGAAAAATCAGAACTCCATGGTGGACACAGGAAGTTAAAGAGGCAGTAAAGGAAAAGAAGAAAGCACATCAAAAGTTCCTGGCAAATAAGTCGGCTTTTGCTCTTAGTTAAACAAAAATCATGGGAGAACTTTGGCAAGAACATAGAAAATAAATATCAAGAAGGTTTTGAAGATATTCTGAAGGTTGTTGAAGAAGCTTAGAAATTGAGGAAAGAGTGCTTTAAAAAGAGTTAGAGATGATAAAGGTGGCTTGAAAACAGGAGAAAAAGATATCCTTGGCGTATGGTGTAATTACTTCGAAAAGTTGCTAAATGAAACAAGCAGTGATAGCACAGTGATAAAAAAACCACTCAACAGGCATACAGTCAGGAATACATATCCATACTTGAAGTAGAAAAAGCCATCAAAGGCTTGAAATGTGGAAAGGCAGCAGGAGTAGATGATATTTTACCATAAATGCTGAAGTGTGGTGGTATAAAAGTCTTACAGTGGCTGCACTGCATAGTTCAGAAAGCCTGGGCAGAGGGACGAATTCCCGATGATTGGAGTAGAGCTCTCATTGTACCCATATATAAAAAGGGAAATAAAACTGAATGTGAGAATTACAGAGGTATTTCCCTACAGAGTGTTCCTGGGAAGATCTATGCAAGTATACTTGAGAAAAGGTTGAGAAGAATTGTGGAAGAAAAGCTTGGTGAAGAACAAGCTGGATTCAGGCCAAATAGAGGCTGTCAGGATCAGATCTTCACTTTACAACAAATAGTTGAGAAAGCATGGGAATATAACAAAGATTTATATTTAAGTTTTGTCGATCTGGAAAAGGCATATGACAAGGTGCCAAGAGAGAAGCTATTCAATACGCCACAGTTATGTGGTGTCAATTGGGCATTATATCAAGCAATACTTAGTCTTTATTTGAGTTGTAAGTCAGCAGTTAGAATTGAAGGAAGTTTAGGAAGATGGTTTAATGTTAATCTAGTGTAAGACAAGGATGTACATTATCCCCTTTGTTATTGATTATTTATATGGATCACATTATGAAGGAAAGTGGTATTGAACATGATATCAGAATTGGAGATGTTAATGTCAGCTCTTTGCTTTATTCAGACGATGTTATACTTCTAAATAAATCCGCTACAAGTCTACAAGATTCTCTTGCAGACTAAATTGAATAGCTGTTGTAATAGATATGATATGAAGGTCAGCAATAAAAAGACAAAGACAATGAAAATAGGCAGAATCATTGAAAATGTCAACTGTGTTGTGAATGGGGAACCTGTGGAGCAAGTAAAACATTTCACCTACTTAGGCACAATGTTTACTGAAGATGGTAAATTAAATATGGAAATAGACAACAGAATCAACAAATCTGGTATGGAAGGAAGTCAATTGAATAAATTCATATGGAATAAGAGAGAAATTAGTTGGAACACTAAATTAGCTGTATACAAGGCAGTGTTCAAACCAGTTTTAACTTATGGTTCTGAGAGCTGGGTAAGAAGTAAAACACGTGACCAAAGACTAGAGACCGCAGATATTAGAGTCCTGAGAAAAATTATAGGCATTAACAGATGGCATCAATGGCAATATCATATTAAATACCAGGATATTAGGAAAGCATTTGACATTGTCAGCATCCAGGAATGCGTTAGCAGAGCTAATCTCAGGTGGTATGGTCACTTAACCAGAATGGGCAAGGAAAGATTAGCAAAACAAGTGTTCTCTGCCAGGTTGGCAGGAAAATGACCCACAGGAAGAGCAAGATATAGGTGGATTGATATGGTATAATGTGCATTAGACGATAGAAATATAAGATCTGATAATGTTGGATTCTTGACAAGTAACAGACTGATTTGGAGGAAAATTGTAAATAGGGTGTTATTAATGATGTAAATTTTTCATGTAATACTATCATATCCTGTACACCCCTTGAGGGTACATGTCAGGAATTTGCATACATCGCAATACAGAAAATGATATTAGAAATCGTAAACAGCTGGCTCTAGTCTTCCATAAGAAACTCGTCTTCATCTGGAAATCATCATTAATATCATTAAAGACAGAATTAAGACTATATCATGCAACCAGTAGATCCAACTTCTTGTGTGGTTCCCAAACCTGGAAAATAAGCACCAAAAAAACTGAGGATCTAATTATCTCCTTTTGAACTACGTGTCTCAGACTGATCCTTGGATACACTTGGATGAACTGTGTCACTAACTGCGCTGTGCTAAATCTGGCTAAGCAAGAATCACTTATCAATATAGTAAAAAAACTACCCTCAGATGGCTTGGATATCAACTCAGACATACTGAAGTCTCACTCTTTTTATGAATATTTCATAAAAAGGGTGAGACTTCAGTATGTCTGAGTTGATATCAACCAGAAGATGGCAGTAGAGGAAGACCATGCAGACAATTTTGGCTATGTGAAACCATCAGTAGGCTGAACTGTAAAACTCCATCTGACATCTACCAGTTAGCTCAAGATAGAGAGACTTGAAAGACCATAATTTGCAATGTTTAACTTTTAATATAAATCTCTTTTCACATTGTATCATATTGTGAATAAACCATGATGATGGTGATGAATGTTCACTTCAGTCTATTGTCTACTATCACTCCCAATCTCTATTCTCATCCACTTCCTGTAGTACAGCACCATCAGTATTGTGCACAGCCTTATATTTCTGCACTCCAAAATGCAATGCCTTGCACTTTTAATATTAAAACTACAATCCCACTCCTTTGTCCAAGTCAAAAGTCTGTTTAAATCCTGAAGGGAATTAACATCAGCAGTGCTATTTATAACTTTCTCCATTTACTTATCATATGATATATTACACATCACAAAGCATAAAATTTATGATAAATGATAAAAAATTACAAGTTAACATCTAGATTACAAATAAAATCAATCGATTCTTTGGTTGCAAACAGGTGGTTACTAAAATTTCCTTTGTAGGGTCTTAAGGGGTAGTCTTATATAAAATATCACACTGATTGCTTCTCAGCTCCACCATCCCAGTTTGAGGGAACTACATTGTCCCATTTGTGGAAAGTATCAGCACATCTATGGTGTCCTGTTCTGATTCTATTGAGGGATGACCAGATTCTGTGCAATAATTCAAAACCAGGAGATTTTTCTGTGATACAGGGCATGATATGGCATTCTGTTGGTGATTCTTCAAACCATGCTGACCAGGCATCATTCACTCAGAGGTTGTTTACCAGAAGCACCTCTGCAGTTCTTAATGGAGGTTTTCTAGAATGAAGGCTATTGATATTAGGGTCTTCAAGGTCAGAATGGATAGGAAGCTGTTGATTGGACACAATCTTGTATTCTTGAAGAAGTGCATTTCATCTGCGTAGGTTTGGCAGTGAGATATGACTCAGAATTTGGAGCCAATAAATAGGAGTTGATTTAATCATACCTGAGATCAGGTGCATGGTGTTATTCAGTTGTGCATCTGTAAGTTTCACATGGACAGTATTCATCCAAACTGGAGTGCAGTGTTCTGCAGCAGAGTAGACAAGGCCAAGGGCTGAGCACCTCAATGTGTTAGCTGTAGCACTCCAAGAGATGCTGCATATTTATCATACAGAGTTTTTGTATTATATTATTTCTCATTTTTCTGTTTTGCAGCTTTTCTAAACAGGTGAGTTTTGTTCAATAATGTCCTGTCAATGATGACACCGAGGTATTTAGAGTACTGCTTATATGGAAGAAGGTAAAGGTCTAGTTGCCATTTGTTGTTAAGATGAAAGCATGAAGTTTCTGTTTTGGTTTCAAAGTCTGCTTGTGTCTCCATTTGCAAAAATATTTTCCAGAGAGTTTAAATTGGTAGTTAGGATTTCTTCGTCATTTCAACACATTTATGTCTAGCTGCTATACTCCAGTCATCATACCAGAACTTTTTGGAGTGTGTATTAGACATGTAAGGAGAATATTATAATAATAATGGCCTGCCACTTAGCCTTGTGGCAGGCCATTATTTAGCTTCCTTTGCTTGCTGATAAAATTTCCCATAATAACTTGGAATGTTCTGTTGGTAAGCATGTTTTTATAAGGCAAGTAGTGATCCAGCAGGGAATTTCACAAAGAAGTTTACAGTTTAGTCCTTGCCTCCAGACTGTGTGGTATGCAGTAGCGAGGTTGATGAACACCTCATGTTTTTGGTGCCTCTGGAAGCCCACCTCTATGTATGAAGTAAGAGAGAGATAACTTGATCTGATCAGCTCCGTTTAGGTTGAAAGTCAGCTTGTTCATGGGGAATCCTTTCAAGTAGTGTTGGGCTAACCCTATTATGTAGGAGGCCCTCTAGTAATTTGTAGCTCATGCTTAGCAAGGTGATGGGTCAATAATTTTGTTTCCACAAACAGTTGAAGATCCCCAGTCAGTCCACATGATATATCATTTTCAAACAAGTTAAACAGCAGGGGCCCACGGACAGAAACCTTGGGCATGCCACTGGTTTTCCTCCTTTTTTGAGACACTGATCCATCATACACAACTTTCTGGTATTGTTCAGAAAGCCAATCTCCAATCCATCTAACCAATATACTATCTATTTCCATCCTCTGCAGCTTGTACACCAACTTATCCTGTGGTAATCTATCAAACGCTTTTGCAAAGTCCAAGAATATCACTCCATATAATTCTCCCTTATCTAACACACTCGTTACCCTATCATAAAATGCAAGTAAATTGTTAAAACAAGACCTACCCTTTATAAATCCATGCTGATCATAATAAAGAATGCTATGTCCATCAACCCAATCCTGCATTCTATTCTTAACCAATCTCTCCAACACCTTGACCAGTCTGCAGTTATACAGACTGGTCTATAATTGGAAATTTCTGTCCTAGAACCATGCAGCAGTTTCAATACCTCATTAACATGTTGTGAAGTTGTCACCAAATCCAAAACATTAGAACCTCTAGTTACTTCATATTTCTCTCTCAGCAATTCAACAATGACCTCTCCTTGTTCCTACATACTATCTCCTCCTTCCATTTTATATTCCGTTAATTAAAAGTCTCCCATCAGGATCGCCTTCTTTTTATATATCCAACCAATTTGCCTAAATAATCATTATTTTCTACATCCCCTGGCCTATATATTAGCCTGTTAATTTCACACCTATCACATATACTAGCCTGTTAATTTCAACTTCACACCACACAGATTCAAAATCTGTGCATGCACTATCAACTTCCATACCTTTTGGACACAATTCCTTGCAATCATTAACAGCACTCCCCCTCTTCTTTTCACATTTCTTTCCAGAAAATTATATATCCTTCCATTTCTATTCCTGACATCACATCCTCCTCAGACAACCAAGTTTCGCTTATTCCACTTATCTTTGAGCATACTGTGACTCAATCAGTGCAACAAACTCAGCTCTCTTGTTTCTAATAAACCTTATATTTGTGTACAAACATAACAATCCTGCAGGCCATTCTACCAGCACCAACATTCTCATTTCTAGCTGCTATACTACACCTCTCGCTTTGGTCTGACCACTCCTGTTTCCACGTGTCCAGACAATTCATCGCAGATATATGTGAAAAAAAAAAAAAAAAAAAGAAAAGAAATATTTCCCATTAAGAAATATTTTTAAAAAATTTAAGAAATATTTTATATATTATTTAATATTTTGATTATATAAATCAAGTGGATATTAAATCCAGCATTATTTCAAAGCTGAATGCAGAAACTATGTACAAAATTTGACCAGAGAGCTCATGGGAATACACTCACTGGCATTTACAAGTTGCTCCTAGCACGGATCTTATAGGAGGCATGTTGATCATGTCTCCTATAATGCTGGATTTAATATCCCGCTGAAATGAAGCCTTTTGACTCTTTATTTTAGTAATATTTTGATTATATTTAGCTTTCTGAAAATTTTTATTCTGTATAAAGTTATTAATATTTTTTCTTATTACAGGCTCTGTAGATGAAATAGTAATTGTTATAGAACTGAGATAGGATGGTTAGTGAGAAAGAGCACCATATTTAAGAATATTTAAGGATAATAGTTTTATCCAACAAATATTTATGGTTCACTATTTACATATTAAGGAATTGGATTTTATGCAGTTATTAAGGGATAACTATCTGCGACAGCATGTAATGGAAAATACTAGGGGTCAGAGAGTGCTTGATCTAGTAATTGCATCTGAGAATTTGGCTAACGAATATGACCACGTTGCCACTAATTGGTGAGCGTGATCATAGGGTCTTGACTTGGGAGGTGGCTAAAGGTGTGAGATTTACAATTAAGACAGGGTACATGTGGAATTATCGGGCTGGTAAGTATGACAAGCTTAGGAGTTAGACTGATTCAGTGCCATGCCATGTAAAACTGCAAGGGCTGGATTTTATGCAGTTTTCTTAAGCAGTTTTTTCTTATCACGAGTATGATAAGAAAATGTTGATAGTGCATGGGAGGCGGTTAAGAAGTGTTTGTAGGGGGCATTGGCTGACTGCATACCTAGAGTCCGAATAATAAATCAAGTAGGGGTTAAATGGATGAATAACACCATTAAGCTTGAGCTGCAAAAAAAGAAACAACCGTGGAGGGAATTTAAGGAGAAAGGTGACTGGCAGGCACATGAACGGTATAAAGCGCAGGCCAGAAGGGTAACGAGTATGATAAGAAAAGCAAAAGCGGAGTATGAAAGAACATTAGCCATGCAGGCTAAAGAGAATCCCAAACAGTTTTTTCGATATGTTGCAAGTAAAAGAAAAAATGTATATGGCAGAATGATTTTAAAGAATGCTGATGGTAGGGAGGTAACCGAATCAGTTGAGTGGAATTACTGAGCGAGCACTTTGCAAAAGTATATCATCAAGGTGGTGACATTGTGGGAATGAATGAACCAATAGCTTATACGGGAATTGTGGTGAATGAAGTGGAGGTGAATAGTCGATTACAAAACCTCAATGTTAATACATCTGTGGGATTGGATGGTATACCAGCTCATGTCATACGAGAAGCGGCTAAAGAATTGTCAATGCCTTTGACCATTTAGTTTAATTTAAGTCTCGGGGTCTGGGTTAATCCCAAGGGGGCGGAAAGAGGGGAAAATAGTTCCACTGTATAAAGGAGGTTCCAAGACTGCTGTTGTAAATTACCGATTGATCAGCATATCAGGAATTGTTGTCAGGGTCTTGGAGAAAATAGTCAAGAGGAAAATACAGGATTGGATAGATGAAAATGGGATACTGTATGGGGGACAGTATGGTTTTGTGAAGGGTAGATCATGCCTCAGTAACTTGCTCACGTTTTATAACACAGTGACAGCTGAACTGGATAAGGGTAATGGGTTTACAGTGATTCTACTGGACCTTGCTAAGGCCTTTGACAGGATACCACATGGAATTCTAATCATTAAACTGCAGCATATGGGGATGGATATTGGGTTGGTGAGATGGATAGGAGGGTGGTTGATGGAGAGATATCAGAGAGTGGTTTATTCAGGAGTAGAGTCCTAAAGACGGTCTATGACTAGTGCTGTGCTACATGGTTCTGTTCTTGGACCACTACTGTTCAATTTGTTCATTAACGATATAGGAAAGGATCTGAGAGGAAGTGTTCATTTGTTTGCTGATGATGCAAAGTTGGCTAGAGCAATAGAGAGTCCACAGGATGCAAAATTTTGCAGGATGATTTGGATAGTTTGGAGGACTGGGCTCAGGAGAATGGATGTCAATTTAATGTGGCAAAGTGTTTGAATTTTATATACCTTGTCTGAAATTCCCTTAAGATGGGATTTATTTTAGTGTTCTTATGTGTATCAACCTTTGAGTATAATAAACCTTGCTTTTGATTCTAACAAAGACTTATTTTTGATTTCTGGAATCCGATGCACCACTTATAAATTATTAATGCAAACCTATGCGGGATATTTGAAAGGAGTAAATTTTGGTCACGTCTGCAGAGTTAATTGGTATCATTAAGTACTGTCCTGAGATTACCTCTTGGTTGTTAATATTAATTAATCTAATAGCGCTAAGTGGTGCAGCGAAACAAATAAATTTCTTGGCGTTTTAAGAGGGGTAAATCTCAGACACTCTTCTACTCTGGTACTGCTTCGATCTCGAGGAATTTCCATTGTCCCTCAGAGGTACCACGTGTTACCTGATAGAGTGTGTCATGGAGATATAGTAAAAGTTTAAAGTAGTTGTATTTGAGAAGAAAGGTTACAACATAAATCACGCAAAAGATAGGATATAGAATAGTTGTACAATATAAATAATAAGAGTAAAAAGGAAGAAAACGTCACAACAAAAGATATTCTGGATGTCTGAAGTAATTACTTTGAAAGAGTTAAATGAAACAAGAACAGGCACTAAACTGGAAACTGATAGAAAATATTCAAGACTAATCAGGAGTACATATCAATAGTTGAGGTAGGAAATGTTATCAAAAACATTAAATGTATGGAAAGGCAGTTGCAGTGGATGATTTTCAAAAAGAAATGCTCAAATACAGAGTTATAAAAGTTTTTCAGTTATCTATTCAGAAAGCATGGTCATAAGTCTGCATTCTGGAGCTCTCATAGAATCCATCTATAAAAAAGGAAAATAAAATTTACTCTGATAACTGCAGAAGAATGTTTTTACTGAATATTCCATGTAACACACACACACATATATATATATATACATATACACACACATATATATATACACATATATATTTTTATGAAAAAAATTGAATGACTAGAACCGAGATTTAATTAAAAAGGTTTTAATATAAACACACTACTAGTTTCGGCCTGTAACAGCCTTCTTCAGGTGACATTATAAAAGAAGAAACACTAAACATGGGTTAAAAGACTATGAACAACATTGACAGTCTTTATACATAATTAGCATGAAAACGTTGTAGTTGTATTTGAAGCTGTTCTTTCATTTGTTGCATTGTTGGGAGAGTGCATGCTTGCTTGCTGCATCACGTGAACAACAGTACATGATTACAGCTGAATGACTATCTGGGAGGTTGTAGCTTAAGTTGTTATTTAGATGAACAGGATTGAAGATGATTTCTCTCGATTCCACAATTTTTCTCTCTATTTCGTCACTGCAACGGAAGATGTTTGTAGATTTTTCCCAGCGGACTTTGTGACTTTGGTTATCATCATTAGGATTAGCCGAGAAGAGGATATGACTTGATAATGCACTTGCTCGCTGTCTCTTGTAAGTAATGTCTTTCATGTGTTCTTCCATACACATTTCGACAAATTTGTCTGTCTGCCCGAAATAAGGAATATCGCAGTCACATAATATTTTATATACGCCAGGGTATTTGAGTTGATGATGACAAGGTTTTGGGTGGCTAATTAAGGAACGGATCTTTGGAAGTGGAGTGAACAAGGTTCTGATATTGTATTTTTTTAGAACTTTTGCTAATTTATGTGAAACAGTACTTATGTAAGGAATAGATATATTGCCTTTGAATCTATTTGTTTCTTCTGAGTGATGTCTAGGAGGATTAAGAAGGAATTTGTCAATGATTTTCTTGGAATATCCATTAACTTCGAAAGAAGTTTTCAGATGGTTTATTTCTGTAAGCAGTTCATTTGGGTCATCAAGAAGAGAACGGGCTCTATGTCCCAAGGTGGAAATTATTCCAAGCTTATGAGGAGGCTAAACTCTTCTCGGCTAATCCTAATGATGATAACCAAAGTCACAAAGTCTGCTGGGAAAAATCTACAAACATCTTCCGTTGCAGTGACGAAATAGAGAGAAAAATTGTGGAATCGAGAGAAATCATCTTCAATCCTGTTCATCTAAATAACAACTTAAGCTACAACCTCCCAGATAGTCATTCAGCTGTAATCATGTACTGGCGTTCACGTGATGCAGCAAGCACGCACTCTCCCAACAATGCAACAAATGAAAGAACAGCTTCAAATACAACTGCAACGTTTTCATGCTAATTATGTATAAAGACTGTCTATGTTGTTCATAGTCTTTTAACCCTCAATGTTTAGTGTTTCTTCTTTTATAATGTCACCTGAAGAAGGCTGTTACAGGCCGAAACTAGTAGTGTGTTTATATTAAAACCTTTTTAATTAAATCTCGGTTCTAATCATTCAATTTTTTCATAAAACTATGTATGTTAACCGAGTCAATGATCATTCTGTCATATATATATATATAACTATACTAGAGAAGAGGCTAAGACAATTGTCGAAGGGCAACTTGGAGAAGAACAAGGTGGGTTCAGACCAAATAGAGGTCGTCAGGATCAAATTTTCACTTTAAGACAAATAAAATAGTTGATAAATCATGAGAATATAACAAGGATCTGTATTAAAATTTTGTGAGATCTTAACAAACAAACTATGATATAGTGCAAGAGGAGGAGTTAGACAAGACTGTATCCTTTCACCAAATCTGTTTAATATCTATAGTGAGACAGTGATGAAAAATAGAAATTAGTATCAGTGGTATAAAATACAACAATCTTAGAAATGCTGATGATACCATTCTAATAGCAGAAAACAAACAAATTAAGCAAATTACTGCAGCTGCTAATTGAAGAAGGTAAAGAATTTGGATTAGATATAAATGCAAAAAAAGACCAAATTTATGGAAATTTCAAAAGATAACAGATCCATGCCAGAAATATTCATAATCAGTATGAAAACTGAACATACAACATATTTACTGCAGATAGAAAGCAAGATAAAGAAATAAAAATAAGAACAGCCATAGCTAAAGATGTCTTGTGGAAAAATAAAGATTCAGAAGTTATGTGGGTATCGAGACAAAGAAAAGAATGATAAGAACATTAGTGTGGCCAGTTTTCACATATGGAAGTGAGACCTGGATATTCAAGAAGAGAGTAAGACAACAGCCTTTGAAATGTGGTACTATAGGAGAGCTCTGAAAATCCCATGGACAGAATATGTGACAAATACAGATGTTCTGCAGAGATCTTTATTACAAGAAATGATCCAAAGAAAGTTGAGATTGGCAGGACATGTACTGAGAGGGTCGGCAGGACAGAGGATACTAACAGTTTTAGAAGAAAAAATTATGGGAAAAGGATCAAAAGGCAAAACATGACGGACGTGGCTTGAAGATATAAGATCATGGACAGGATCACATGGCTATGCAGAAACAAAAAGGAAAGCTGCCAACAGAGAGAACTGGAAGGATTGGTGCTGCATCCTCTCACTGAGGAAGCTACATGAAGAAGAATTAAAATCTAAACAAATTATACATAAATGCATAAAAAAACTATTTTATGAAATTTATTTTGCTTGCAATGAAATGTCCAACATCGATATCAGACATCTCTTACTTAGATGTTTAACATTCTCTTTCAGATGTATCATTTCACTTTTCATTATTTCATACTATCTCTGATCCTGACTGTAATTTCCATTCCTACCTGTCTCATCTTCACCTTTATGCATTCCATCACCTTGTGTTGCTTCAACCTTGTATCCATTTTCCTCTTATTGTATTGCATTTAGTTTTGCTATCCTGTTTCACAAACAGACTCTGATCATTTACTACATTAACTTTTTTTTTTACTCTGTACCTTTCTCAGAAAAAAATAGCCTTTCTATATGCCCAACATCAAACCCGTTCAAATGCAATTTGAATGGGTTTTGGTGTTGGGCATATAAAAAATCCATCAACTTTAAAAATTCCAACTTGCCTTCAAATTCCCTCCATAGATTTACAAATTGAACTCCCTTTGTGTCACACAACTCAGCTATCTTTCTATTCATTATCTCTGCTCTCCTTCTCAATTCACTATTGTCACTAATGACTTTTCCAACAGCACTACTATTCTTTTCCTTCCACAACAACTTCCTCGAGTCTTCGGAGGAAGTAGTCAAGGGAAAAATACAGGAATGGATTGATGAAAATGAGATACTGTATGGGGGACAGCATGGTTTTGTTAAGGGTAGATCATGCCTCAGTAACTTGCTCAGGTTTTATAACACAGTGATGGCTGAACTGGATAAGGGTAATTTATTTATTTATTCATATGGTGTTTCCTCCCTATTTCTCCCCCATCCCTACTAGGGTGAGTTGAGCCCCTCTTATGTGGGGGGTTAAGTATTTTTTATGACAGTAGATCCGTGTGTGTTCACGGGGCCGGTTTGCCTGCTTGCGGGATGAAAAACCCCAGATAAACTGGTGGAAAAAATCCTTGCTGTCCACGCCCAAGACTCGCTAACTTGGCTATGGCTGAGGAAGATCCTTAAACTCCTCACGTTGTCGATGGGAATCGAACCTAGGACACTCCTTCCCCAGTCATATGGTTGCGAAGCGCATAGCCACTAGGCTAACTACACAGCCGATAAGGGTAATGGGTTTACAGTTATGCTGCTGGACCTGGCTAAGGCCTTTGACAGGATACCACACGGAAGTCTAATCCGTAAACTGCAACATATGGGAATGGATATAGGGTTGGTGAGACGGATAGGAGGGTGGTTGATGGAGAGATACCAGAGAGTAGTTTACTCAGGACTAGAGTCCAGAAGACGGCCTGTGACTAGTGGTGTGCCACAGGGTTCTATTCTTTGACCGCTGCTGTTTAATTTGTTCATTAACGATATAGGGAAGGATCTGAGAGGAACGGTTCATTTGTTCACTGATGATGCTAAGTTGGGTAGGGCAATAGTCAATGCAGAAGATGTCAAAATTTTGCAGGATGATTTGGATTGATTGGAGGTCTGGGCTAAGGAGAATGGATGTCAATTTAATGTGGCAAAATGTAAGGTTATGCATTTTGGGGTCAAAAGATTAGCAGCAGTATATCACATTGGTGGAACTGCACTCCAGGAGATTGATGAGGCCAGGGATTTGGGAGTGTTGGTGGATAGGGAGTTGAAGTTTAGGGGACACATTGCAAAAGTGACTAAATCAGCTCATCAAATCACTTGGTTGCTGAAAAATACTTTAACAAGCAGAGACAAACAGGTTATTGTTCCTCTGTATCGAGTCTTGATAAGACCCCATCTCGACTACTGCACCCAGATATGGGCACTAGGGTTTCTTCTTGATGGGAAGGAGGTTGAGAGGATCCAGAGGCGAGTGACCAAGACGATAGCAGGTCTATTGAATGAACCTTATGCAAACAGGCTGAAGATTTGTGGGTTGCAGAAATTGGTTGATAGGCAGAAAAGGGGAGATATGATTGAGACATTCAAATTGCTGAAGGGTTTCTATAGGATTAATTCAGAGAATATTTTTGAGAACAGGACTGGTGGTGGGAGGACTAGGGACATCCATGGAAGCTGGGCAAGAGTGTGGTTAGTAATGGTGTTAGAGCCAAATTTTTTACTTTTATAGTGGTGAATGAGTGGAATAAGCTGCCTGAGTCTGTTGTGGGTGCTATGACAGTGAATGAGTTAAAGGCAAAGTATGATAGATACTGTGTGAATGTTAAATAGTTGTTATGGACATGATGTTTAGGGCCTCCCTCGATGAGTCTAAGGACTCCTTGGAGTTGCCCGTAATAATAAAAAATAAAAATAATATAAAAAAAAGTCTTTATCGACATTCTTTTTTCCCCAACTAAGTCATTTGTGTCCTCAACTGCTACCACTAATTTTGATGCCCGGTCTTTCCTTTTCTGCAACTCATCAGTTATTTGTTTCATTCTTTCACCAGGAAAGCATATTTTGTACACTTTATTAGTCATCAGACCTAATGATCGCATTCCCCCATACAATGATATCTCACTATCCTTCAACTCTTTCTTCGTAATATTAACTTCCTTCTCATTATCATCAGCTAATCTCTTCTGTAGATGTTTGATATTCTCTTTCAGATGTATTATTTCACTTTTCATTTTCACTAACTGTTTGTTGTCAAAGCTCTTCTATTATGATCCCAACTTTTGCACCCATTTCTAATTGCTCTAATCTATCAAGACACTTTTCACATATGTTAATACTTTCCTTCTTTTCGTTCACCCAAACAGTCCACAAATCTTTCACATTTTTTGGTGCATACATATAGCAATTTTCGCAATGTATCCACTGTGAAAAATCCAAGTCAGAGCTCGATCTTTGTACTGAAGCGTTCAGGCTGCTGATGTGCATTTCTTTATGGACACATTTTCAGAATCAGAAGCAGTAAGAACAAAAACACAATATAAACAACAAAAATTCCAACAACAACACTACTGAAGGACACTTGTATCAAAACTGAAAAAAATGCAACACAATTTGTGATAAAAAAAAAGCCACACTATACAGTAATTAAAACATTTTTTTTAGCACAGCTCAAATCTGTCTTGCTATTCAACCTAAGTTGAATAGCAAGAGAGGCATTGCTAATTCTCGTACACATTCCTTCAAAATCCATGCCAATATCACATCAGATACTACTGCTGTGTTTGAATCAAGGGACTGCATAGTTTTGATTCCTCTGACTCATCCACAACTATCTTTTCATATAGTTCCACATCAGCTTGCAGATAACTAATGGATCTACCTAGGATGTATACTTGACTGAGTTGATCTCTTAATAACTCAGCCCTTTCTAAGACATCTAACACTGCCATACCATCCACATTCATTAAGTTATTCTCTGCTGGTCATTTTTCCTTTTACTGGCCATGTAATAAAAACGTTATGTTGAATTTCCTTTTACCTGTTCAGCTAACTTCTTTTCATAGTCCTATTCCATCTTCCTCACTGTGGATGTCACTCTTGTAGCCTATTTTTCATACTGCTTCTGAGCCTAGCCATCATCTCTCATATCTACACAACATTTTTTTTCTTTTTTTATGCACTTCTTGCTTCAAAGTATTATTCATCCATTTAACACCCATGTGATTTTTTTTTTTTATTCCAGCTATAATGGTGTGTGAAGGAAGCTACATTCTACATCCATGCTGTTGCTCATATGAAGGCACTGTTTCAAGTTGCTTTCTCAGTATGTCATAATCGCCTGCTATATAGATACATATGTATCTTTTTTTTTTAATTCAATAAAGAAACAGTGGAAAGGGTGCAAAGAAGAGTTACAAAGATTATATCTGGATTATGAGATTTAGATTATGAGGACAGATTGTGAGTATATGGTTTACAAACCCTGGTTAACAGGAGAAGGAGAGGTGATATCATAGAGGCCTAAACTTTTGAATGGGTGTCATAGGATATCATCTGATGAATTTTTTCGTGGGGAGAGAACACAGGAAGGGGGGGGACATCTAATGAAGTTAAGTTTGTTCACAGTCATAAAGGGGTTAAAGCTAGATTTCTCTCTCACAGAGCAGTGGGCGGAATAGTTGGCCTTTAGGGATAGTGGGTGCATCCGGTGTGAATGAATTTAAGGGAAGGTATGACAGCTGGTTTGGGTGATTTATAGCCTCCATCAATGAGTCCTTGACTCCCTTGAGGTCTCAGATAATAATAATACTTGCACATGATTTCTCACCTCCCAAGTGAAAACTTCATGATCATTCTCTCTCTCTCTCTCACTGGAGGCAAAAAACTCGCCTCGTTTATATATATTGGTTCTTAGATGCTATTACTACATCCAATATTCCTCCACTGGAGGTTCTGATCATCACTTATTTTATAAGGTTTATCTTGTTGTAACACTATAAATTTTCTTTCTCTCATCTTGTGTGTTTTCTTTATTTTCCCCTCCTCAAATCCCCATAGTTGAAATCAGTTGTAGTGATAGTCTTACTTGTATCCATAATATTTATTTTTTCATGCATTTCACAATCTTCTTCAGATGATCCTTTCCTGTAACAGTAGCTTCAAACAATCTCAAATCTGTATTACTCTTGCTATTATGCCAACACTATTTGCAATCTCTGCTTTGATTCCATTGCTGCTAATAATCTCTTGATTATTAGCAGTACCCTTCCTTTCTATTGTCTATCCTCTGATTACATTGTACTCATCACATTTTGTTGTTATAAGCATATCCTTTTTTATGTTAGTCAGGTCTCATTAATCCAAATAATATTAGCGAACATTATTATTATTATTATTATCGTGACACCTCCAAGGAATCTGAAGACTTATCGCGGGAGGACACCTACTATGCAACTGTCTCCACCACTACATCGAACCTCTACTACCAATCATCTCCATCAACGGTATCTACCGACCACCTCCACCACAACTAGTTTTTTTTTTTTTTTGTCTGTAAATTGCGTATGTTCTGAATGCATGGTAACTGAACTCTGCTTGTTCAGATAAGCACACTAAGTTAATTAATTAGCCAAAGTGCTTAGCATACTACCATAACCATTGCTTTTCCTGTCGGACAAAACTGTTCTTGCAGTTCTCTTAGTTCATCTCTTCCATTCTATCGTTCTTTTCCTCAATCTTTGCCATAACCATCCTAATCTCTCATCTGAGGATGGCTGCAAGAGCTTAAAAATATGCACTATCATACTTATGTTCTCTGATTACCTATATTCACTCTTTTATTGAACAACAACAATTTTTTTTCAAGACCTAATATCAAATTAATTTCATTGTAATCCATCCAGTAAGTACAAATTCCTTCTGCAATTAAAAACATCTCATTACATAAAATATTGCATATCACTTCTACTGCACAGCCTACACATTGAATCATTTTCTATTGCAGCTCTCTGTCTGATATCATCTCACTCGTATACCCTGATGACAGGCTCACAATCTTAACTCTTTCATATAATTTCTCAAACCATATTTATCTCCTTTTGAGTTATTTGTTCTAACCATTATAATCATATTTTTCACTTGTTCTTTCTTCCTGCTTCCACATAGCCAGTCATATCAAAAATCTTCACTCGCAGAAAACCCACTTTTGTTCTTCACTCATCTAGCATACTACTCATCATAGTACCATCATACATTGTTACATCCTTTTTCACTTTTATTCTTTTTGCTTCCCAATTTTATTTCTATCATTGTACTGCACTCTTACTTTCTCCTACTACTTCCGTGTTACCTATCTTTCTCTCTCACACACTTCTTTCGCATCTTTATCACCATCATGCTCCTAACCTCATTCTTTCTCACTCTACCTGCCACGTTAACTTGTTTGAAAATTCATTAGAGACATCTCACATTTTTCATCATCATCATCATCATCAAATTCCTGCCATGTACCCTCAAGGGGTGTACAGGATATGACAGTACTACATGAAAAAACTACATCATTACTAACTTCCTATCTACAATTTTCCTCCAAATCAGTCTGTTACTTGTCAAGACTCCAACATTATCAGATCTTATATTTCTATCGTCTAAGGCACTTTGTACCGTATCAATCCACCTATATCTTGGTCTTCCTCTGGGTCGTTTTCCTGCCAGCCTGGCAGAGAACACTTGTTTTGCTAATCTTTCCTTTCCCATTCTATTTAAGTGACCATATCATCTGAGATTAGCTCTGCTAACGCATTCCTGGATGCTGACAATGTCAAGTTCTTTCCTAATATCCTCATTTTTAATATGATATTGCCATTGATGCCATCTGTTCACGCCTCTAATCTTTCTGAGGACTATCATATCTGCGGTCTCTAGTCTTTGGTCAAGTGTTTTACTTCTGACCCAGCTATCAGATCCATAAGTTAAAATTGGTTTGAACACAGTCTTGTATACAGCTAATTTAGTGTTCCGACTAATTTCTTTCTTATTCCATATGAATTTATTCAGTTGACTTCCCACGATACCAGCTTTGCTGATTCTGTTGTCTATTTCTATATTTAGTTTACCATCTTCAGTAAAAATTGTGCCTAAGTAGCTGAAATGTTTTACTTGTTCCACAGGTTCTCCATTCACAACACAGTTGACATTTTCAATGATTCTGCCTATTTTCATTGTCTTTGTCTTTTTATTGCTGACCTTCATACCATATCTATTACAACAGCTATTCAATTTAGTCAGAGAATCTTGCAGACTTGTAGCGGATTTATTTAGAAGTATAACATCATCCACATAAAGCAAAGAGCTGACATTAACATCTCCAATTTTGATATCAGGTTTAATACCACATTCCTTCATAATGTGATCCATATAGATAATGAATGACAGAGGGGATAATGTACATCCTTGTCTCACACCAGATTTAACATTAAACCATCTTCCTGTACTTCCTTCAATTCTAACTGCTGACTCACAACTCAAATAAAGACTAAGTATTGCTTGATATAATGCCCCATTGACACCATATAACTGCAGAGTATTGAATAGCTTCTCTCTTGGCACCTTGTCATATGCCTTTTCCAAATCGACAAAACTTAAATACAGATCTTTGTTATATTCCCATGCTTTCTTGACTATTTGTCGTAAAGTGAAGATCTGATCCTGACAGCCTCTATTTGGCCTGAATCCAGCTTGTTCTTCACCAAGCTTTTCTTCCACAATTCTTCTCAACCGTTTCTCAAGTATACTTGCATAGATCTTGCCAGAAACACTCAGTAGGGAAATACCTCTGTAATTCTCACATTCAGTTTTATTTCCCTTTTTATATATGGGTAGTATGAGAGCTCTACTCCAATCATCGGGAATTCGTCCCTCTGTCCAGGCTTTCTGAACTATGCAGTGCAGCCACTGTAAGACTCTTATACCACCACACTTCAGCATTTCTGGTTGAATATCATCTACTCCTGCTGCCTTTCCATATTTCAAGCCTTTGATGGCTTTTTCTACTTCAAGTATGGATATGTATTCCTGACTGCATGCCTGGTCAGTGTTTTTTATCACTGTGCTGTCATCGCTGCTTGTTTCATTTAGCAGTTTTTCAAAGTAATTACTCCATACTTCAAGGATATCTTTCTCTCCTATTTTCATTTCACCTTTATCATCTCTAATTCCTTTTACAGCATTCTTTCCTCCATTCCTAAGCTTCTTCAACAACCTCCAGAATATTTAGCCACCTTCTTGATATTTATTTTCTATATTCTTGCCAAAGTCCTCCCATGACTTTTGTTTAGCTAGTTTTACACACTGTTTAGCTTTCTTACATTTGTCTCTGTATTCTGTAAGAGTAAAAGCTGACTTATTTGCCAGGAACTTTTGATATGCTTTCTTCTTTTCCTTCACTGCCTCTTTAACTTCCTGTGTCCACCAGGGAGTTCTGATTTTTTTTATCCTTGCACACAACCTCACCACATGCCTCTCTGGCAGAATCAATCAATGTTTCCTTCAGAGTTTGCCACTGAATCTCCAAGGTTTGATTCCTGTTCTCAAACTCTTTCATTTTCTTTTCAATAATATTTCTGTATTTTAGTCTACAGTTCACATCTGAGAGCTGCTCAACTTTTATTCGCTTTAAAACTTTCTTACAAGTTATTCTTTTCAATATGAAATTCAATTTTATCCTGCTCAAACTAAATAGTGATCAGTTCCAATTTCAAATCCTCTGTACACGCTGGTGTTCTGCACCAGGGAGAAAACATCACTATCGACAATAACATAGTCAATGAGACTTTTCTTATTCCTAGCCTCTTCTCTCCATGTGAATTTGTGCACATTTTTATGTTGGAACATGGTGTTAGTAATAACCAGTCCATGTCCTGCGCAGAAATCCAACAGATATTTGCCATTATTATTAGCTTTGCTCTTTTCTCCAAATTTTCCCAAAATATTTTTGTATGTCTCACAATCATTTCCTACTCTACTATTTAGATCCCCAACAAGGACCAACTTTTCCTTTTTCATTGTGTCAGTTGCTTTTTCTAAAGCCTCAAAAAATTCCTCCACTTCTACCTTAGTAGAACCTTCTGTGGGACCATAGGCACAAATAAGTCTCATTGTCCAGTTCCCCATTCTCATATTTGCCCACATTACTCTACTTGAGACTGACTGCCATTCAAGAAGATTAGCCTCGTATTTTGTGTTGAATACTATGGCTACTCCTTCTTTTCCTTGATTGTCATTGCCTGAATATAACATTTTGTATTTATTGCTCAGAAAGATCTCACCAGTTTTGGTCTTTTTTGTTTCAGTCACCCCTATTATGTCGATCTGGTACTTATCTAATTCCTCAGCTAGCTCCATTTCTTTGCCATTCAGGCTTCTTACATTGATAGTACCGATCTTTAACTCTGGTGATGTTGAGTTTGGGTTTATTTTCAGATTTGTTCCAGTAGCTGACTTTTCGCTGTTTGCCCTGGTTCCCTGGCGAAAACAACAGGGGCCTTGTTTAACCGGGCGATGCCCCAGCCGCCATGAAATTTTGTCATGTTGTACCATCATTTTTTATTTTGGTTTAACCAATAAGAATACAATTTGGTCGGCTAAATCCCAAATTGCCAGCCCATCCTCGTTCGTTCAGTATCAAAGTAGATACCCAACAGGGTGCACTACGAGAAGGTGAGGATTGGACATTAGGTCAGAAGCCCTGGTCGGTTCTCTGCATTCCTTTAAAGGCTATGTGAAGGTCTCCTCTCAGTTATACAGCTTTGACCCTTAAGCACCCCTCACCATCTCACATTTTTTGATATGTCTAGTCAGCATGCATTTCAGACAGATTCTCATACTCTCTTCTTTTTTTCCTACAAACTACTCATATTTGCAAATGAATATATCTCAAATAAATTTATAATATTTTTTGCAAAACTTGTATACTAAATTATAATCATAGTATTTTTGGTTTCCAATTAGATAAATCTTACTATGACTAGCTCTTGTCATATTTTGTGATTTCACTATCATTTTCCTGCATGTAGTATTATTAGAATTACTTTTTTGCTAAAATCTTTTTTGCTTTTGATCCAATAATTATTATAATATTTATCTTTTTTTATATAGCCTTCACAAGCAACTCAAAGAATTTCAGTATTATGTTCAACATCTCCAGAACAATGCTGGCTGTGTACCTATGTCCCCCTCTATTTCTTTAAAAGCTGAATTTCAGAAAAATTATGCAGCTCTCAGCAGCAATGCATCTGTGGTGTCTTCTCCGTCCTTATCCTATCGTACTCTGTCGCATCATGTAATGAAAGAGCTGCATAATGAGCATTTTCAAGACACATCATCACCGTATTTCAATTATCGAAGTTTGCTTTATCCGAATGGCAGAAATAGAAAAAACTCACATGAAGAACGAGTAAGTGAATATATCTGTATATTACATGCATTTTGTAAGCATTGAATTTTTTTTATCTGTTTTAATCTCAAGTTTTACTGTTTTCTTATGAAAAGGTGGTTTTTAGTGATATTTTGATACACTCGCCAAATTCTGAGAGAAAAAAACATTAAACTGTTCCAACAAAAGCTTTAATTGACAATAATATTAACATTGTTCTCTCCAGCTTCTTTCAGCTTGGTGCTAGTTATTTATCTCATAAAGCATATTAAAATAAGGAATGTTTTGTCAATTTTTTTAATACACTGCTTACCTAGTTTCTTGGTATCTGTTTTTTTTGTCACCTATAATACTTTTTGCTGTAATCTTCCACTTCCCATTAGAATCCTGTGGGACTATAGGAACAAATAAATCTCATTGTTTAATTTCCCATTTTTGAAATTTGTTCATATCCCTGCTTGAATTTGCCTACCATTCAAGGAGTTGTATGTTTAGTGTTGAATACCATTGCTACTCCTTCCTTTCAATGATTATTATTGGAATATGAATTCTAGTATATCACCTGTTTTATGTTCATTTTGTTATTGGTGAATTTTTGAAGACAAGTGATTTTTTTGAAGGTTTAAAGTCTACCCTCCCCCGTTTTTTTTTTTTTTTTTCAGACAAGTCAGTACTCACTTCATTAATTGCAGATATTTTGAGTAAGTTATGCTAAACTGTTAATATATTCTGAAACCTAACCACTAATTATTCATCATCATCAGTTTCCTGATATTTACCACCAAGGGATGTTCAGGTTACAATGACAGCACCACAAGCTTACGTTTATATCATTTATTAATCTCCTATCAGTAATTTTCCTCAAAATCAATTTATTATTACTTGTCAGCACTCCAATATTGTCATATCTAACATTGTGTGTTTCTAAGGCACTTCTGACTGAATTATTCCACTTAGACCTTGGTCTTTCTCTAGGTCTCTTTCCTGCGTATTGGTATCAAACACCTGTTTTGCTAACCTTTCTTCATTCATTTAAGTGTCCATACCACCATAGATTAGCTCTGCTGACACAGAGCTAATTTATAAAGTCAAGTCACTTTCTAATATCTTTATTTTTAATATGATTCTGCAATTGATGCCATCTGTTCACTCTCCTAATTTTTCTCAAAAAACCCTCATATCTGTGGTCTCTAGTCTTTGATCAAGTGTTTTATTTCTAACCAAACTCTCAGATCCATAACTTAAAACTAGTTTAAACACTGTTATATATACTGCTAGGTTGGTATTTTGGTTAATTTCTCTTATTCCATAAAAATTTATTTAGCTGGCTATCCATCATACCAGTTTTGCTTATTCTGATGTCTATTTCCAGATTTAACCTGCCATCTTCACTAAAAACTGTGCCTATTTAGCTGAAATCTTTTACTTGTTCTATAGGATCTCCATTCAGAATGCAGTTCAAGTTTTCTATGCTCCTGCCTATTTTCATAGTTTTGATCTTTTTAGTCATAGTTTTGATTTTTTTAGTGCTGATTTTCATGCCAAATTTGTTACAACTGTTATTCAGTTTAGTTGGTGAATCCTGGAGACTTGCACTAGATATGTTCAGGAGTACAACATCATCTGCATAAAGCAAAGAGCTAAGTTTGACATCTCCAATTCTAATATCAGACTTGATGCCACTTTCTTCCATAATGTGATCCATATAGATGATGAATAAGAGTGGAGATAATGTACATACTTTTCTTATTTACCCCTGATTTTACATGAAACCTTCTTCCTGTATTTCCTTCAATTCTAACTGCTGACTGACAATTTAAATATAGACTATGTATTGCTTTGTATTATTTACGTTCACCTTATATAACTGTAGTGTTTTGAAAAGCTTTTCTCTGGGAACGTTGTATACCTTTTCCAGATATACAAAACTTAAGTACAGATTCGTGTCATATTCCCACGATTTCTATTTTTTTTATTGAGAAAATCTGATTTTGACAACCTCTGTTTGGCCTGAACCCAGCTTGTACTTATGCACCTATTTGGTGCATATACTTATGCACTAATTTGTATTGTCTTTGTCTTTTTAATGCTGATTTTCATACCATATCTATTACAACAGTTATTCAATTTAGTCAGGTAATCTTGCAGACTTGTATCGAATTTATTTAGAAGTATAACACATCCGCATAAAGCATAGAGCTGAGATTAACACCTCCAATTTTGATATGTTTAATATCATTTTCCTTCATAATGTGATCCATATAGATAATGAATAAGAGAGGGAATAATGTACATCCTCGTCTGACACCACATTTAACATTAAACCATCTTCCTGTACCTCCTTCAATTCTAACTGCTGACTTACAACTCAAATAAACACTAAATATTGCTTGATACAATGCCCCATTAACACAATATAACTGTAGCGTTTGGAATAGTTTCTCTCTTGGCACCTTGTCATATGCCTTTTCCAGATCTACAAATCTTAAATACAGATCTTTGTTATATTCCCATGCTTTCTCGACTATTTGTTGTAAAGTGAAGATCTGATCCTGACAGCCTCTATTTGACCTGAATCCAGCTTGTTCTTCACCAATAAGTCTGTTCAATAAGTAATAAGACTATATTTATACTGAAAATTGATGTAAATGATGACGATTACCTTTAATCGTCATCATTTACATGGTCTTTTTCAAAGTAACTACCCTGAGACGCGATGCATTTGTCCAAACATTGAGTCCACTTCTTAAACACATGTGAAAGTCCGTTTTTTGAGAATTCTTTCGAAACTGCCTACGCAGCTTTTACACATGCTTTGTTGCTTTCGAAATGGTGGTTTCTTGAGCTGAGAAAACAGCCAGAAATCGCACGGTGCAAGATCAGGACTGTATGCAGGGTGTGGTAGGATATCTGTGTTGTTCTTCTGCCAAACGTCCACTACACAACCAGCAATATGTGGCCTTGCATTATCGTTGTGCAATAAGAAGCCATTCTTCAGCAATGGATGCTTCCTTTTGACGTGCTTCATGATAATCGCTGCTGTGTTGATCATTGTCTCTGTGATGGACGTTGAAGGTCTTCCCTCACATTCAAGATCTTCCACATTTTGCCTTCCTTCCTTAAAAGTTTTATGCGAGCGAAAAACACTTGCTCTCGACGTTGCTTCATCGTGGAAAGCTTCGCGTATCATGTTAAAAGTGTCCGATGCCGATTTTTGCAAATGCACACAAAATTTAATCGCATAACGCAGTTCAAGGACGCTTCCATTTCAAAGACTGGTAGTGCCTTGTAGGCACTCCAAAACAAGCTTGCGTTTAGTCACGTGACGCTCTGGCACATTAGCCCGTATATGCCATCTATCAACCTCTTTTATTAATACAGACAGCAACATTTCTTTATTCGACAGAAATTAATATTGTGATAAGTGGTTTCACCACAGTAAAATTAGTCTTATTACTTATTGAACAGCCCACGTATATATTGGTATTATGAGAACTCTACTCCAATCATCTATTATTCGTCCTTCTGTGCAGGACTTCTGAACTATGCAGTGCAGCCACTGTACTTTTATACCTTCATACTTGACATTTCTGGTCAAATATCATCTGCTCCTGCTGCCTATCCACATTTCAGGCTTTTGGTGGCTTTTTCTACTTCAAGTATAAATATGTATTCCTGACTGCATGCCTGGTCACTGTTTTTTACCATTGTGCTGTCATCACTGCTCGTTTCATTTAGCAGTTTTTCAAAGCAATTACACCATACTTCAAGAATATCTTTTTCTCCCATTTTCATGTCACCTTTATCATCTCTAATTCCTTTTACTCTATTTCTGAGCTTCTTCAACAACCTCCAAAATATCTTACCACCTTCTTGATATTTATTTTCTATATTCTTACCAAAGTCTTCCCTAGTTTTACACTGCATTTATCTTTCTTACATTTGTCTCTGTATTCTCTAAGAGCACAAGCTGACTTATTTGCCAGGAACTTTTAATATGCTTTCTTCTTTTCCTTCACTGCCTCTTTAACTTCCTGTGTCCACTATGGGGTTTTGATTTTTCTATCCTTGCAGACAACCTCACCACATGCCTCTCTGGCTGAATCAATCAGTGTTTTCTTCAGCACTTGCCATTGAATCTCCAACTTTTGGTTCCTACTCTTAAACTCTTTTATTTTTTCCTTCAAAAATGTTTGTGTATTTTAGTCTACAGTTCACATCTTGGGGTGTTTAAGGGTCAAAGCTGTATAACTGAGAGGAGACCTCCACATAGCCTTTAAAGGAATGCGGAGAACCGACCAGGGCTTCTGACCTAATGTCCAATCCTCACCTTATCGTGGTGCGCCCTGTTGGGTATCTACTTGGTTACTGAACGGACGAGAATGGGCTGGCAATTTGGGATTTAGCCAACCAAATTGTATTCTTATTGGTTAAACCAAAATATAGAATGATGGTACAACATGAGAAAATTTCATGCTGGCTGGGGCGTCGCCCGTTTGTTTTCAGATTTGTTCCCTACTGGAACAAATCTGAAAACAAACCCCAACTCAACATCACCAGAGTTAAAGATCGGTACTATCAACATAAGAAGCCTGAATGGCAAAGAAATGGAGCTAGCTGAGGAATTAGATAAGTACCAGATTGACATAATAGGGGTGTCTGAAACAAAAAAGACCAAAACTGGTGAGATCTTTCTGAGCAATAAATACAAAATGTTATATTCAGGCAATGACAATCACGGAAAAGAAGAAGTAGCCATAGTATTTAACACAAAATACGAGGCTAATCTTCTTGAATGGCAGTCATTCTCAAGTAGAGTAATGTGGGCAAATATGAGAATGGGGAACTGGACAATGAGACTTATTTGTGCCTATGGTACCACAAAAGGTTCTACTAAGGTAGAAGTGGAGGAATTTTTTGAGGCTTTAGAAAAAGCAACTGACACAATGAAAAATGAAAAGTTGGTCCTTGTTGGGGATCTAAATAGCAGAGTAGGAAATGATTGTGAGACATACAAAAATATTTTGGGAAAATTTGGAGAAAAGAGCAAAACTAATAATAATGGCAAATAGCTGTTGGATTTCTGCTCAGGACATGGACTGGTTATTACTAACACCATGTTCCAACATAAAAATGTGCACAAATAAATTCACATGGAGAGAAGAGGCTAGCAATAAGAAAAGTCTCATTAACTATGTTATTGTTGATAGTGATGTTTTCTCCCTGGTGCAGGACACCAGAGTGTACAGAGGATTTGAAATTGGAAGTGATCACTATTTAGTCTTGAGCAGGATAAAATTGAATTTCATATTGAAAAGAAAAACATGTAAGAAAGTTTTAAAGCAAATAAAAGTTGAGCAGCTCTCAGATGTGAGCTGTAGACTAAAATACACAAAGATTATTGAAGAAAAAATGAAAGAGTTTGAGAACAGGAATCAAACCTTGGAGATTCAGTTTGCACACTCTGAAGAAAACATTGATTGATTCTGCCAGAGAGGCATGTGGTGAGGTTGTCTGTAAGGATAAAAAAATCAGAACTCACTGGTGGACACAGGAAGTTAAAGAGGCAGTGAAGGAAAAGAAGAAAGCATACCAAAAGTTCCTGTCAAATAAGTCAGCTTGTGCTCTTAGAGAATATAGAGACAAATGCAAGAATGCTAAACACTGTGTAAAACTAGCAAAACGAATGTCATGGGAGGACTTTGGCAAGAATATAGAAAATAAATATCAAGAAGGTGGCAAAATATTCTGGAGGTTGTTGAAGAAGCTTAAGAATGGAGGAAAGAGTGCTATAAAAGGAATTAGAGATGATAAAGGTGACATGAAAATTGGAGAAAAAGATATCTTTGAAGTATGGAGTAATTACTTTGAAAAACTGCTAAATGAAACAAGCAGTGATGACAGCACAGTGGTAAAAAACACTGACCAGGCATGCAGTCAGGAATACATATCCATACTTGAAGTAGAAAAAGCCATCAAAGGCTTGAAATGTGGAAAGGCAGCAGGAGTAGATGATATTCAACCAGAAATGCTGAAGTATGGTTGTATAAGAGTCTTACAGTGGCTGCACTGCATAGTTCAGAAAGCCTAGACTGAGGGACGAATTCCCGATGATTGGAGTAGAGCTCTCATAGTACCCATATATAAAAAGGGAAATAAAACTGCATGTGAGAATTACAGAGGTATTTCCCTACTGAGTGTTCCTGGCAAGATCTATGCAAGTATACTTGAGAAACGGTTGAGAAGAATTGTGGAAGAAAAGCTTGGTGAAGAACAAGCTGGATTCAGGCCAAATAGAGGCTGTCAGCATCAGATCTTCACTTTACGACAAATACTCGATAAAGCATGGGAATATAACAGAGATCTGTATTTAAGTTTTGTCGATCTGGAAAAGGCATATGACAAGGTGCCAAGAGAGAAGCTATTCAATACTCTGCAGTTATATGGTGTCAATGGGGTATTATATCAAGCAATAGTTAGTCTTTATTTGAGTTGTAAGTCAGCAGTTAGAATTGAAGGAAGTACAGGAAGATGGTTTAATGTTAAATCTGGTGTGAGACAAGGATGTACATTATTCCCATCTGTTGTTCATTATCTATATGGATCACATTATGAAGGAAAGTGGTATTAAACATGATATCAAAATTGGAGATGTTAATGTCAGCTCTTTGCTTTATGCGGATGATGTTATACTTCTAAATAAATCCGCTACAAGTCTGCAAGATTCTCATGCAGACTAAATTGAATAGCTGTTGTAATAGATATGGTATGAAGGTCAGCAATAAAAAGACAAAGACAATGAAAATAGGCAGAATCATTGAAAATGTCAACTGTGTTAAATGGAGAACCTGTGGAACAAGTAAAACATTTCAGCTATTTAGGCACGATTTTTACTGAAGATAACAGAATCAGCAAAGCTGGTATGGTGGGAAGTCAATTGAATAAATTCATATGGAATAAGAGAGAAATTAGTCGGTACACTAAATCCATAAGTTAAAACCAGTTTTAACTTATGGATCTGAGAGCTGGGTCAGAAGAAAGATACTTGACCAAAGACTAGAGACCACAGATATGAGAGTCCTGAGAAAGATTATAGGCATCAACAGATGGCATCAATGGCAGTATCATATTAAAAATAAGGAAATTAAGAAAGAACTTGACATTGTCAGCATCCAGGAATGCGTTAGCAGAGCTAATCTCAGGTGGTATGGTCACTTAAACAGAATGGGCGAAGAAAGATTAGCAAAACAAGTGTTCTCTGCCAGGTTGGCAGCAAAACGACCCAGAGGAAGACCAAGATATAGGTGGATTGATATGGTACAAAGTGCTTTAGACGATAGAAATATAAGATCTGCTAATTGGACTGTTGACAAGTAACAGACTGATTTGGAGGAAAATAGTAGATAGGAAATTAATAATGATGTAATTTTTTTCATGTAGTACTATCATATCCTGTACATTCCTTGAGGCTACATGGCAGGAATTTGATGATGATGTTGAGTTCACATCTTAGAGCTGCTCAACTTTTATTCTCTTTAAAACTTTCTTACATGTTATTCTTTTCAATATGAAATTCAGTTTTATCCTGCTGCTCAAGACTAAATGGCGATCACTTCCAATTTCAAATCCTCTCTATACTCTGTGTCCTTCACCAGTGGGAAAACATCACTATCAACAATAACATAATCAATGAAACATTTCTTATTCCTCGCCTCTTCTCTCCATGTGAATTTGTGCACATTTTTATGTTGGAACATTGTGTTAGTAATTACCAGTCCATGTCCTGAGCAGAAATCCAACAGGTATTTGCCATTATTATTAGCTTTTCTTTTCTTGAAATTTTCTCAAAATATTTTAGTATGTCTGACAATCATTTCCTACTCTGCTATTTAGATCCCCAACAAGGACCAACTTTTCCTTCATTGTGTCAGTTGTTTTTTGTAAAGCCTCAAAAAATTCCTCCACTTCTACCTTAGTAGAACCTTCTGTGGGACCATAGGCACAAATAAGTCTCATTGTCCAGTTCCCCATTCTCATATTTGCCCACATTACTCTACTTGAGACTGACTGCCATTCAAGAAGATTAGCCTCGTATTTTGTGTTGAATACTATGGCTACTCCTTCTTTTCCTTGATTTTCATTGCCTGAATATAACATTTTGTATTTATTGCTAAGAAAGATCTCACCAGTTTTTGTCTTTTTTGTTACAGTCACCCCTATTATGTCGATCTGGTACTTATCCATTTCCTCAGCTATCTCCATTTCTTTGCCATTCAGGCTTCTTATGTGGATAGTACCGATCTTGAACTCTGGTAATGTTGAGTTCGGGTAAGTTTTAGGATTTGTTCCAGTAGTTGACTTTTTGCTGTTTGCGCTGGTTCTCTGGCAAAAACAACGGGGGCCTTGTTTAACCGGGCAACGCCCCAGCCGGCATGAAATTCTGTCATGTTGTACCATCATTTGAAATTTTGGTTTAAGTCAATAAAAAGACAATTTGGTTGGCTAAATCCCAAATTGCCAGCCCATCCTCGTTTTTTTCAGTATCCAAGTAGATACCCAACAGGATGCACCACGAGAAGGTGAGGATTGGACATCAGGTCAGAAGCCTTAGTCTGTTCTCCGCATTCTGTTGAAGGCTGTGTGGAGGTCTCCTCTATGTTATATAGCTTTGACCCTTAAGCACCCTTGATATTTAATTTACCTTCTTCATTAAAAATTGTGCTGAAGTAGCTGAAATGTTTTACTTGTTCTATAGGTTCTTCATTCACAATGCAGTTGATATTTTCAATGCTTCTGCCTATTTTCATTGTCTTGTTATTGCTGACCTTCATACTGTATCTGTTACTACAGTATTCAATTTAGTCAGGGAGTCTTGCAGGCCTGTACCAGGTTTATTTAGAAGGATTAACATGATCTGCATAAAGTAAAGAGCTGAGATTAACCTCTCCAGTTTTAATATCAGGTTTAATCCCATTTTCCTTCATAATGTGATCCATATAGATAATGAATGACAGAGGGGATAATGTACATCGTTGTCTGACACCAGATTTAACATTAAGCCATCTTCCTGTGTTTCCTTCAATTCTAACTGCTCAGTTACAACTCAAAGACTAAGTATTTCTTGATATGATGCTCATTGACACCATACAACTGTTGTATTTTGAATAGCTTTTTTTTGGCACCTTTTCATATGCCTTTTCTGGATCTACAAAACCTAAATACATTTCTTTGTTATATCCCCATTATTTCTGAATTATTTGTCTTAATGTGAAAATCTGATCCTGACAACCTATTTTTTGCCTGAATCCAGCTTGTTTTTTTACCAAGCTTCCCTTCCACAATCCTTCTTAACCATTTCTCAAGAATACCTGTATAATTCTCACATTGTTTTATTTCCCTTTTTAAATATGGGAACTATGAGTGCACTACTCCAATCATCTGGAATTCATCCTGCTGTCCAGGTCTTCTGAACTATGCAATGCAGCCACTGTAAGCATTTTTTGCCTCCATTCTTGAGCATTTTGGTCAAATATCATCTCCTCCAGCTGCCTTTTTACATTTTAGGCTTTTCATGGCTTTTTCTACTTGAAATATGGTTATGTATTCCTGATTGCATGCCTGTTGAGTGTTTTTTTTTACTAGTGTACTGTCACTGCTTGTTTCATTTGGTAATTTTTCAAAGTTATTACTCCGTAGATTAAGGATATCTTTTTCTCCAGTTTTCATGTCACCTTTATCATCCCTATTTCCTTTTACAACTTTCCATTCTTTTACATTCTTTTCTCCATTTCTGAGCTTTTCAACAACTTCCAGATTATCTTGTGACCTTCTTGTTATTTGTTTTCAATGTTCTTACCAAAGTCTTCCCATGACTTTTTTTTGCTAGTTTTAAACAGTGTTTAGCTTTCTTACATTTGTCTCTGTATTCTCTAAGAGCACAAACTGACTTATTTGCCAGGAACTTTTGATGTGTTTTCGTCTTTTCCTTCACTGCCTATTTGAAATTGTAAAATTTCTAAAAAATTAGAGTTATTAATTAGCATTAATTCCTGAATACTATCAGAATAAAGAAATGGAACAATCTTATGAATTTGGCAACCCAAACAAGCACATCATACCTTCTCCCCCACTAGCACCTTCTTTTACTCCATGTCCAAGGAGATTCAACATAACTTTGACTTGACTGTAAATTATCTGACTATGTGCTTTCTCTGGACAAAATACAGTGGTACTTTGACTTACGAACCGCTCGACATACGAACTTTTTTCATATCCCATTTTGACCTCTAGATACAAATCGTGATGCTTTTCTTTTCAAATGAACTAAAAAGCCTATTTTACGTTATACTTTTTTTGAACATTTTTATGCATGTTTAGCTGAGTGCATGAGGAACCATCTCTAGTATAACGATCGTTGTTGCTGCGTCGTATTTATCTGAAATACGACGAACACTGCACATATTTGCTTTTTTGTGTATCTATTTCGGTATTTGTGTAAACAAACAATACACTTCGTGGAGATATTTTTAGGTTTGTATTTATTATGTGCACTGTAAGTATTTTTTTTATAAGTGACGTGTTTTATTGTAGCTTCATGTTTATTTTCTAAATAATCTACCAGATAAGTGTCATTTCACTGATCTGGTGTATTATTTTCAACATGTGGCCAAAGAAAACTGAGAAAGAAGAGAAGAAGAAAATCACAATAGAAATTAAGAAAGAGATTGTGGAAAAATATGAGAAAGGAGTCAGGCAAAGTGATCTGTGCTTGTCCAAATCCACCATAGCTACAATTGTCAAGAAAGCAGATTTTTATAAGGAACTGGCCAAAGAAGTATCTATTGTGTCATCTCGAAGAAATAAAGTTATTGAAGAAATGGAAACTTTACTATTCGTCTGGATTAATGACATGCAACTGAAAGGAGATAGTGTATCTCAAAACACAATCTGTTTACAAGCTCAAACCATTTACAAAGATCTTTTGCAGAACTTGTCATCCACTAGCAGTAGCAAAGACATCGGTGAAGAGTTTAAAGCTAGCAAAGGATGGTTTGAGAAATGCAAGAATAGAACTGGTATCCTACTTTGAAAAACTGCTAAATGAAACAAGCAGTGATGACAGCACAGTGATAAAAAAACACTGACCAGGCATGCAATCAGGAATACATATCCATACTTGAATTAGAAAAAGCCATCAAAGGCTTGAAATGTGGAAAGGCAGCAGGAGTAGATGATATTCGACCAGAAATGCTGAAGTATGGTGGTATAAGAGTCTTACAGTGGCTGTACTGCATAGTTCAGAAAGCCTGGACAGAGGGACGAATTCCCGATGATTGGAGTAGAGCTCTCATAGTACCCATATATAAAAAGGGAAATAAAACTGAATGTCAGAATTACAGAGGTATTTCCCTACTGAGTGTTCCTGGCAAGATCTATGCAAGTATACTTGAGAAACGGTTGAGAAGAATTGTGGAAGAAAAGCTTGGTGAAGAACAAGCTGGATTCAGGCCAAATAGAGGCTGTCAGGATCAGATCTTCACTTTACGACAAATAGTCGAGAAAGCATGGGAATATAACAAAGATCTGTGTTTAAGTTTTGTCGATTTGGAAAAGGCATATGACAAGGTGCCAAGAGAGAAGCTATTTAATACACTGCAGTTATATGGTGTCAATGGGGCATTATATCAAGCAATACTTAGTCTGTATTTGAGTTGTGAGTCAGCAGTTAGAATTGAAGGAAGTACAGGAAGATGGTTTAATGTTAAATCTGGTGTGAGACAAGGATGTACATTATCCCCTCTGTTATTCATTATCTATATGGATCATATTATGAAGGAATGTGGTATTAAACCTGATATCAAAATTGGAGATGTTAATGTCAGCTCTTTGCTTTATGCGGATGATGTTATACTTCTAAATAAATCCGCTACAAGTCTGCAAGATTCTCTGACTAAATTGAATAGCTGTTGTAATAGATATGATATGAAGGTCAGCAATAAAAAGACAAAGACAATGAAAATAGGCAGAATCATTGAAAATGTCAACTGTGTTGTGAATGGAGAACCTGTGGAACAAGTAAAACATTTCAGCTACTTAGGCACAATTTTTACTGAAGATGGTAAACTAAATATAGAAATAGACAACAGAATCAGCAAAGCTGGTATGGTGGGAAGTCAATTGAATAAATTCATATGGAATAAGAAAGAAATTAGTCGGAACACTAAATTAGCTGTATACATGACTATGTTCAAACCAATTTTAACTTATGGATCTGAGAGCTGGGTCAGAAGTAAAACACTTGACCAAAGACTAGAGACCGCAGATATGAGAGTCCTGAGAAAGATTAGAAGCGTGAACAGATGGCATCAATGGCAATATCATATTAAAAATGAGGATATTAGGAAAGAACTTTACATTGTCAGCATCCAGGAATGCGTTAGCAGAGCTAATCTCAGATGGTATGGTCACTTAAATAGAATGGGAGAGGAAAGATTAGCAAAACAAGTGTTCTCTGCCAGGTTGGCAGGAAAACGACCCAGAGGAAGACCAAGATATAGGTGGATTGATACGGTACAAAGTGCCTTAGACGATAGAAATATAAGATCTGATAATGTTGGAGTCTTGACAAGTAACAGACTGATTTGGAGGAAAATTGTAGATAGGAAGTTAGTAATGATGTAATTTTTTCATGTAGTACTGTCATATCCTGTACACCCCTTGAGGGTACATGGCAGGAATTTGATGATGATGATGATGAACTGGTATCCATAGTGTTGTTAGACATGGAGAAGGTGCTAGTGCTGACAAAGAAGCCGCTGAAAGGTTCGTAAAGTAATTTCTGAAACTAATGGAGTCAGAAGGTTACAGACCAGAACAAGTTTTCAAACTGCGATCAAACTGGGCTTTTCTGGAAGAAAATGCCTAAGAGAACGTTCATCACTAAGGAGGAAATGGCATTGCCAGGACACAAGCTAATGAAAGACAGACTAACTTTGCTTTTTTGTGCCAATACCAATAGTGACCTGAAGATAAAACCTCTATTGGTTTACCACTCTGAAAATCCTAGTCTTTAAAAAGCAGAAAGTTAATAAGCACAAACTCACCTTTATGTAGTGAGGTAACAGCAGAGCCTGTGTAACCAGGCAATTCTTCTATGAGCGGATGACAGATGTCTTTGCTCCCACAATGAAACGGTATCTATAAGAAAAGGGTCTGCCTGAGAAAGCAGACATCCACCTTTCTTTCTTTCTATCTTTCAGCACATCCACCACAGTTGGAAGAAGATTTGGATGAAGAGTTTGTCATCAAAATTAAGTTCTTGCCTCCTGATACCACACTACTCGTACAACCAATGGATCAATATGTTATTTCTAACTTCAAAAAGCTTTATACCAAAACATCTTTTCCAAAGATGTTTCGAAGTTATCACTGACATAGAATTAACCCCCAGGGAATTCTGGAAGAATCTCTTCAGTATTCTTCATTGTTTGCGTCTTATTAGTCAGGCATGGGAAGATGTTTCTGTGAGAACTTTAAAATGAGCCTGGAAAAAGTTATGGCCCGACTGTGTGTGAGGAACTGCATTGGAAGGACCTGAAAGCGAAATTGACATTGTAGATACAGCTGTCTCTCTGGGCAAGACCATGCATTTGGAAGTTGATGAAGCAGACGTAGAGGAGCACAATGTTGAGCTGACGACTGAAGAGCTACAGGAGTTAAGAAGAGAGCAGGAAAAAGAAAGGGATGAGGAGGAAAAGCAAATGCCTTCAGAGGATGAAGAAGACCACAACAAAAAGGGAGCAGTTCCAACAAGTGACGTAAAAAAAACTTGTAGCACTGGGACAAATTGCAAGAATTGGTTAATAAGTGGCATCCAAATCAAGGTGTTGTTTCTAGAGCCACCAATGTCTTCAATGATGATGTCATTAATCACTTTAGAAGGATTTTAAGGAAATGACAGATTCAGCCAATGTTGGATAGGTTTTTTTAAACCTCCCTCACCTAAGAGACAAAAAGAAGCAACTGATAACAACAAATCAAAAACTCCTGAACCACAAAACCAACCACAAGAAAATTGATTTTTTTTTACAATTTAATGGAAGATGATTTTCATACTAATCACAACCAAAGATTTCATAAATAAAAATTAATATGTAATGGTATACAAAATGCATATTTATAGTGTAAAAATGCTGCTTCTCCATTTCTTTGCATTTTTTTCATTTAGTTGAGAATAGTTTCTTTATTTTTTGAATTTTTTAAAAATTTTTGAATCACGGAACAGATTAATTGATTTCTCATAAGATATAATGGAAAATTGGCTTTCGAGATATGAACCGTGGTCAGGAACGAATTAAGTTCGTAAGGAAGTTCATAAGTCGAGGTACCACTGTAGAAGTATTAAATCAAGTTTTAAATTTTGCTATATTTCTCCTAAAAATTTTCCTAGAAAAGAATACATCATTGAGTCAAAACTAAATTAGAAAATGCTTCCTTTATATTCTTAATTTTCACTCCAGGAAAACTCGAAGTTATAACTCGCTCATCGATAGTATGTTCTATTATAGAGTTGCCATACCAAATAACATCTTTCTTTTTACAAACAACGTCACTTACCTGATTTCCATTACTTCCTGGCTTACCTGTTTCCATGCTTTGTTGTTTCTTATTTTGCTACTTAATTTTCTTTTTCTCCCTATGCTCAATTAAATACCTCTCAACTTTTTGTAATTCCTATGTTGTCTCTCTGATGATCTGCTTTAATTTTGCTATTTTGGAGGTTAATTCATTTTCATTAACCTCCTTCACATCTCCAATAACCTTGTTATTGAGGCTAGCCTTGTTCTCGCCTGCAGTGCTCTTTTTAGCATTACTTTTCTTGTGCATTTTTGGATACTTATTGTTGAAATAGCTTAATAAAAATGTGTTATAAACTAATACACTAAAATCTACACTAATATACAATAAAACACTAATTTTCTCTAAGGAACAGTTTTTAGTTAAGATGGTAAATTAATTATGGAAATAGACAACAGAATTACTAAAGCTGGTATGGTGGGAAGTCAACTGAATACATTTATATCAGAATAAGAAAGAAATTGGTCAAAAATTAGCTGCATACAAGATGGTGTTCAAACCAATTTTAACTCATGAGTCTGAAAGTTGGGTTAGAACTAAAATGCTGAATCAAAGACTGGAGACCTGATGTGAGAGATTTGAGAAAGATTAGTGGATTGAACTGTTGGCATCAATGGCAGTATCACGTTATAAATGAGGATATTAAGAAAGAACTTGCCATTGTTAGCATTCAGGAATTTGTTAGTAGAACTAATCTCAGGTGGTATGGTCACTTAAGCAGAATGAGAGAGGAAAGATTAGCGAAACAAATATTCTCTGCCAAGTTGGCAGGAAAGAGACAGAGGAAGACCAAGGCGTAGATGGATTGACAATATTGGAATTTTGACAGATAAAAATATTTCCTTCAAATTAATCTGTTAATTGTAGGTTAGTAATTGTGTAATTTTTTTCATGTTGTACTATCATAATTATCCTGTACATCCCCTGAGGGTACATATCAGGAATTTGATGGTGATGATCATGATGATAACATGTAAACATTTTGTGAAATTGTTAATTTTGTCTTTTTCTCCTTCATATGATATTTCACATCCAAAATAAAAAGAAAGTATTCATCTGTTCTATTGTTTTACTATTAATAACTATTTTACTTCTAAATGAAGTTTGTTCCCAAAATACAATTGTTTTAGTTTTATCTATAGCTGTTTTCATTTTAGACTGTTCTATTATATTGTTTCAATTATATGTTGCTCTTTGTAAATTGCTGTCCTTATTTGATATTATAATTGCCTGATTATCTGCAAATAATTCCAACTCTATCTCTTCATCAAATCAACTCTATCTCTTCATCAATTTTCAAAACGTAGCACTGTGTGCTACATTTTGACAATGATAGGGAGAACCTTTTACATGTAGAAATAGAGGTTACGATTCCATTGTATAAAGCTTTGATCTGGTTGTATATGGATTATTGTGTGCATATTTGGTCACCTGATTTTCATAGGAATGAGGAGATACATTAGTCCAGAGATGATTGACTAAGGTGGTTTCTGGTTTGGAATGTGAGGAATGAAAACAGATTGAGGGATTACCATTTACAGAGGCTTGTGAATAGTATGAGAAGAGTGGTTTGATTGAGATACATAAGTTTGTAACAGGTTGTCACCAGATTAATGTAGGAAAGATTTTTCATAGTTTGGAGGGAGAAGGTGTAGCGCAAGTGAGGAGCATGTTTTTTTGCATTGAAAGCAGTCAGTGAGTAGAATGTGTTGCCTATGAGTGTAGAAACAGTGAATGAATTTAAGGAACAGTCCAGTGACCTTTTTTTGTGTAACAGTATGAGAATTCCTACAATGAGTCTTTTTGACTCCATGGAGGTCTCATAGTTGTAATAATTTTAGAGGGTCGATTCTACAGTGCTTATGATACCATAAAATTTATTAAAACAAGGGAGAGGAAGATTTAAAGTTAATCAATTTTCTCACATTCCTTTAAACCTGTAGAGAGATGTGTGGTAATGCTATCATTCATTCACATATTATCTGTAAACTCATGGAATGTAACGTATGGATTAATTAGTGAAAATTTTATGGTGGTAAATAATTTTTCATATATTTCTTCATTATATAATAATGATTGGAATAAAACTTTGTGCACTCCACTACTAATCAACAGTCAGTTAATACTCTAGTCCAAATAGTGCACTGTGTGCGTGCACGCGTGCATGCGTGTGTGTGTGTCATCATCATCAAATTACTGCCATGTACCCACAAGGGGTGTATGTACAGGATATGATAGTACTACATGAAAAAATTACATCATTACTAACTTCCTATCTACAATTTTCCACCAAATCAGTCTGTTACTTGTCAAGACTCCAACATCATCAGATCTTATATTTCTGTCATCTAAGCCACTTTGTACCGTATCAATGCACCTATATCATGGTCTTCCTCTGGGTTGTTTTCCTGCCAACCTGGCAGAGAACACTTGTTTTGCTAATCTTTCTTCGCCCATTCTGTTTAAGTGACCATGCCACCTGAGATTAACTCTGCTAGTGCATTCCTGGATGCTGACAATGTCAAGTTCTTTCCTAATATCCTCATTTTTAATACGATATTGCCGTTGATGCCATCTGTTCACGCCTCTAATCTTTCTCAGGACTCTCATATCTGCGGTCTCTAGTCTTTAGTCAAGTGTTTTCCTTCTGACCCAGCTCTCAGGTTCATAAGTTAAAACTGGTTTGAACACTGTCTTGTATACAGCTAATTTAGTGTTCTGACTAATTTCTCTCTTATTCCATATGAATTTATTCAATTGACTTCCCACCATACCAGCTTTGCAGATTCTGTTGTCTATTTCTATATTTTAATTTACCATCTTCAGTAAAAATCGTGCCTAAGTAACTGAAATATTTTACTTGTTCCACAGGTTCTCCATTCACAACACAGTTGACATTTTCAACGATTCTGCCTATTTTCATTGTCTTTGTCTTTTTAATGCTGACCTTCATACCATATCTATTACAACAGTTATTCAATTTAGTCAGAGAATCTTGCAGACTTGTAGTGGGTTTATTTAGAAGTATAACATCATCTGCATAAAGCAAAGAGCTGACATTAACATCTCCAATTTTGATATCATGTTTAATACCACTTTCCTTCATATGTGATCCATATAGATAATGAATAACAGAGGGGATAATGTACATCCTTGTCTCACACCAGATTTAACATTAAACTATCTTCCTGTACTTCTTTCATTTCTAACTGCTGAGTTACAACTCAAATAAAGACTAAGTATTGCTTGATATAATGCCCCATTGACACCATATAACTGTAGGGTATTGAATAGCTTCTCTCTTGGCACCTTGTCATATGCCTTTTCCAAATCGACAAAACTTAAATACAGATCTTTGTTATATTCCCATGCGTTCTCGACTATTTGTCGTAAAGTGAAGATCTGATTTGGCCGGAATCCAGCTTGTTCTTCACCAAGCTTTTCTTCCACAATTCTTCTCAACCGTTTCTCAAATATACTTGCATAGATCCTGCTAGTAACACTCAGTAGGGAAATACCTCTGTAATTCTCACATTCAGTTTTATTTCCCTTTTTATATATGGGTAGTATGAGAGCTCTACTCCAATCATCGGGAATTCGTCCCCCTCTGTCCAGGCTTTCTGAACTATGTAGTGCAGCCACTGCAAGACTCTTATACCACCATACTTCAGCATTTCTGGTCGAATATCATCTACTCCTGCTGCATTTCCACATTTCAAGCCTTTGATGGCTTTTTCTACTTCAAGTATGGATATGTATTCCTGACTGCATGCCTGATCAGTGTTTTTTACCAGTCTGTTGTCATCATTGCTTGTTTCATTTAGTAGTTTTTTAAAATAATTACTCCATACTTCAAGGATATCTTTTTCTCCAGTTTTCATGTCACCTTTATCATCTCTAACTCCTTTTACAGCACTCTTTCCTCCATTCTTAAGCTTCTTCAACAACCTTCAGAATATTTTGCCACCTCATTAATATTTATTTTCTATATTCTTGCCAAAGTCCTCCCATGACTTTGTTTAGCTAGCTTTACACAGTGTTGAGCTTTCTTACATTTTTCTCTGTATTCTCTAAGAGCACAAGCTGACTTATTTGCCAGGAACTTTTGATATGCTTTCTTCTATTCCTTTACTGCCTCTTTAACTTCCTGTGTCCACCATGTAGTTCTAATTTTTCTATCCTTGCAGACAACTTCCCCACATGTCTCTCTAGCTAAATCAATTAGGGCTTTCTTCAAGGCTTGCCACTGAATCTCCAAGGTTGGATTCCTGTTCTCAAACTCTTTCATTTTTTCTTCAATAATCTTTCTGTATTTTAGTCTACAGTTCACATCTGAGAGCTGCTCAACTTTTATTCGCTTTAAAACTTTCTTACATGTTATTCTTTTCAGTATGAAATTCAATTTTATCCTGCTCAAGATTAAATAGTGATCACTTCCAATTTCAAATCCTGTGTACACTCTGGTGTCCTGCACCTGAGAGAAAACATTACTATCAACAATAACATAGTCAATGAGACTTTTCTTATTCCTTGCCTCTTTACTCCATGTGAATTTGTGCACATTTTTATGTTGGAACATGGTGTTAGTAATAACCAGTCCATGTCCTGAGCAGAAATCCAACAGATATTTTCCATTATTATTAGCTTTGCTCTTTTCTCCAAATTTTCCCAAAATATTTTTGTATGTCTCACAATCATTTCCTACTCTGCTATTTAGATCCCCAACAAGGACCAACTTTTCATTTTTCATTGTGTCAGTTGCTTTTTCTAAAGCCTCAAAAAATTCCTCCACTTCTACCTTAGTAGAACCTTCTGTGGGATCATAGGCACAAATAAGTCTCATTGTCCAGTTCCCCATTCTCATATTTGCCCACATTACTCTACTTGAGACTGACTACCATTCAAGAAGATTAGCCTCGTATTTTGTGTTGAATGCTATGGCTACTCCTTCTTTTCCTTGATTGTTATTGCCTGAATATAACAATTTGTATTTATTGCTCAGAAAGATCTCATCAGTTTTTGTCTTTTTGGTTTCAGTCACCCCTATTATGTCGATCTGGTACTTATCTAATTCCTCAGCTAGCTCTATTTCTTTGCCATTCTGGCTTCTTATGTTGATAGTACCGATCTTTAACTCTGGTGATGTTGAGTTGGGGTGTGTTTTCAGATTTGTTCCAGTAGCTGACTTTTCGCTGTTCGCCCTGGTTCCTTGGCGAAAATAACGGGGGCCTTGTTTAACCGCGCGACGCCCCAGCCGGCATGTAATTTTTTCATGTTGTACCATAATTTTTGTTTATTTTGGTTTAATCAATAAGAATACAATTTGGTCAGTTAAATCCCAAATTGCCAGGCAATCCTCGTTCATTCAGTATCCAAGTAGATACCCAACAGGGTGCACCAAGAGAATGTGAGGATTGGACATTAGGTCAGAAGCCCTGGTTGGTTCTCCGCATTCCTTAAAGGCTATGGTGGAGGTCTCCTCTCAGTTATATAGTTTTGACCCTTTTGTTTACAAAAAACAAAATTCTTACACACAAGGTCGTTTTTGTGCAGGATTTAGTTTCTTTTAACGGACGTTGAAAGTTTATTTTTTCCTTGGTTAGACTATACTAAATTTAGTTTAATCCTTTATCCAAATGTGAGCAAACAAAGTTTGCACCTGAAAATATCTTCAGGACTGAATATGGGGTTGTACTACCGTACTGGGGTAAGGTAGGTGTTGTAGTGGCCATACCCTTAATGCATAACATTATACATATCAGCAAGGAGATGTGTTTTGTATTATGGGAGATACTGGGATAGGAGTGTTGTTAGCTTGGTCCACCTTTGCTATGAGTTGCCCGGTGTTGTACTACCTTACTGAGGTAAGGTAGTACAACACCTACCTTTCCCCAGTTGGGTATTATAACACCATATTCAGTGCTGAAGATATTTTCAAGCACAAACTTTGATTGCTCACACTTGGATAAAGAATTAAACTAAATTTATTATAGTCTAACCAACTAAAAAATAAACTTTCAACATCTTTCTCTAAATCCAGAGTAATTTAATAAAAAAAAGGTGGCACACCTTATGGCAACTCCTATAGGTAAAGATGACTTCGCTCTTGCTTCTGCCTGGTATCTCCACCTCTGGGCCTGGCTTCCACTGAAGAGACCTCAATAAAGGTCGAAACTAGTCTGGGTAGTGGCTAATCCCTTAATGCAAAACATTATACATATCTGCAAGGAGATGTGTTTTGCATTATGGGAGATACTGGGATAGGAGTATTGTTAGCTTGGTCCACCTTTGCTACGAGTTGCCTGGTGTTGTACTACCTTACCCCAGTAAGGTAGTACAACACCATATTCAGTTCTGAAGTTATTTTCAGGCACAAACTTTGCTTACTCTTTTAAAGGACATTTAGATCACATAGCATGTTTTAGAAAGTTAGACTGCTTAGTTTCATGCTACTATATTTAGTCTAATTCTCAGATAAACAGCAGATCTTCAGGATTAATCAGGGGTAAAATGAAATGTTCCTCTCAGAAAACACAAACACACAAATTTATCTATATTTATTTATTGATTAATTATTCAGGATTAATTTAAGAATTATTAAGAATTAGAAACTTTTATTTAATATGATGTTGGACCTTCATTTTTGCCCGAATTATGGCGCATATGCAGTTTGGCATAGATTCCATAAGGTGTTGATACCAGTCCATAAGGACTGGTATCAACACCTTATGGAATCATAACAATACCAGTCCATAAGGACTGGTATGTTATGATGTAGATTGCATCTACATCATAACATACGAGTCGTTCACCAGACAGTTTTTTTAACTGGCTTAGATTTAATGGAAGAGGACTTTGCTCCCAGATCTGCTTTTCTAACATGTCCCTACACATACCAACCACTGAATTAGAAACTTTTATTTAATATGATGTTGTATCCCCCTTTAGCCAGTATAATAGCACATGCGGTTTGGCATCGACTCCACAAGGTGTTGGAACATACCAGGCTTTCATCAGGCAGTTCTTTAACTGGCTCAGATTTGATGGAAGAGGACTTTGCTCCAGGATCTGTTTTTCCAACATGCCCCATACATTCTCAGTGTGGTTCAGATCTTTACTTTGTGGTGACCATAGAAGATGGTGAAACTTGCTGTCATGCTCACTGAACCACTGCTGAACAATTCTTGTGTGATGGACAATAGTATTGTCATCCATGAAGCAATTGCCATTGATTGGCAATAATGTTCAGACATTCCTTGGAGGACACCTGACCTATAAGGGAACCCATTCCATACCAACAGAACATGTCCCACACCATCTCCAGAACCTTGAGTTGTGTTTACAAGGAAAGTTGGATTCACTGCTTTGTGGGACTCTTGCCAAACTCTCTGCCTACTGTCAGTATAGAACAAGGTGTACTGTGACTTGTCAGACCACATGACTTTTCCCCCATTCTTCTGGTGTCCAGTCTTGGTGTACCTGACATCAATGTAGACAAACTTTCTGGTTCTTCACAGAAATCACTGGTTTCTATATAGGCATGCAACTGCCAATACCAGTCCTCTTCAATTCCCTGCACATAGTTTGGTTAGATATGGATCCAGAACAACCTTCATTAAATGCTTCAGTCAATTGCTGCACACAGAAAGTTTGTTTGTCTGTATACCAGCCTTCTCAGACGACGGCGATCTCGTTCCTTACAGACTGTCTTAGGACACAGTTACACCTCTTAGACAAGCAGTGTCAGTTATTTTTCTATTGATTAAACACCCAGGATATCTCACCTTTTATGAAACCAGTCAGCTTTGCTGTTTTCAAAATTATGGCTCCAGTCAGACTGGCATCCCCAATAAACCCTTTATTGAACTTTGAAAGAACCTTTGTTCTTTCAGAGCCCATCATGATCAACACTACTGATAATTACTGACCAGCAGCATTCTTAAATAGTTACCTAGAACATGTGGTGATGCATATGACCAAGTATTTTGAGTCTCATATGGTGATTCTATCATAAGAATTAGGATTGATGAGAGAGTGACAAAATCATGCTTCCTGGATACAAAAATTAACGATGTTAGCCAAGGCTATTAGAGTGCAAAAGAATAAAGTAAAAGAGTTGATTGTTTTGGCTGGATTTCAAATGATTTTAAAGGAGAACAGTATGGTACTAGGGAGCACATGATAGAGTTACTGAAAGTAGCAAAAGAAAAGACAGAGTTATGATAGTGAGTCTGTTGCTGCGGTATGACAGAGTTCAGCTGAGAAGGAGGGCTATAATAGCGAATGTGTCGATGTGTAGGTTATGCAGGAAGAATGGTGTGGGATTTATGGATGTGTGGAGTGAGTTTGACAGATAGGACTTGTTCAGGAAGGCATTTTAGTGTAAGAATGTGCGTAAAATGCCTCAGTTAGTACTACGGTAATAAACCAAAATGGAAGAATTAGTATAAAATGTCAGGACAGTGGTGGGTCTAATGGTCTTTTGCACTTCGTGTACACTAATGCAGGGAACATTTGGAACAAGGGGGAGGAGGTATTGGAATTGGTTAGTTCATTTTGGCCAAAGGTTATTGGTGTTAGTGATACATGGCTGATTAAATAGTTAGTGAGATAGAATCTGAAGGATAGAGTGTGAAGTGAAAAAAGAATGCAGTTGAGGAGTGTTACTGGTGATAACTGATTAACTTCAACGAAATAGAGTAGAAATTCAACTGCGTGAAAATAGCACATTTTAGGCTATCTGGTGTGAGAGTGTGGCCAGCAGAACAAAATATACAGTTGGATACTTCTGTAGACCAGGGAATGTAAAGGATGATAGGGATAGTGGTTATCAGCATATATGCTCAATGAGTGAAAAGCAGGTAATTATTATGGGGGACTTCAACTATGGGAACACAGATTGGAAGGAGGATAGGACACATGAAAGAAAGAAAATTGAATTTATGCAGTTACTAAGGAATAAGGAAAAACCTGAGGCAGCATTTGATGGAATATACTAGGATTTGAGAGTACTAGATCTAGTAATTGCATCAGAGAATTTGTTTATAACTAATATGACCACATTGCTACCAACTGGTGATAGTGATCATATTGTCTTGACCTAGGAGGGAGCTAAATGTACGGAATTTTCAGTTAAGAGGAGATATATGTGGAATTACAAGGCTGATTAGTATGACAAGCTTAATAGATTGCTTAGATCAGTGCCATGGCATGTGAAACTGCAAGGGCTGAGTGTTGGTAGTTCATGGGAAGTGGTAAAGCAGTTTATATTTACTAAAATAAAGAACCAAAAGGCTTCAATTCGACGTTGCAAAATTATATAAATTAAGTGGATATTAAATCCAACATAATTTTTGAGCTGAATACAGAAACTATAAAAGTTTTATATTGAAACTATAAAAGCTTCATATTTGAAAGTTGACCAGAGAGCTTGCAGGAATACACTCGCTGCCATACTAAGAGTTGCCCTAGCTGAACCTAATAGCAAGCATGCACACCGAAGTGCCCGTATATTCACCTACTATTGGTCCATTTTAATAAGGTTTCACTGATCTCACAGCTGTTTCAAACTCATTGACTGAGAGTTCACTTACAGAAAATACACCTCTCCGACTCTCCGAGTTCCTTAGTACTGAAAATTTTTGCCCTCCTAGATTTCTACCTGATCTCTTACGAAAACCAATGAGTTTGAAACAGCTGTCAGATTAGTGAAACCTTATTAAAATGGACCAATAGTAGGCGAATATATGGGCACTTCGGTGTGCGTGCTTTCTATTAGGTTCGGCTAGGGCAACTCGTAGTATGGCAGCGAGTGTATTCCTGCAAGCTCTCTGGTCAACTTTCAAATATGAAACTTTTATAGTTTTAATACAAAACTTTTATAGTTTCTGTATTCGGCTCTGAAATTATGTTGGATTTAATATCCTCTTAATTTATATAAGTGGTAAAGGAGCGTTTGAGGGAAGTAATAGCAGGCTGCATACCTAGAGTCAGGAGAATAAATCAGGTGGGAATTAAATGGATGAATGCCATCATTAAGCTGGAGTTATAAAAGGAAGAATGTTTATAATGAATAAAGATGGAAGGTAACTGAATTAAGTGAAATAGTAGAATTATTAAGTGAACACTTTGTGAGAATATATCATCCAGGTGGAGACGTTGCAGTAACAAGAGAGGCAAAGGCTTATGTGGAAACTGATATAAATGAACTGGAGGTGCAAAGCATATTACATATTCCAAGACTGATGTAGCAGATTACTGACCGATCAGCATATCAGGAGTCATAGTCAAGGTATTGGAGAAGTTGATCAAGAGTAATACATGGAATGGATTACTGTATGGAGGTTTTGTGGCGATACTAAGGAAAAAGCAATGGAGAGGTCATATTTACCTATACAAGTTGCCAACTGGTGTACCACCTTATTATTAAATTACTCTGGATTTAGAGCCCTTCCCTTAATGCATGGCAGTATACATGTCCACAAGGAGATGTGCTTTGCATTATGGGAGATACTGAGACAAGGAGTGATGAGAGCTTGGTCCACCTTTGCTACGAGTTGCCAAGGGATGTACCACCTTACTTCAGTCCTGAAGATATTTTCAGGTGCAAACTTTGTTTGCTCCACTTGGATAAAGGATTAAACTAAATTTATTATAGTCTAACTTGATTAGATCAAGTGCAAAATAAACTTCCAATATCTCATACTTAAGTACATCCAATTTATTCAGATCATGGAAATATAGTAAGGTTCCCCAACCCTGTGCCTGCCGCTGTACGGCCGTGTGCGATATAGTTTGAAATAATCACGTGCACATCACGCAGCAATTCATGGCATGCTATATGACGCATGCGTTAACGACACATGTCGAGTATTAAACGCATACAATGTAAAGTAGACGCGCATTCGAAGTTGTTCATTATCTGTTGCTAGTTATATGCTCATAATTTTAACGGTATCTTGTACTTAAAATTTTTGAAATATTTTGATTTTTAATCCTAAAATGAGTGAATCAAGTAAAAGACAATGAACCTATAATTTTAACACTGACTGGGAGGAAACATATTGTTTCGTTAATTTTAAAGATAATTGTGTTTGTTTGTTGTGCAACAGTAGCACTGTAATTCCGAAAAAATATAATGTTGAACGTCACTTCCAGACAATCCATGCCAGTTTTAATATGAATTATCCACTTAAATCTGAAATAAGAACGAAAAAAATAAATCAACTAAAATCGAACCTGTCTGCCCAACAGTCAGTTTTCACTAGACAAGTGGTAACATCTAAAAATGCTACCATTGCTTCTTTAAAAATTTCTCACATGCTCGCAAAAAAGAAAAAGAACTTCCAAGATGGCGAGTTGTTAAAAGAAGCATTTTTGACTGGTGCCAATTGATTATTTGAGGGATTTTCTAACAAATGTGAGATTATGTCAGCAATACAAGATTTGCAATTGTCAAATAACACCGTCACAAGAAGAATACATGTAATTTCAATGGACATACCAACTCAGTTAAAAAGTGACTTGGAAATATGTAACTGGTTCTCATTACAATTTGACGAGTCAGCAGATGTATCAGACACAGCACAGTTAGCAGTTATGGTGAGAATGGTATTTAGTAACTTCACTGTAAAAGATCTACCGAAAATATTACCCATGAAAGGACGAACAACGGGTGAATATATTTATAATACATTCAGAATATATGCCAAGTAGATAGATATACCTTTACGCAAGCTGTCTGTGATAACTACTGTTGGGGCACTAGCAATGGTTGGCAATATCAATGGCAATATTTATTGCACTCTGCAAGAAAGATCATTCATTTCCAAACTTTATATCCTACCACTGTATTATCCACCAGGAAGCTTTGTGCAGGAAGCCTTTGGACAACTTTCATAACATTATGAAAGTTGTTACAAAAATAATCAACTCCATTCGATCAGCCCCTTTGCAGCACTGACTTTTAAAGACTATTGCAAGACATTGAAGATAAAGCACCTGATCTCATCCTGCATAAGGTAAAGTCCTTACAAGATTTTTAAGCTTAATTGAAGAAATAAAAAAAATTTTCACGTCAAAAATGAAAATTTTGATGAACTAACGACTTTTGTTGGCTGTTGGGATTTATGTTTTCTCACAGACATCATGCATGGAAAAATTGAATTCTTTAAATTTGAAGTTGCAAGGGAAAGATAGACATGTCGCTAAAATGATAGGCTCTGTAAACTCATTTAAAGCAAAACTGGATTTGTGAATATAACATCTGCAGATGGGAATTCCCGTTCATTTCTCAAATATGAAAAAAATGGTAGGCGATAGTGAATTTAACTTGTCACCATTTGTTAAATATCTTCAAGTGCTTAAAGAACAGTTTGAAAAGAGATTTCAGGAATTTTCTATCATTGAGCCAGTGATCTCCTTTTTTATCAATCTTTTTACTTGCCAAGTAAATATAATGGAAATAGCTGCATGCATTGCAAAGCTTGTTCAAGTAAATGCTGAAGAACTGGAGCTAGAAATTTTGGATCTTCAGAGTGACATTACGCTAAAATCCCATATAACAGATGAAAACTTCTGGAATCTAGTGGATAGAAAAAAGTTTCCATTCTTAAAAAGAGCAGTGTACAAGATAAAATCGTTTTTCGGTTCCACATACCTTTTGAGAATCTTTGTTTTCAACCATGAATATCATAAAATCAAAATATAGATCACAACTCACTGATGAGCATCTTGATGATTGTTTAAGAACTGGAATATCATCATATTCTCTTAATGATGAAGCACTGGCCAATGAAATGCAATGCCAAAGATCACACTAACTTACATATATATATTTAAATTTTTATAAAATGTAAACTTTTAAGTAATAAAACATTTGATTATAATATAAACTTTGTATGTATTCATTTAAGAAGAGAATTCAAAAAATTTGCTTGAAAAAATAGATGATGCCCGTCGCCCTACCAGTATTTTAGAATGTGTTCTAGGAAACAAAAAGGTTGGGAACCCGTGCCTTAATGCATGGCAGTATACATGTCTGCAAGGAGATGTGTGTTGCATTATGAGAGATACTGAGACAAGGAGTGATGAGAACTTGGTTCACCTTTGCTACAAGTTGCCAAGGGATGTCTTCAGTCCTGAAGATATTTTCAAGTGCAAACTTTGTTTGCTTATACTTGGATAAAGGATTAAACTAAATTTATTATAGTCTAACCAAGTGCAAAATAAACTTCCAACATCTCATAAAGGAGATAACTTAAGCACATCCAATTTATTCAGATTGTGGAAATCTAGGAAGGTTTCACAGCTTTCTTTATACAATTGCTCTATAAGATAACATCACAACAAAGAGCCACATTAGTTACCCTAACAAGATTTTCCTCCAGATGTTATTCATCTCTTTGATTTTGCCACACACTCGGACTATTGTCAGAACAAACTTTACCAGCAGATAGAGGGTACTACCATGGGTAGTCCTCATTCTCCTACCCTTGCATGTAACTTTTATGGAACTTTGAACAGCATCAGCTCTGTAACATCCATCCTGGACCCTCAGTATGATAATGAACTTCAAGACTTTTGCACAAAGATCATTACTGTTCAATCTCACATACAGTTTACTCTTGAAATTGAAAAGGATTAACATATTGCATTCCTAGACCTTATTTATTTTTCCTGCCAGGTGGAAGCCTTCAATTTTCTCTTTAGAAAGAAAATCCATATTGGACTTCATATCCATGCTTGATCATGCCATCATCCTAGTTAAAAATTAGGCATTATTAAAACTCTTATTCATCAAGTTAACTCACTGCTCTAGTATGGTATTACTAACACAAGAAATAAATTTTATCAAAATTTTCTCGTATAATAGCCTCACTGAGACTTTTTCAAACAAGATCTTTTGTAAACAGTTATAGTTTCTCCATTGCCATTCTCCAAAGAAGTTGTCAGCAATATTGCCATCCCATAATATCAAAGGTGTTCTTGAATGAATCTCCAAATTACTTAAATATCCATTGATTGCAGGATGGCTTTTCACCTGAATAATAAATTTTCCTCCTTTCTAAGCTCTGTAAAAGTCAAACTTCTCCCCTTTGGCTTTTCTTGGTATTGTCTAAATTCTCTGCACCTTTGGTTTATCATACTTCTGCAATGCAGGCAGATCTGCAGCTGTTCATTGTGATGATGGACATCCAGACTATATTAGATTCCATGAGCTAGAATAATCTGGACCTGTTAAACATACTCTCTTCTCCAAATGTACTACTGTTTTTTGTGGAGAAGACTAAAGTCTTACATAAAAACCATTTTCTTATAGAACAGTTGAATAAAAAAAGCTGTGAAACTTTACTTGCCTCATTCTGAATAAATTGGATGTGCTTACATTATCCCCTTTATGAGAAATTGTTCTTCACATATCTCCCTAGTTAATCCTAACATTAGGCTCTGTTGTATTAATTTTTATTTAAAGAATATCGTATGAGAAATGTAGATGTTTGTATTGGATGTAACTTAGCTGCCAACTTCTAATTATATCAACGAATATCTGATTCTGAATAGGTTCAAAATTCTTATGGTTTTGTAAATCTTAGCATACAGTATTATGTATTTTGATAGTTTATAGGCCATGTTGGAATCCTTTTTTTTTCCTCCCATACTTTACTTTCACAATTCTTTCATGAAAGAAGCCTGATTTATCAGTAGTACTTGTTTTTGGTGGACAATGTGTTTATTACATGACTAGAAACAAAATAATGGGTTTTATAATTCATATTAGTGGCTTGCTTTTTTCTGGTTAATATTATTGACATCTTTGGTATCATCACTGTTTGTATATCAAAAAATCATTTGCCTTAATTAAAGTCATTATTTAAATTTTGAAGTAATCAGATTTGTTATTCTTCAGAGAATTACTTTGCATTAAAACTGAAATTATTTTAATTGCTTGATGATTTATGGACTTCATATATACTCTAATTATTCAGATTTTCTTAGAATACTTGTTAAATCTTAATCTAATTTCACATTTTATAGGGTTTAAAAGAAACAACAGTGCATTGTGTAAATAACAAGATTCCATCTTTTCCAGTAGAAGTGCATTCTCCTCCTCTTAGAGAACAAAGTAATAAAAATAAAACTCTTCAAGATGCATATACACATGAAGGAAGTAGTACCTTCTGTATAAGAGCAGATGAATGTTGTGAATCTTGTATTAAAAAAAACTGCACAACTCATATTGAGAGTTTTGTCTATGCTTCAGCAGAGCAGTCTTCATACTATAGGTTATGCAGGAAAGACAGTAGTAACTCGATCAAAGATAGAAATTGTATAAATTTAGCACAAATGCACAATATTGCAGTAGTTAGCAATTTGAGATGTAAGTATATCCACTTTTGTATTCTTTAATTGAGAAATATTCTACTGTATTAAACTATAAATGTGTATTCAGAATAAACGTAATAGTGATGTATAGACAGTTCCTGGTGCGGGTAACATTCCCTGAACCTTTACATAAGTCAGAATTTAATCTACTTGAGCAAAACTTATTTGAAATACAGTACTGTGCCTATAAATGAAAGAATGAAAAAATAATTTAATTTACCAGTGTTCTTTCTTCTATACAAACTTATTGAGAGATCACCAGATAGTGGCCCTTTTCTCCTTTTCATATATCTCTTGATAACATGCCACTGTATCATGTATTCCTTTTAAAATCACATGGCAATCCATCTACTCAAATTGTGCCTTTGCAGCTGTAATCTCATAGAATGCAAGTGCTATCTTTATACAAAGTGGCTCTTCATCCATTTTTGGTGAAGTGTCAGCTGGACTTGCTGCTGCTTTGTTAGAATGGAATGAGGTCTTCACTCAACAATTTCGCCAATTGGGATTCACTAACTCTTTCATTTCATTCAGGTACTCAGTAAGCTTTACATTTTATATGCTGCATCTTTGTATTTCTCATCCTTCTCAAAACTTTTGAAGCCATGCACAAACTGGGAATATACTTTTTTACACATGGAACTTAGTTGTATGTCATCTGTCATATGTCTTTTCAGTGTACTTGATTTCTCAAAAAATATTTTAGTGTTTTCAGAAGTCTCAGAGTATCATATCAGTGTTGCTTTCTGTGGCAGTCAGTGCCTTCACTAATAGTAAAAGTAAACCTTGAGATTTGTGGTGTAACACTGAACCATAGGCTGAATAAGCAGTCTTGTTGGGTGGCAGAAACATTCAGATGAAAAAAAATATCCAAATTTGTGAAATTACAAGGTTGATCTAGCAGAATATTGAAAGGAATTCATTTCTTGACTTCATAGATGAAATGGTTAATAAACAGTCTTTAAAAATAAGAATGGCAAGCCAAGAATTTCAATTTGAGTTATACTTGGATGTGTTATCAGGTAGAAATGAAAATAATATGAGTTTTCTTTATTATTTATTAGTTTTTACTTCAAATTACGAGGAATCTAAGCTAGATACAATGTATAGCTGTGGGTAGTTTGCAGTTAGGGAATTTGTACTTGAACATAATATTTCAGTATAGTTTGTAGTATTCTTTGTGCAGTGTTTAAATAATAGCTGCAGCTAGTTTGCCAATGGCTTATCACCAAGCCCCTTCTCCCCTTTTAAGGACTACACAGCATACTATGGTATTTTGTGATACACAGTGCTTGCAGTATATACACATCCTGGCAGTTAGAAATGTGGCAGGTGAGAGATCGGGAGTGCTTGTCTGCAGAAAATGTAGAAAAGGGGATCATAGAAAATGGAATCATAATTGTGTGATTTAGAAATTAGTATAATGGACCTCGACAGTGTTACATTAGAAATGGGTGAATACCAACGGAGAGAGAGAGAGAGACGATCGAGGATGAAGAAAACAAATGGAATGTGAATGAAAAAATAAAAGTAGGAAGTGTAGTAGGTTTGAAACATCATGAAGTTTTTGAGGATGATGTTAATTGGGAGGATGAATGCCGAATAAGAGTAGGTAGCTTGCAGAGCTCGATAGATGCACTGAAAGAAGTGGAATGTATCAAGAGCAAGTTGAGAAGCATGAAAGAAGAGATTAGGTGACTGGAAACAATGAATACAAAGTGAATCAGAGTGAGAATGAGAGAGAGAGAGTTATGGGAATGATAAAAGGGGAGAGAATAGGAGAACCAGTAAAAGAGGGAAATGAGAGAATGATGAGACAGTTCTTTAACCAGGGAGTGTAGTAGGGCTACATGGTGTTAATTGGGAGGAAGAACGTCGAGCAAGAGTAGGTAGCTTGCAGAGCTGATGGAAAGATGGCAGGTAAGTGAGAGAACAAAGAAAGTGTTAGAGCAGAGACAGTGAGAGATGCAGTTGAGTAAGGAAGAAACAGAGGGATAAGAGGTGTGATGCATGGGGACTTGATGATCTGTGGTGTACAAGATAGAATGCTGGAGGAATGTTTACCTGGAGGAACGATACATAGTGTTATTATGGCAATTAAGCGAGGTGAAAGGGTGGATGAGATGATTGTTATTGTGGGCATGAATGACTTGAGATATAGTGTGAATTGGATGGCAAGAGATCTGAGCTTCAGGATTGAGGTTGTACGGAAGAAGAAGATTGAGAGAGGGAAGATGTGAGTGTGTTGCCCAGGTATGATGATGCAGAGCTGTGAAGAAGGGCAATGAATAGTATAGTAGTCAGAATCTTGAAAAAGAGGCTTGGATTACATGGATGCTTGGAGGGCAGTTGAGAACAGAAAGCAACTGTATGCGAGAGATAGCTTGTTTAATGAGGAAGGACATAGGTATCTAGAGAGAATGCTGTTCTCTGAACAGATCAGTGTGTCAATGCTGGGAAACTAGAATTATTAGGGAGAATGGCATCAGGGATGGCCTTTTGTGGGAATAGGTGCTTGGGAGAAGGGGAAATACATTGTGTAATGCTGAATCCAGTGGAGCCTGGAGGAGATAATGATAGGTATAGAAATAATGACAATGCCTTAATTCTTTATACTAATGCAAAGAATATCCAGAAGAAAGGATATGAATTGGTGGCACTGATAGCATGAGCCTGTCTAAAGATTATTGGGATCTCTGAGACATGGTTGAAAGAAGATAATATACTGATAGGAGTAGAAGTAGCAGGGTATATAGCATTTTTTGATGGGATAGGAAGGGCAAATGCAGTGGTGGAGTACTGCTTATGATAAGTGATGACTAATGTTCTCTCAGAGTGGAAGATTTGGAGGGCAGTGGCACTAATGGTTTTGAAAGCATACGGCGTGAGGTAGAAGTGGGCAGGACAAGATATTTAGTGGGATTTTGCTATAAGCCAGAGAGCATAGAGGATAAAGAGCAGGAGATGTTTAGGTAGTTGAGCTTGGAGAGTGCAAAAAGAATTATTGTTATGGGAGATTTTAACTACAGCAGTATAAATTGGGAAGCAGAGACTGCATCTTGTAGTACTAAGGAAATGGAATTTCTGGAGTTGAGGGATAAACATCTTGGACAACATGTAGTAGAAGAAATACGAGATTCAAGAGTTTTAGATTTGGTCATAGCATCAGAACATCTGATTATAACTGAGATGGCATCTCTATCCTCGGTTGGTGAGAATGACTGTAAAAACTCGATTGTGGCTTAAATATTCTAAAGCACATTATATCGATTTTTTACTGAGGTCAAGTCCCATGAGAATGTTGTAAAAAAATAACTTGTTTGTCTCTGTATGTTTTATATTAGATATTGTTGTAAATAACTCTCTAGAAATTAACTATATATAGACTGCTGCTGGAAAGTAGAGAAGTCAATAGAGAGAATGAATCAGATTGAGAGGGGAGTGATGTGGAAGAGCAGAAGAGTAAGACAGGAGAGATTGAAGAAGTGGAAATGAATGGGGAAGTGAGTGGTATGAGTATAGAAAATGAGAGAATGGGTGTGCAAGAGGAGCAGGGAAACGGGGAGGCTCAGGAAAGTAATGGGATGACCAGGGATCAAGAGGAAACAGATGGAATTGCAAAGGGTTCTAAAATGAAGAAGCAGAAAGGGAAATGGCCCCAGTCCAGCATGGAGAGATCACATCAAGTGAGTGGTATCAGTGGAACTAACTCTAGATCCAGAAATGAGTCGTTGTGTTTGTATACCAATGCTAGAAGTATAAGAAACAAGGCGGATGAAATGGTTGCACTAATTGCGTCTGTGCACCCAGAGATTGTCGGAATAAGTGAGACATGGTTAGATGAGGATGACATCCTGACAGGAATAGAGATGGAAAGGTATGATGTGTTTCGTGAGGATAGAAGGGGTAAAAAGGGAGGGGGAGTGCTATTGATGATAGAGAAAGAGTTATGTCCATACAAGGTAGAGACGCAAGAGGGAAATAGGGCCAGTGGTTTTGGGGCAGTATGGTGTGAGATAGAGGTGAATGGAATCAAATACTTGGTGGGATGTTGTTATAGACCTGGTAATGTGGATTGTGGTGATAGTGAAATGTATAGTCAAATAATCCAAGCAAATAAGAAAAGGGTGATCATTATGGGTGATTTTAATTATGGCAATATAGACTGGAATGAAGAGATAGCAACTGGAAGTAAAGAAAATGAGTTTCTTGAGTTTTTGAGGGATAACTACCTCAGACAGTATGTAACAGAGGGCACACAAGGATTAAAGGTCTTGGAATTGGTCATCTCATCGGAGGATGTAATTATCAATGAGGTATCAAATCATCCACCAATTGGTGAAAGTGACCATGAGGTGATTACCTGGGTGGTTGCCAGCAGTGCAAGGACCCTGTGAAAAAAGGGCATATGTGGAACTACAAGGGGGGGGGGGTGATTATGAAGAGCTCAGGAGACGGTTGCAGGTGTAGCATGGAATGAGGAGTTAGCTGGAAAAGAGATCAATGCAGCTTGGGGAATTTTCAAAAACTATTTAGTAGATGCAATGTCTAAATGTATACCATGGGTGAAAAGGTTAAATAAGGTAGGTGTGAGATGGATGAATAAAGAGATTAAGCATGCAATACAGAGAAAAAGGGCATTGTGGAGGCAGCATAAGAGAAGTGGAAGTAACCAATTTCATGAAGTCTACAAAGACCAGGCAAGGAAGGTGACTTGGTTGGTGAGAGTAGCTAAAGAGAGGTATGAACATCAGTTAGCTAATGAAGCCAAAAAGAATCCTAGGGAGTTCTTTCGATATGTAGCCAGCAAAAGAATGAATGATTATGGAAGGATGACATTGATTGGAGGAAATGGTATAAAGACAGCTGTTGCAGAATGTGTGGTGGAGATACTTAATGAGCAGTTCATACAGTTCTTTCGATCTTGTGAAAGTGACTTCATGGAGAGATTAAGAGCAGTTGATGATGGGGAGGAGAGACTGACTGACTGTAAGTGAGCAAGAGGTGTTTGGGGAGTTGAGTAAACTAGATGTAAATAAGGCTGTGGGACTTGATAATATATCACCACGTATTCTGAAGGAATGTGCCAGAGAGTTGACACCTGCCTTGACATATTTTTTTAATACGAGTCTTGCACTTGGTCAAGTTCCTAAAGAGTGGAAGGAGGGCAAGATTGTGCCACTTCATAAAGGAGGTGATCGAACTCAAGCATCAAATCACAGGCCTATCTGTGTGTCAGGTGTTGTGGTTAAGTTGTTGGAGAAGCTTGTGAGAACTAGGATCCAGAGTTGGGTTGACAACAATGGTATAATCTTTGATGGACAGCATGGATTTGCTAAAGGGAGGTCGTGTTTTAGTAATCTACTTACTTATTACAATAAAGTGACTGCTTCCTTGGACAGAGGAGAAGGATACACAGTAATATACTTGGATTTCGCAAAAGCTTTTGATAGAGTACCTCATGATAAGTTAACAGTCAAACTAGAGCAGATGGGGTTGGATATTAGATTAGTGCATTGGATTGGAGACTGGCTGTCTAATAGGTATCAACAAGTTGTGTATGAGGGTGCAATATCCAGGAAAAGGAAAGTCACTAGTGGAGTGCCTCAGGGGTCTGTTTTAGGGTCATTACTATTTAACTTGTATATTAATGATATTGGCAAAGATTTGGATGGAGATATTCATTTGTTTGCAGATGATGCAAAGTTGGGACGAACCATAAAGAATAGTGAAGATGTTGTGGCCTTGCAAGAAGACTTGAATAAATTGAGTGATTGGGCAAGCAAATGGGGATGCGAGTTCAATGTTGCGAAATGTAAGGTTTTAAAATTTGGAAAACAAAGATGGGATGCAGAATTTATGCTTGGTGAGAATATATTGTTGGAAGTAGAGGAAATAAGAGATCTGGGAGTGATAGTGGATAAGGATCTAAAATTTAGGGGACACATCGCCAAAATTGTGAAGACAACACAAAGACTTCTGGGAATGATGAGGAGGACACTGACGTGTAGAAGTAGGGAGATTCTTGTTCCATTGTATAAGGCTTTGATTAGGCCACACATGGACTATTGTGCCCAGATTTGGTCACCTGGTTTTCAGAAGGATGAAGAGATGTTGGAAAGGCCGGAACAGGCTATACTAGGCCTAAATCCTTGATATGTATGATGATGAGAGTGAAGCATAGAGAGGTTGCCCGGTTCCAGACGTCGCCAGAGAGAGGGCTTCCCAGATCCAAAAGTCACTAGATAAAAGAGCTGCCCCTTCCAGAGAGATAGAGAGCTTCCAGCAGTTGGAGACAGAGCTTCTAGGCCGCAGACAGGGCTTCAAATTGCCAAAAGGAGAAGTTCTAATCGCCGGAGAAAAGTTTCCAGTCCAGACAGAGGGATCCTGGTGAGACAGTTGGCGGCAGTTCGAGTTAGTTGAAGTGGCAATTCGAGCTATTTCGAGATGGCAGACAAAAGCGGCAGTTATCCAGGCATTTTCGGCGAGCCCAAGCAGAGGAGAAAAGGCGTGGTAAATTACCCTAAGATCCTTCACTCAGAAGTTTTTCTTTTTGCCGGAGCTGTACGAGTTTAGAGCCTGCTATTTTTCCGATGAGATACTACTGAAGCCAAATTTCCTGAAGGAAGCTCGAGATCTGAGATGAAAGAATTACCATAGGACTTTTAGTGAAAGACTTTTGACTGAATGTGCGATACAGAGCCTTTGTAAGTTACACACTTTTGTATTTTCCCTCTTATAGTTGTTATAGAAGGACGTTTAAGATTTTTGCTTAATAGTGATAAGAAGTGTCCTTACGAGGGTCAATTGGCATGTTGGAAATTGATATCAAATTTGTAAAAATAACTCTAACCTCTTTGCAAGTAAACTAGGAGTTTAATAAGTTGAATTTGTAAGCAGAGAGTTAATAGGTTTTTGAGTTAAAGAGATTAATCAATGTTGAAGTAAAAAGGTTCGAATTTGTGGTAAAGAATTTTTATTGATGGATAGAGAAAGCAATCTCCCTATTGTTTAATTCATGTATATTTCATAGTAATGTAAATAAAATATGTTTTGATATAATTAACAGCTATTTTAGCCTGTTTTTGTTTAGGAGTGTCCCTTATATTTAATACATTGGCTAACATAACTCAAAAAGGGGTATATATATATATATATATTTTAGGGCATTACGGGCGAGTATAGAAGGCAATTATGGCTGAATAAAAAATGTGGAAAAATTTTGTACATACCTTGTTTTCGGTTTAAAGATGCCTTCTAAATCCAAGCTCTTGCTGAAAGGTTGTATGTAAACTGGGGGGGGGGAGAACATGGGGATGTGCTTGAGACATGGGGAAATAATCTCAAGCACATCCCCATGTTCTCCCCCCCTCCATTTACATACAACCTTTCAGCAAGAGCTTGGATTTAGAAGGCATCTTTAAACCGAAAACAAGGTATGTACAAAATTTTTCCACATTTTTTATTTTGCCATATAAGGGACACTCCTAAACAAAAACAGGCTAAAATAGCCGTTAATTATATTAATAGTGTTTAAGAGGAGTAGCATGAGAATTTCCCAGAAACTATACTTAATATGTTTTGATTTTTTTGTTAAAGGAGTGCTGCCTGATTGTTTATTTTTACAATTTCACTGTTCCTAAATAAATCGGACTTGTGAGCGGGAAACTAAGTGAGATAGCCGAAGCGTAAAGTTAAGTAAAAGAATAGACCACGACTGTTTGTGTTAAGTTTTATTGAAGGAATTTGTGTTAGAGAGAGAAATCTGCCGGCTGTATTATTGAGTTTTATGCTAATCAAATGATATTAGTTGCGCAGTCTAAATTAAATAAATTTTCTAGTATCTTAGGCATAAGACTCGTGATGCAAAGGGCACATACAAATCTAAAGAGAAATTAACAGCATATGATTACAATGGCACAGCTTTCGTTTACATGACCATGTGGTTTTGACTTGGAAGATTAATAGTCATGCAGGAATATCAAAGAAAGGAATATATGTGGAATTATAAGGCAGGTGATTATAATAGTCTTAGATATCAGCTTGGGGAAGTTCCATGGATAGAGGAATTAAAAGGGTGAGATATCATTAGTGCTTGGGAACTTGTGAAGGAATATTTATTAGCAACAATATCAAGTCGTTTTCTTTTAGGCTTGCACGGTGATCCGAATGCATTTTTGGAAATTATGGAGACAACTACCGTGTTTGAATAAAAACTTTAGTTTACTATTACTAAAATTTTACAATTCGACGTTTCAACCTTTATGTCAAGGTCATCTTCTGGAGCGTATAAATATACACAAGAAACAAGCTATACTACAATCCTACTGGTTCGTTAAAGACACTGACTAACCGCTACCACAATTGTTGGCCTGACCTCTGGTGGAAAAAAAAAAAAATACATCAACGCTAGAGACCTATTATTTGTGTTGTCTACTATATACATATATTAACATCATTAACATCATTCCAGCCAGTTTGAGTGGAATGGTTTCTAATACTAGCGGATTGGCTAAAGTCCTGACTTATGTTGAATCTTTCATATTAGGTTGGCTGAATGTGTGCCATCCAGATCCTTGGAATTTTTTCCAAGGTGGTTTATTAGGATTTCGTAGGATTCTTTAAATTTTCTTTCGTACCATGTTTTTGTGCGGTGTAAGGAGCAGGTGCTTTTCCAGTTGATTTGGTGTGAGGTGTTAAGTGCATGATCTGAGAGGCCTGCGTCACCATAATGGTTATATTTAATGTGTCTAATGTGTTCTTTCTTGCGTATAGGGATTGTCCATCCTGTTTCACCAATGTACGGTAAGTTACAGGTGCAGCGGATGCAATAGACTCCAGGATGTGCTAATGGGAGGAGAGGATCCTTAGAGGAGCTGAATATGGTTTTAAGTTTAGTGGGTGGTTTAAAGATGGCATTGAGGTGTTATAATGTTGTAGGATTCTGTTGATTTTTTCTGATAACCCTTTAATGTAGGGGATGGCTATGGTTTTACTGTAATCTAGATTCGTTTTTGTTGTGGTTTTATAGAGTATTTTATTGATAGTTTTTTGTTATAGCCATTGTTTATGAATGTGTCACTAATGATTTTTAGTTCTTGTTTCAGGGCTTGCTGGTTAGAGCAAATAGTTGTGGCTCTATTTTTAAGGGTGTTTATGACTCGATATATTTTTGTGCTGGGTGGTGATATGAATTCGCATGTATGTATTGGCCCGTGTGTGTGTCGGTTTTTGGTAGACCGTGAAGGATAGACTGCCTGAAGGAAGACGTGTAACTAATGTGTCTAGGAACGGGAGCAAATTTTGGTTTTCGATTTCAATGGTAAATTGTATGCGTTCGTGTTGTTTGTTTAGGTGGCTGAGGAATGTGTTTAGCGTTTGTCGCCCGTGCGGCCAGATCACGAACACTTCGTCAACGTATCTGAGCCAGATTGTCGGTCGAAGCGTGGCGGAATCAAGAGCCCTTTGCTCAAAGGTTTCGATGTAGAAGTTCGCGATTGGGGGGGGGGGGGGTAATGGTGAGCCCATGGCTGTACCTTCATTTTGTAGGTAGAATTTGTTTTGCCACACAAAGTAACCGGACTTCAGTACGTGGGCAAAGAGGGCCGTAATGTCGGGCGGAAATTTGTTCTGTAGTAGGAGAATTGTGTCACTGATGGTGACATTAGTGAAAAGGGCAGAAATGTCAAAACTGACTAATAAGTCGTCTTTGTCGAGTGTTATGTTTTTAATTATGTTTATAAAGTGTTGTGTGTTTTTTTTATGTAGGAGGGGGAATGACCTACCAACTCCTTGAGTGTTGCTTGCCGCTAATTTCTTGGCTAGGTGGTAATTGGGACTGTCTATTCCTTCCACTATTGGTCGAAGGGGCACATTTTGTTTGTGTATTTTCGGAAACCCATATATTCTGGGGAGGCGGGCGTAGTGGGGTTTGAGTTTTTTAACTGTGTCTGGTGGCCAAGAAGTGATGGACTTTACTAGTTTTTCTGTTTTGTCCTTTATCCTCTTTGTTGGGTTATAATTTACCATTTTATATGTGTTGTTATCGGCTCCTAGTTGGTTCATTTGCATTCACTTGAAAGAATTACTGACAATTCTGCCAAGCATACCCTGGAAAAGAACAAAGAAAAACTCGAGAAAAAATTCCACAGGTTGAAACAACGGCAAAATATGGCGGCCAATCAGAGGACTTCCTCCCCGAGAAACAACAATGAACAACAAACAAGGGAGACAAGGAGCGACCAACCACCGACAAGCAAGAACCATGTGATTAACTTATCAAGCCACACCCTGAACAACGCCGAACTCACACTGCTGAATAAAGGACTGAACTATGCAATAGCGCCTAAAAAGGTAAACAAATTAGATTTTATCTACCACATTGAAAGAGGCATCAGATCCCTACTAACAACATAGCAGACAAAATACGACTAGAAACCAGTAATGTACTAAATACCAAGAAAACCATACAGAACAATCTGACTAAAACAGAATTAGCAGCAATTAAATCATTAAAAGCCAAACAAAACATAATAATAACGAAAGCTGATAAAGGCAGTGCCACTGTTGTTCTTTACAGATCAACATACATACTGCAAATGAACCAACTAGTAGCCGATAACAACACATATAAAATGGTAAATTATAACCCAACAAAGAGGATAAAGGACAAAACAGAAAAACTAGTAAAGTCCATCACTTCTTGGCCACCAGACACAGTTAAAAAACTCAAACCCCACTACGCCCGCCTCCCCAGAATATATGGGTTTCCGAAAATACACAAACAAAATGTGCCCCTTCGACCAATAGTGGAAGGAATAGACAGTCCCAATTACCACCTAGCCAAGAAATTAGCGGCAACACTCAAGGAGTTGGTAGGTCATTCCCCCTCCTACATAAAAAAAACACACAACACTTTATAAACATAATTAAAAACATAACACTCGACAAAGACGACTTATTAGTCAGTTTTGACATTTCTGCCCTTTTCACTAATGTCACCATCAGTGACACAATTCTCCTACTACAGAACAAATTTCCGCCCGACATTACGGCCCTCTTTGCCCACGTACTGAAGTCCGGTTACTTTGTGTGGCAAAACAAATTCTACCTACAAAAGGAAGGTACAGCCATGGGCTCACCATTACCCCCCCCAATCGCGAACTTCTACATGGAAACCTTTGAGCAAAGGGCTCTTGATTCCGCCACGCTTCGACCGACAATCTGGCTCAGATACGTTGACGACGTGTTCGTGATCTGGCCGCACGGGCGACAAACGCTAAACACATTCCTCAGCCACCTAAACAAACAACACGAACGCATACAATTTACCATCGAAATCAAAAACCAAAATTCGCTCCCGTTCCTAGACACACTAGTTACACGTCTTCCTTCAGGCAGTCTATCCTTCACGGTCTACCGAAAACCGACACACACACTGGCCAATACATACATGCGAATTCATATCACCACCCAGCACAAAAATATATCGAGTCATAAACACCCTTAAAAATAGAGCCACAACTATTTGCTCTAACCAGCAAGCCCTGAAACAAGAACTAAAAATCATTAGTGACACATTCATAAACAATGGCTATAACAAAAATACTGTCAATAAAATACTCTATAAAACCACAACAAAAACGAATCTAGATTACAGTAAAACCATAGCCATCCCATACATTAAAGGGTTATCAGAAAAAATCAACAGAATCCTACAACATTATAACACCTCAATGCCACCTTTAAACCACCCACTAAACTTAAAGCCATATTCAGCTCCTCTAAGGATCCTCTCCTCCCATTAGCACATCCTGGAGTCTATTGCATCCGCTGCACCTGTAACTTACCGTACATTGGTGAAACAGGACGGACAATCCCTATACGCAAGAAAGAACACATTAGACACATTAAATATAACCATTATGGTGAAGCAGGCCTCTCAGACCATGCACTTAACACCTTACACCAAATCAACTGGAAAAGCACCTGCTCCTTACACCGCACAAAAACATGGTACGAAAGAAAATTTAAAGAATCCTGCGAAATCCTAATAAACCACCCACATATCAACAATAAAGATGGTATGAAAATTCCAAGGATCTGGATGGCACACATTCAGCCAACCTAATATGAAAGATTCAACATAAGTCAGGACTTTAGCCAATCTGCTAGTATTAGAAACCATTCCACTCAAACTGGCTGGAATGATGTTAATATATGTATATAGTAGACAACACAAATAATAGGACTCTAGCGTTGATATATATATATATATTTTTTTTTTTCCCCACCAGAGGTCAGGCCAACAATTGTGGTAGTGGTTAGTCAGTGTCTTTAACGAACCAGTATGATTGTAGTATAGCTTGTTTCTTGTGTATATTTGTATGCTCCAGAAGATGACCTTGACATAAAGGTCGAAACGTCAAATTGTAAAATTTTAGTAATAGTAAACTAAAGTTTTTATTCAAACACGGTAGTTGTCTCCATAATTTCCAAAAATGAATATCAAGTCGTATACTGTGAGTGAAGAGAACACAATCTGGTGTAAAGTGGATGATAAACAATATCAAATGGGAACTGCAGGTAAAAAAGAGGTTATGGAAGAGATATGAGGAGAGAGGTGGAGAGAAGATATATGAAGAATATAAGACTCAGACCAGGAGAGTGACTAGTATGTTAAGGAAGGCAAAACTGGAATATGAGAAGAGATTGGCTGTGAGATCCAATGAAAATCCTATGGAATTCTTTCCTTATGTGGTCAGTAGGAGGAGAAACAATTGTGGAAGAATGACACTTTTGGATAAAAAAGGAAATAGAGCAACTGATGCAAAGGACATAGTAGAGTGTTCAATGAACACTTTATTGGGGTATTTCATTCTGGAGAAGTAGATTTCAGTACTGGAGAAATAGGGCAGATTTGAAGTTTAGAAGTACAAGAAGAGAGTGTTTCAAATACTGAGCACTATGGATGCCAATAACGCAATGGGAGTGTATCGGATTTCGCCACAGGTTTTGAGAGAGTGTGCTAAAGAAATGACAGCCCTCTGTTGACCTGGCTTTTCAGTGAAAGTAGCTATGGTAAAGATGCTCAAGGAGTTGAAGAAGGGTAAGATAGTGCCATTGCGTAAGAGTAGTAACAGGCTGGAAGTGTTAAACTATAGACCAGTTTGTAATCCATTAGTAGTAGTTGTTAAAATTTTGGAGAAATTAGTGAGGGATCGTTTTCAGTGTTGAGCAGATGAGGGTAATGTTATCTGTGAGAGTCAGCATGGATTGTTTAAGGGGTGCTTCTGTTTTAGTAATATGATTGCCTTTTATAATAAAATGACGAGAACGGTTGATGAGGGAAAGGCATATTCTGCATTTTTTTTGGGATTTTACAAAGGCATTTGACAGGGTACTCCTTGATAAGCTGATATTTAAGTTGCAGCACATGGATTTAGATGTGAAATTAGTGAACTGGATTTGGGATTGTTTGTTTTTTAATGGTATATATATTAGAACACAGAATAATAAGTAAATAATTATTTATTAACTTATTGCGCTGATATTTTGCTGGTGTTATAACCAGCATCTTCAGAGCACAAAAACACAGTTTGTCACAATACGGAGACTATAACAACATGGCGTAAACAACGGACTAGTTAAACAAAATTGTAGCAGCAACACAAAGACTAGAGTCCTGACTTTGGTGCCCTCTATCTGAAAAAAAAAATGCAGCCATCACATAAGACTAGAGTCCTAAACAAAGGAAAAAAAAAAAAAAACGGTACTAGTTTTTTCTTAAGATGACTGTCTCCCAGATTTTAGGCAAATTTATACAGCCATATTTGTTGAGATTTGGAGTGTGTTTCAGGGCTTCAGTTACCTCTAAGAACAATCTCTCCGACTTGTAAGAGCTTCTGTGCAGTAGTTTTGTGTTCTTCCAGTTGATCCTGTGTGCAGAGGTATCCAGAGCATGGTCTGCTAGGCCCGACTTGCCATAGTGATAATGCCGGATGTATCTTTTGTGTTCGTTGATGCGGATGTTCATCATAGTAGGCTTGATTACATGAGCAGGGTACTTCATAGATTCCTGGATTTTTAGAAAACCCACACATACAGGGAGATATTTACACAAACAATCACACCATCACCCTTCTCAACAATATGGCATTTTAAAAACGCTGACCCACAGAGCGAGAGCAATCTGTTCCAATGGCAATGCTCTTGCTGCTGAACTGGCTCACATATGCCACACCTTCTTGGTCAATGGCTATAATCCCCATAAGATAAACAAAATACTAAATGCTCCTAAGAAATCCCTCCCACTATCCACGACAGAGAACTACAACAAAACAGTCACCATCCCATAAATTAAAGGCGCATTCGAAAAAATTTCTAGAATTCTTAATAAACATGAACTACGCACCACATTCAGACCGTGTGGCAAATTAGCAACCCTTATCTGCTCACCCAAGGACAGCATTCCTCCTTTATCACATCCAGGAGTCTACGAAGTAGTCAAGCTCATGTAATCAAGCCTACTACGGTCAATCAGGAAGAACTGTGAACATCCGCATCAACGAACACAAAATATACATCCGGCATTATCACTGTGCAAGTCGGACCTAGCAGACCATGCTCTGGATACCCCTGCACACAGGATCAACTGGAAGAACACAAAAATACTGCACAGAAGCTCTTACAAGCCGGAGAGATTGTTCTTAGAGGTAACAGAAGCCCTGAAACACACTCCAAATCTCCACAAATATGGCTGTATAAATTTGCCTAAAATCTAGATAGTCATCTTAAGAAAAAACTAGTACCGTTTTTTTTTTTGACCCCTCTGTTTAGGACTTTAGTCTTATGTAATAGCTGCATTTTTTTTTTTTTTTTTTTTTTTTTTTCAGATAGAGGGCACCAAAGTCAGGACTCTGGTCTTTGTGTTGCTGCTACAATTTTGTATAACTAGTCCGTTGTTTACACCATGTTGTTATAGTCCCACGTATTGTGACAAACTGTGTTTTTGTGCTCTGAAGATGCTGGTTATAACACCAGCAAAATATCAGCAATAAGTTAATAAATAATTATTTACTTATTATTCGGTGTTCTAATATATACGGTTAAAAAATAAACAACATGTACGACGAACACATGTCTGTACACACGTTTATGGATTTGGGATTGGCTATGTTATAGGTATGAGAGAGTTGTGTATGAGGAGTATCAAGGAAGAAGGTTACAAGTGGTGTCTCACAGAGCTCAGTACTGGGACCTGTATTTTTAACCTTTATATCAGTGACATTGGCTGTGGATTGTAATGGGATGTTCAGTTGTTTGCGGCTGATATGAAGCTGGGAGGGTTATTAGTAATAGTTCAGATGTGGTAGCCCTTCAAGAGGATTTGAATGAACTGGACAGATGGGGAAATGAATGGGGGGGGGGGTATGTCAGTTTAATTCAACTAAATGTTAAGTTTTGGATACATTGATGGGAGGCTGTATACTCTATTGGAGGAAGTGAGGGAGGCAAAGGATCTCGGGGTGATAATCGACAGAAACCTGAAATTCAGGGAACATATTGCAAAGATGAAGAAGGCAATCCAGAGGATTGCTGATGCTTAGGACCTGCAGAAATAATAGAGTTGTCATTCCATTGTGTAGAGCCCTGATCAGACCACACCTTGACTTGACTATTGTGCTTAGATATGGTCCCCAGGATATGAAAGGGATAAATTAATTTATCCCTTTCATATCCTGGGGACGTGCAGAGTGCAGGATATGAAAGGAGTGGAAGGAGTGCAGAGGCAGATAATAAAGATGATATCAGGACTGTACAATGCTAGTTATGAGGATAACCTAAGAGAATGTGGACTGCAGAGTTTGGTAGGTAGAAGAAGGAGAAGTGATATGATTGAAACTTTTAAACTGTTGAGAGGTAGTTATAGGGTTGACACCAGGAACATGGGAAAGGAGCAAGGACAACAGGCCATTCCCGAAAGTTATGAAAGGAAGTTGTGAGTGAGGAGTGGTTTCTTTGCATAGAGGGTGGTTGATCTGTGGAATGCATTGCATAATAGTGGTGAGAGCATGAACGGTTAATGGGTTCAAGGAGTGGTATGATAGACTTTGTGTTTTCTAGGATGGGCCTGCCATGATGAGTCTTGTGACTCCATGGAATCCTAATAATAACAAATGGGAGGAGTTGTGCTTACTCTTTAATGCACAGGAATTCTCAGAATGATAAACCAAGCAGAAGACTGAGTCTGTCTTAAGCAACTCTGGAACCAAATTTTTTTTTTAATTCCTTCAAAATGTACATGTGTTCTGAATCCCCCCCCCCCAGCCCCAATAGTAAGCCTGACATAAAGAACTTGTTGCACCATAAATCCATATTCATTAATAATTTCTTTGAGTAAATTTGGATACATTTCAGCAGCTTCACTACTCACATTTAAACCACCATTACTGACCATAAAGTTTTCAGGTGCATTTTGGTCAGTGCTTTTTTTCTAGCAGTACACAACGGTACGCAGTACCAGTACCTTTTTTTCCCCTTAAGGTTTTAAGAATTTGCGATTTATTGACATCAAAATGTATTATAAATATTTCAGTGGATGGTACTGTGTTCACGAATTGAATTTTCAGCTTTGATTACTCATAAGTTGGTACTCTGCGTTCCTGTTTCATAGGTTGTTACGCAATTGGAAATAGGAAGTTGTGTTCACTTCCGATTGCTTCCAATATCAGTTTATCAGTTCTATATTCACTCTGCAGCAACATGGTCAAAAGGAAGCAGATTCTGATGATGATTGGCCTGAATGTTGGACACTTTTGCAGAAAAATAACTTCTGCGAGAGAAACGAGTGCTGTATGTCAAGAATAAAATGTTGGGCTGTAAAGTGTGTCGTGATGTCGGAAGTCTTGCCATCGATAAACACATGGGATCAAAAATTTCAGTAGAGTGGGCAAATGGTAAAATCAGTCATTTTGGAGAATCTCGTAAACAACAGTTAATGTCATTATAAAAAAAGATTTATGATTATAAGGAGAGTGCAGCGCACAAAGCGTGCCAAAAAATAAAATCTGAAGCAAAAAAACGAAACATTAGAGAAAGTTTTCCTAAATGCTTTGTCTCATAATAGAGACGTAACAGGAAAAAGTGTTTCAAACCACTTACATAGTTGCGAGGAGAAATCAATCATGGCCTAGACATGGGATATATTCTTAATTCTGCAAATGCTTGCATTAACATTGTGAGCTATATCGCAAATGAAATGAGAAAAACATTAATAGACAATATAGTGAACTCCAAGAACAAAATATTGTTGCTTATTGATGAATCGAAAACTGTGAGTAACACAACAGCATTGATTGTTATTGTTCATGTAGTTCTTCCTGAACTTATGGCTCCTGTGAGTCTTTTCCTAGATTTGATCGAATTATCAGATAGTAACTGCTAAAGGAATTCTAAACTCTTTAATTAGTCATCTTGAGTGTTTAGGATTATCCCAGATTACTTAAAGGAATATTTATTGTCTGTAACTTGTGATGGTACAGCCGTGTTGTTTGGTGTGCGTAATGGTGTAAGGAGGCTAATGCAAGAGAAGTTTCCTAGTGTTATTTTCTGGCATTGTGCTAGCCATTGCCTCGAATTGTCTGTTAGTGACACAGTGAACAATGTGGCAGGAGTGAATCACTTTAAGAGTTTCATGGACAAACTTTATGTGACTTATCATGCTTCACCTAAGAATGTTAGGGAACTACAGGAATGTGCAGCTACTCTAGAACTTCAACTTCTTAAAATTGGCAGAATATTAAGCATTCACTGGTTGCATCTAGCTTTCGCACTGTTTCTGCAGTGTGGCAGAAACAGTTTTGAAGCCCTCTTCCATCACTTTCTGGAGGCAAAAGAAGACAGCAGAAGAAGCAAAACAGATCGCTTTCTTTATGAGGGCCTTTTAAGAAAAATAAGGTCATGCGAGTTTGTTCTTGATTTGGACCTTATGTGTTATGCTCTCCACGAACTTAGTGAACTAAGTCTAGATTTACAAGAGAGAAATATTGACTTGTACAAAGTCAAAAACTCGCCTCTTACATAGATCCTGTTCTAAATTTGAACTTTTATTCAAAGAAAGCGTAGAGGCCTTACTCTATCGTCCTAACCTGAATTGGAATGACTGTATATCTATATCAAAAAATCTGGTAAAGTCTAATCAGGATAACTCATTAATTCATATTAATTTTATTATTTAATATTATTAATTAATATCTTTATTTCAATCATGTCTCTGCTTGAAAATATTCCCTTTAATACTTAGTGATATAACATCACATGGCTTGTTCTATTTTTAAATGATCTATTGTTAGTATTCCACCTTGTATTTTTTTTTTTTTTAAACTGTTCTTGTAGTGCCACTGAAGATGGTCTGCTATTTCCAGACCAAAATATTTGGTTAATTAAATATCTTTCTTGTGTTTATGTGCTTATATTACAAAAATGATAAAGATGACATGAAAACTAGATATGGACATCCTAGATCATCATCAAATTCCTGACATGTACCCTCAAGGTGTGTACAGGATATGATAGTACTACATGAAAAAAATTACATCATTACTAACTTCCTATCTACAATTTTCCTCCAAATCATTCTGTTAGTTGTCAAGACTCCAACATTATCAGATCTTATATTTCTATCGTTTAAGGCACTTTGTACCGTATCGATCCACCTATATCTTGGTCTTCCTCTGGGTTGTTTTCCTGCCAACCTTTCAGAGAACACTTGTTTTTGCTAATCTTTCTTCGCCCATTCTGTTTAAGTGACATCCTAGATGCCTGGAGTAATTACTTTGAAAAACTGTTAAACAAAACAAGAGAAAAGCTTTTCAAAACACTACAGTTATTATTTGGTAAATGAAATACAATATAGTGCAATACACAATCTATATTTTTGTAAGTGAGCAGTTAGAATTTAAGGGAATACAGGAAGATGGTTTGATGTAAAATTCAGGTGTAAGACAAGGATGCTCATTATCTCTACTGTTATTCCTCATCTATATGGATCACATTATGAAAGAAAGTGGCACTAAACCTAATATTAGAATTGTAGATATCAAACTTAGTTCTTTGCTTTATGCAGATGTTGTACTCCTAAACACATCCAGTCAAGTCTCCAGGATTCTCTGACTAAATTATGTAATAGCTACAACAAGTTTGGCATGAAAATCAGCAATAAAAAGACTAAAACTATGAAAATAGGTAAGAATATAGAAAACTTTCTATATTCCTGGAGAGGTCATATTTACCTATACGAGTTGCCACCATATTATTAAATTACTCTGGATTTAGAGAAAGATTTTCCTCTCCATTGCTTTTTCCTTGGTATCACCACTTCTGGGTCTGCCTCCCACTGACGAGACCTCAATAAAGGTTGAAACCTGTCTGGGTAGTGGCCTTAATGCATAGCATTATACATGTCTGCAAGGAGATGTGCTTTGCATTATGGGAGATACTAAGACAAGGAGAGATGAGAACTTGGTCCACCTTTACTACGAGTTGCCAACAAATGTACCACCTTGCCTCAGTCATGGAGATATTTTCAGGCGCAAACTTTGTTTGCCTACAGTTGGATAAAGGATTAAACTAAATTTATTATAGTCTAACCAAGTGCAAAATAAACTTCCAACATCTTTCTCTAAATCCAAAGTAATTTAATAATAAGGTGGTACACCTGTGGCAACTTGTATAGGTAAATATGACCTCTCCATTGCTTCTTCTTTGGTATCACCACTTCTGGGTCTGCCTCCCACTGACGAGGCCTCAATAAAGGTTGAAACCGGTCTGGGTAGTGGCCCTTCCCTTAATGCGTAGCATTATACATGTCTGCAAGGAGATGTCCTTTGCATTATGGGAGATACTAAGACAAGGAGAGATGAGCGCTTGGTCCACCTTTACTACGAGTTGCCAACAAATGTACCACCTTGCCTTAGTCCTGAAGATATTTTCAGGTGCATACTTTGTTTGCCTACACTTGGATAAAGGATTAAACTAAATATATTACAATGGAACTCGAAGCTAATAACTGTCTGCCCTTCCAGAATACACTAATCACACTTCTTCCAGATGGTTCCTTATCATTCTCAGTTTTTAAAAAACCCACACATACAAGGAGATATTTACACAATTGAACGCTAACCCACAGAGCAAGAGCAATCTGTTCCAATGACAATGCTCTTGCTGCTGAACTGGCTCACTTACGCCACACCTTAGCCAATGGCTATAATCCCCATAAGATACACAAAATACTAAATGCTCCCAAGAAAGCCCTCCCTATCCACCACAGAGAACTACAACAAAATAGTCGCAATCCTATACATTAAAGGCACATCGGAAAAGATATCTAGAGTGCTCAATCAACTTCAACTACACACTGTATTCAGACGGTGTGTCAAATTAGCAACCATCTGTTCACGCAAGGACAGCATCTCTCCTTTATCTCATCCAGGAGTCTACGAAGTACCCTGCTCGTGTGATCAAGCTTACTATTGTCAAATAGGAAGAACTGTGGACATCCTCATCGATGAACACAAAAAATACATCCGCAAGTCAGGCCTAGTACACCATGCTTTGGATACTCCTGCACACAGTATCAGCTGGAAGAAAACAAAAGTACTGCGCAGAAGTTTTTACAAGTCAGAGAGATTGTTCTTAGAAGCAACAGAAGTCTTGAAACATATTCTGAATCTCAACAAATATGGCTGTATAAATTTGCCTAAGATTTGGGAGACAGTCACCCTAAGACATAACTAATACCTGCTTTCTCTCTCCGTTTTTTTTTTTTTTTAAACATAGAAGGTGCCTGAAGATGCTGGTTATAACACCAGCAAAATATCAGCAATAAGTCGATAAATAATTATTTACTTATCATTCTGTGTTCTAATATATACCATCAAAATTAATCAACATGTACGATGAACACAAGCCTTTCTACACATTTGTACTTCCTTCAATTCTAACTGCTGACTTACATGTCAAATAAAGACTAAGTATTGGTTGATATAATGCCCCATTGACACCATACAACTGTAGCATTTTGAATAGCTTTTCTCTTGGCATATGCCTTTTCCAGATCTATAAAATTTAAATACAGATCTTTGTTATATTCCCATGATTTCTGAACTATTTGTCTTAAAGTGAAAATCTGATCCTGACAACTTCTGTTTGTCCTGAATCCAGCTTGTTCTTCACCAAGCTTCCTTCCACAATCCTTCTCAACCGTTTCTCAAGTATACTTGCATAAATCTTACCAGGAACACTCAGTAGGGAAATATCTCTGTAATACTCACATTCAGTTTTATTTCCCTTTTTATATGTGGGTACAATGAGAGCTCTACTCCGATCATCTGGAATTCGTCCCTCTGTCCAGGCCTTCTGAATTATGCAGTGTAGCCACTGTAAGAATTTTATTCCTCCATACTTGAGCATTTCTGGTTGAATATCATCTATTCAAACTGCCTTTCCACATTTCAGGCTTGTGATGGCTCTTTCTACTTCTAATGTGGATACATATTCCTGATTGCATGCCTGTTGAGTGTGTTTTTACCACTATGCTGTCGCTAATTATTTCATTTAGTAGTTGTTCGAAGTAATTACCCCATACATCAAGGATATCTTTTTTCTCCAGTTTTCATGTCACCTTTATCATCTCTAGTTCCGTTTACAGCACTTTTTCATCCATTTCTGAGCTTTTTCAACAACCTCCAGAATATAAATCAGTATGTAAAAACAATGTAAAATGTGTGTAGAAACAAATAAAGAGGAGTATAAAAATAAGTATAAAAATATTTTCAAAATATTCATAAAAAATTAGGTGTTAAAAGCATATATACACTAAATGAAACTAATAAAACTAATATGTACATAATTTATATAAGATGTGTGTGTGTGTGTTGCTTTTCTGTAAAAAATTTAAAATATGAATGACTAAGATAGTGAGTGCGCTCATTGATGAAATGAGGGCAGTCAATTAACACGAATGATGTTTAGTCTAGTATCATGGAACATACTCATAGGCATGTCATCCCTCCCCCTTAATAGGAAGGAATGTGTAAGATGACTGTGACCTATATGGAGCTGAGCAAGAACTTCCTCTGTAAAGTCCATTTGTAAACTAACTTGCCACTATTTGATTTCGGACTTGATTTTATTACGACACTTGTTGATCTCTCTACCACTGGGATAAAAATTTGTATCTTGATGATCTGCCAGTAACTGGTGTATAGGATAAGCAGATAGTGGAAGCTTGAGAAACAAGCTGATCTAGCTGCAGTATTAGCAGACTTGTTTTCCTTAATCTCATTGTGGCTTGGAATCCAACAGAAGCAGCATACATCCAAGTCCACAACTATGAAAGAAGACATGTTGGATTCGAAAGAGTCCTGGATGTTTCTGTAGCTTTAGACATCTTATTGCCTGTCGAGAACATTATGAATCTGTATATATATAATTCACCTTTGCTAAAATTATAGTCTTGTGTGTTTAAAGCAAGTGTTATCATATACAGACAGCCCAACAGTAAAGTTGTTACATTCCACTGGGAGTAGATCCCACTAGATCTTCTAATTTTGAATCATCTCTGTAGATAGGTGGAAAACCCGAGTATTTCTTTCTGTGCGCTTGAATGTGGTTCTGATAGACAACAGGAGGGGTATTGGGTAGCATGCCGAAAGAGAAAAGCTGCGTGGTTATATGTATTGATGCCATGCCAGTAGCATATGTGGTGGCATCTGTGCTATGTTATCTGCCTCAATATATATAGAGAAAGGAAAATTGTGCTGCAGTTGTGCATCGGTTAGATACAAGTGTCCTTCAGTGGTGTTATTGTTTGGAACTGTGTTGTATATATTGTGTTTTCACTGCCGTTTGTTTCACTATTTCAACGTGTAAAGATGGCGTCCAACAAGAAACGTACGTCAGCGGTGCGCAGGACTTCTACACGAAAGGCTGGCTCAGCGTTAGATTTTTCACAATGGATGCATTGCGGAAACTGCTACATGTATGTGCCGAAAAATGTGAAGGATCTGTGGTCGGTCTGGCTAAATGAGAAGAACAAAAATGTCGACGTATGTGAGAAGTGTCGGGATAGGCTGGAGCATTTAGGAATGGAAGCTAACATTGGGACCATAGCGGAAGAACTTCGACGGGAGTTTATGAAAATGAAAAATGACCTTCATCTTCTTCATGAGGAAGTGGAAGTGTGCTCAGTAAGGAGATACTGGAAGTTAAAGCTGAGTTTAATGTGTTAAACAGAGAAATTAGGGCTACAGAGATTACTTTAGCTGAAGTAACTAGAACAGGATTACATATGGGTGAGTCTTTGGTGAATGATGCAGTAATAAATAGTATGGGAGTGATTGGGAGTCAACAAAATAAAACCACAAGTGGCCTAGAAGAAACGAGATGTAGTGAGAGTGGGGGGGGGGTAAGTAATAGAGCGTTGAGTAATGAAGCTGGGAGAGTCATGCTGAATAGCGTAGAGAATGAGTCCATGAGTGTGGACTTGAATGAAGTTAAGAGTGGTAAGATATATGGTGATTCTCTGATTAAGGGTATGGAGAGTGGTATGCATGAGGAGTGCTTGGCTGATGGGACAATAGAAAGAGTGGCTTTAGCAATAAAGAGAGGGCATGAAGCAGACAAGATGATAGTTATGGTGGGTACAAATGACCTGAGAGGTAGTATAAATCGGGTAGGAAAAGATTTAAGAACATTATTAGATATTGTGAAGAGGAAAAGTGTCAATGGGAGGATAGTGTGTGTGCTGCCTCATTTTGACAATTACGAGTTAAGTAGACGAGCAATGATAATGAATGATATGATTGCAAGAATGTGCAAAAAAAGAAGTTATTGTTTTCTGAACAAGTTGAAGTTATTGGGCAGGGAAACTAATATTGAAAAGGCTGAGTGTAAGAGAGAGAAACTTTAGCACTGATTGTATATTTATTGATCCTTATATGCAGAATAAATTGCAGAAGAGAGGGGATAAAAATTGGCATAGGACTACAGAAGGTAGTGACTTATATATCAGTTCTAAAGCCAGTACAAGATCTAGAGGGAATCTGCAATTTTTGTATACCAGTGCTAGAAGCATTCGAAATAAGAGAGAAGAATTTTTGGCATTAGTCAGTGAAATCTCACCAAAAGTTGTAGGCATTAGTGAAACTTGGCTGTCAGCAGATGTGGTCACAGGAATTGAATGTGATGGGTACAGTATTTTCAGGGAGGATAGAGAAGATAGAACAGGAGGAGGAGTACTGTTGATGATAGCTGATGTGTTGCAGCCAAAGAAAGTAGTATATCAAGATGTTAGACATGTGAATGAGAGTTTATTTGAGGCCGTCTGGTGCGAAATAGTGACCAACGCAACCAAATATACAGTTGGATGCTGCTATAGGCCAGGGAGCACAGGGGGAGATATTGAATTCATGCATCAGCAAAACAGAGTGAAGGCTTAGTGATTATTATGGGGGATTTTAATTATGGTGATATCAATTGAAAGGAGGAAATATCACGTAGCAAAAAGGAAATGGAGTCCATTCATCTTCTACGAGATAATTACTTGAAACAGCACATAACTGAAGGGACACGTGGTGTGAGAGTGTTGGACCTGGTTATTGGTTCAGAGGTTATATGCATAAGTAAGGTGTCCTCATTACCTCCAATTGGTGAAAGCGATCATGTGGTATTGACTTGGGAGGTTGCAAAATCTGTGGATTTTTCTGTTAAGAAGGGGTATATACGGAACTACAGGTTAGGCAATTATAACAAGCTTTGGAGTGAGCTTGCAGCTATCCCATGGCAGAACATATTGCAAGGGAAAGATGTTAGCAGTGCTTGGGATAAAATCAGCGGGTATCTGAGGAAAGTAATATCAGATTGTGTCCCCATGGTCAGGAGGTCAAACAAGGCAGGCATTAGATGGATGAGCAGTAGTATCAAGCTTGATCTGCAAAAAAAGAAAATGTTATGGAGAATTTACAAGGAGAAAGGCGATCAGGACACCCATAGTCGCGTTACTGAGTGATCACTTTTCAAAAGTCTATCACCTGAGCGAGGATATCTCTATACCTGTAGCAATACCTAATGTGAGAATTGAAGCTAAAGAATCAGAGGTATTAAATATATTGCAAAATTTAAATGCAAACACTGCTGTAGGGTTAGATGGAATATCAGCTCGGGTGTTGCGTGAATGTGCAAATGAATTGTCAACCCCTCTTACTTGGATATTTAATTTAAGTTTGAACTCTGGTATGGTCCCTAGGGAGCGGAAGTTAGGCAAAGTGGTTCCTTTGTTTTATTTCATTAATTACAGACCAATCACCATCTCAGGAGTTGTAGTAAAAGTATTGGAAAAGTTGGTTAAAGACAAAATTCAAGAATGGGTGGATCAGGATATGATACTCTATAGAGGCCAACATGGTTTTGTTAAAGGTAGATTCTGCCTTAGCAATCTATTAACTATTCATAATAGAATAACATCTGAGTTGGACAAAGGAGCTGGCTACACAGTGGTACTTCTGGATTTTGACAGGATACCCCATAGAACACTGTTACGCAAATTGGAGCAGATGGGAATGGATATTAAATTGGTGATATGGATAGGAGAATGGCTCAGGGAGAGATACCATAAGGTGGTGTATGGAGGAGCCGAGTCCAGAATGAGGCAGGTGACCAGTGGTGTGCCTCAGGGCTCTGTGCTTGGGCCAATGTTGTTTAATTTGTATATAAATGATATAGGAAATGGCTTAAAGGGAGATGTTCAGTTGTTTGCTGATGATGCAAAGTTGTGTAGTGCAATAAAAAATCAAGCTGATGTTGAAAGTTTGCAGGAGGATTTAAATAAGCTGGTAAAATGGGCAAAAGATAATGGATGTCAGTTCAATGTGGAAAAGTGGAAAGTCATACATTTTGGGATTAAAAGATTACCAGCTGTGTACTACATCGATGGAAAGGTACTCTAAGAGATTGATGAGGCTAGGGACCTAGGGGTATTGGTAGATAGGGAGATGAAGTTCAGAGGACACATTGCTAAGGTGTCCAAGATTGCACATAGGATTACTTGGTTGTTGAGGAACACACCAACATCCAGAGATAAAGAGGTTATTATTCCCCTTTATAAAGCATTGATACTTCCACATTTGGATTACTGTGCTCAGGTCTGGTCACCTGGATTCCTTGGAGATGAGGAGGCTGTGGAGAGGGTTCAGAGAAGAGTGACCAAGTTGGTGAATGATATAAAAAATGCTCCCTACATTGATAGATTGAGAGCTTGTGGATTGCAGAGATTGGTTGATAGACGAAGAAGAGGGGGATATGATAGAAACATTGAAATTACTGAAAGGTTTTTATAGGATTGATGCAGGGGAAATGTTTCAGCTGTGAGATAGTGATGGAAGAACAAGAGGTAATCTCTGGAAATTAAAGAAGAGTGTAGTTAACAAAGGTGTCAGAACAAGGTTTTTTGCCTGGATTGTGGTGAATGAGTGGAATTCATTGCCTGACTTAGTTGTGAGCTCTTTGTCTGTAAATGAATTCAAGAAGAGATATGACAGATATTGTTTTGCTAGTTTGGGTCTCCTGCGATGAGTCTACTGACTCCATGGAGATACCCGTAATAATAATAAAATAATAATAATAATAATAGAGCTTGTAAGAGCTTTTTTTTGCAAACCAAAGGGTTTGAAAAAAAAAAAACCTTGTATGTCAAAGGGTCTTATTGCAGTCTGATGGGTGCATTATGCAGATACTCCCATTATGGGCAAAAATATTAGTTGGGCATGTGATAGTCTTGCAAGGATTTTATTTTCATAGTGTATAATAGAAACAGCTGTTAATATCGAAGGACAAAGGTGGTCCCTTTACCTCGATGTATAGACTAAGAATCAGTGAAGTTCAAAATGCTCCATTTGTAGTTCTTATGATTTGATTGAATAGGGTCTATTCATTGCAGGGTACCATCTCTGGCCGAGGTTTAAACTTGTGGCCCATAATCAAGTTTTAATCTAATCATCGTCCAGTACAATTGAAGCAAAGAATATCTGTCAGTTCCTCAGGAGGTGGAAGATAGGGTGCAAAGGATATTCATTAGTTTATGGTGCTTATTTTGTAACTGGCATATATGAGGAAAGAAACTTCACATATGAGTCCCAAGAACTTGGCTTCTGGGGCAACTGGCATTAGTTTGTACTAGTCCGAGTTCTAGACAGGATTAAAACCACATCTGCAGCAAAAATGCACACAAACTCTGTTCAGTTGTGAAAATCTGAACCTATTTGCAACCCTCAATTTTTTTTAGGTTACATGGCGGTCAGCATTCATAGTGAAGAATTTATAGAGACACAACACACATTATAATAATTACTTTACTTGACATTAGGAAAGTAACATTTGATGTTTCGACCTCTGTATTCAGGAAAAATACATATGTATAAGACATAAGCTACATGACACTGCACTATATAAAAGTAAGATGAATCTAAATGCTTGTTAATCATCTGACCTAGCCTGACCTCCTGTGCAAAAAAATTAATTAATTAATTAAATAAAATAAAAATAAATAAATAAAACAAATAAAAATTTTTTAATAAAAAATAAAATATAAATGGAACTACATTAAGCATTTCTGAAGTCCTCTCGTATTGAGATTTTCTTCCGTTTGGGCTTGTTCTTGTTGCTATACAGATTGCAGATGGGTCTTCCACATTCTTGGAATGATTAATCCATCATTTTTGTTCAGGTTTGGTTAATGTTTCAGCATTTCACAAGCGTCTTTGAATATTCTTTCAAACCAGGTTTTGGTGCGGTGTAGGGACTTGGTGCCTTTCCAGTCAGTTCTGCGGCATGTTTCGAGTGCATGGTGTGATCGGCCTGTTTTGCCATAGTAGAGGTATTTAATGTGTCGTCTGTGTTCATCTTTTCTGATTGGGATGGTGCATCCTCTTTCCCCTATATAAGGTGGGCAGGTACATTGAATTCTGTAAACCCCTGGGTGGGCCAGGTGTGGAAGAGCTAAGTAAATTTCTTAATTTTGTCGGGGGTTTGAAGGTAGTCTTAATGTTGTATTTAAGTAGTGTTCTATCTATTTTTTCTGAAATGCCCCTAATGTAGGGTATGGCTATGGCATTCTTGTAATCTTTTTTGTTTTTAGTGGCATTCTTAAGGAGGATCTTGTGAACCATTTTTTTATTCTAATCATTTTTTACAAATGTTCGGTTAATGATTTCAAATTCTTGGTTCAGAGCTTATTCATTGGAGCAAATTTTTAGGGTTCTTAGTTTGAATGTGCTGATGACTCCTAGTTTTTGTGTTGGATGGTGGTATGAATTTTTATGCATATTGGCCTGTGTGTGTATGTTCGTGAAGGAGAAACAGCCTGAGAGAAGACGTGATGAGGGTGTCTAGAAAAGTAAGAAAGTTGTTTTCGATTTCGATGGTGAATTGGATACGTTTGTGTTGTTTGTTCAGGTGGCTTAGGAATGTATTTAATGTTTTTCAGCCATAGGGCCAAATGGCAAAAATATCATCAACATATCTCAGCCACTTTGGGCTTTCAGTTGGCTGAATCTAGATCTTGTTGCTCAAAGTCTTCCATGTAAAAGTTACCTATTTTTTTGGGGGGGGGGGGGTGAGCCCATGGGTAAAAATTATTTTGCCACACGAAATACCCTGAGCGAAGTACATGAGCAAAGAGAGTAGTGAAAAAGGCAGTTGACCTCAGTACAGGGGTTGAAACATCGAATGTTACTTTCCTAATGTTAAGTAAAGTAATTATTATGTTAAGTAAAGTAATTATTCATGTGTCGTGTCTCCATAAATTCTTCACTATGAAAGCACCCATTTTGAAAGATGTCAATTGCTTGCTGAAGTTGTCTTCCTATAACCCTCATATTACATGAATGACAGAAGATGATGAAGTCATGTACATAGAGGGCATTAATAAGAGTTGGAGGATGTTGTTTGGCTATCAACTTAATCTTGAGTGCAAAAAAAAAGTGGGACACTAAAAACTGAACTGCCCTCCTCTTGGGTATACAGTCAGAGAGAGAGAGGGAGATTTCCTCCCAAGTATGTAGATCTCCAAATAGTGTCATATGCTTTTCCATATCAGTGAAAACTGATACTGTTTGCATTTTGGGACGGCATCTCTAATGAATGCTTCCAATCAGGCTAGATGATCAGCTGTTGAACGATGTTTGCAGATACTATTAAACCGAAACTCCTCGTCTGATTTTTTTTACTCATTCACTAAAGATTCTCAGTTATCACCAACTAGTGCATTTTTCAAGCCCTGAACATTCTCTAATTTTGATATCATATTATTTCCTTTATAATATGATCCATATAGATAATGAATAGCATAAAGGTAGCATGCATTCTTGATTCATACCTGATTTTGCATTTTTATATCCCGTCTTACTGAACTTCCTCATCGTAGTGTCATTGGTATATAATCGTAGCATTTTGAACAGCTTTTCTCTTAGCGCTCTTGTCATATCCTTTTTCTTTTCCTGATCTACAAAACTTAAATACAGATTGATTATCCCATGATTTCTCACCTATCTCTCTTAAAGTGAAATCTGATCCTGACAAACCTCTATTTGACCTGAACCTTGCTTGTTCTTCAAGTTTCTCTTCCACAATTTTTCATAGCCTTTTCTCAATTATGTAGACAACAGGAGACAACATTGAGTAAAGTTTTAATAATGGAATACCATGAGCAGACATAAAAATACAAAATTAATAACAGAAAAACTCGCGTAAAAATATTATTTAATAGTATAATTTTCGCCTGTGGTGTGTCACAGGCATCTTCAGTACATTTTAAGCTCAAATTAAACAATAACTGTCAATTCCAAAAAGCGCCACCTAAGTAGCTAGTGTAAGATAACTAAAAAGGTCAATAAATTTCCCCCCCAAAAAAATTATATATGCAATAAAAAGTTAGGAAAGATTAGCTGATTTATAAAGTACTATCTCCCATAAAGGAGATAGACGTAAACCATCGGAGAGTGAAGGAGAGTGAAGTAAAGTTTCACATGTTTCTTTATAAAGACATTCCATGAGGAACCTACTTTTGTGAAGGACTCTTGTCTTTTTCCAATGAACTCTATGTCTAGTGATGATGGCATGTTCTGCAAGTCCAGACTGTTCAGGTTCAAGGTATTGAATATAAGACTGGTGTTCTTCTAGCTGAATAGAGGCAGATCTTCCTGTTTGTCCGAAATAAGATAATCCACAAGAGCAAGGAATCTGGTAGACACCTGGATGATTAAGAAATGGAAGCTTGTCCTTAGGAGAAGTGAAAAAGGTGGAAATTTTTCTGAGTGGTCGAAAGGCAACAAAAATATTCAGTGGTTTTAAAACTTTTGCTATACGTTCGCTAATACCTTGTACATAAGGGATAGGAATGAGCATTATTTCTTCTGTATTTGAAGAGGAAGACATATTAAAATTACTCAAAGCTCTTTTGATGAAGGAATTCCTATATCCATTAAATAGAAAGGAAGAAGTAATATATTGCAGTTCTTTCTGTAATAGATCGTCTGAAGAACAAAAGGAGTGGGCCTGATGAATCAGTGTTTTAATAGTTCCTGCCTTTTGACTGGGATATTGATGAGATTCAGCATGGATATAATGGCCTGTTGAGTCTTCTTTCTATAGACTGAGAAATGTAGGTTACCATCTGGTTGGCAAAGAATTAAAAGATCTAAAAAGGCTAACTGCTTATTTGATTCTACTTCTAGGGTAAACTGGATCCTTGGATAAAGTGCATTTAACTTAGTGAGAAACTGTTGAAGTTCATCAGAAAAGCCATTCCATATAGCAAAAATGTCATCGACATATCTGAACCAATGATTAGGTCTGGGAGAAATGTTGTCAAAGATACGTTCTTCAAAATGTTCCATAAAGAAGTTGGAGATAGCAGGAGAAAGAGGATTGCCCATTGCTGTTCCTTCAATTTGTTGATACAACTTATTTTTAAAGGGAAAATAACCAGAATGTATTACAAAATCAAATAATTTTACAATGTCTGGAAGAAATTCCTGTTGCAGTAATTCAATGCTTCCAGATAAAGGAACATTTGTAAGTAAAGAAACAACATCTAAACTGATCATGATATCTGAAACATCCAAAAGAAGGTCTGAAATCCAAAATATTTTTTATATAAGTATCTGCTCTTCTAGTTGAAGAAGTGAGTAAATTTGATAAAAATTTTGTAAGTGGGACAACCTATACAATCTACAACTGGCCTCAACGGAATGCCTGGTTTATGAACTTTCGGAAGACCATTCAATGTAGGTGGACGACTGAAGAAGGTTTTAAGTATTTTCTTTTGATCTTCATTCCATGTAGATACATTATCTATAAGAGAATTAAGTTTCTTCAATTGACTCCCAGTAGAATCCGATGTAAGAGGCATATAAGTTGAATAGTCACGGAGTAATAGAGACAGTTTTCTCTCATATTCCTTCCTGTCTTGAATAACTACAGCCTTCCCTTTGTCAGCTTTTGTAATAATTAAATTATTGTTGCTTAAATAAAGAACCAATAGGCTTCATTTCAGTTATGTAACATTATTTAAATTAAGGGGATATTAAATCCCACATTGTTTCAAAACCGAATAAGAAACTCAAAGATCGGAATCAAAGAGTTTCATGCCGAATATAGTAAACTATAAAAGTATCGGCGGATACTAGCATAAGCCAAAGCACGTAGTACAAACTAGGGTAACTCATAGCAAAAGTGGGTAAAGCTCTGATCACTATTCTTAGTATTTCCCGTAATTCGGCATGAAACTCTTTGATTCCAATCTTTGAGTTTCTTATTCGGCTTTGAAACAATGTGGGATTTAATATCCCCTTAATTTAAATAATGTTACATTGCCGAAATGAAGCCTATTGGCTCTTTATTTAAGTAATTTAATGGGTGCACCTGTTTGACAACTTGTATAGCAGAATATATAAGTTCTTTTCACTATACCCTCAGTATTAATTTGGTCTACCTACTCACTGATGAGACCTCAATAAAGGTCAAAAATGGTCTCGGTAGTGGCCTTCCACCATAATGTATAACATCATACATCTCCTAGGAGATGTGTTTTCACATTATGGGAAATACTAAGAATAGTGATCATAGCTTTACCCACCTTTGCTACGAGTTGCCCTAGTTTGTACTACATGGCTTACGCTAGTATCTGCTGATACTTTTATAGTTTACTATATTCGGCATGAAACTCTTTGATTCCGATCTTTGAGTTTCTTATTTGGTTTTGAAACAATGTGGGATTTAATATCCCCCTTAATTTAAATAAATTATTGTTATTCTTAAGTGATTTCAATGCTTTAAATTCAGAGTAAACAAGATTAGGATGTGGAGGTTTTGCATTAAAAAGAATTTTCCCACATTCAAAAAGTAACCTGTTGGCTGTTTTTTGAGAAGAGGATCGAGGTGTCTACCAGATTCCTTGCTCTTGTATATTATTTTATTTCGGACAAGAGGAAGATCTGCCTCTATTCGGCTAGAAGAACACCAGTCTTATATTCAGTACCTTTAACCTGAACAGTCTGGACTTGCAGAACATGCCATCATCACCAGACATAGAGTTCATTGGAAAAAGACAAGTCCTTCACAAACGTCGGTTCCTCATGGAATGTCTTTATAAAGAAACATGTGAAACTTTACTTCACTCTCCTAACTTAAACAGATCCGATGGTTTACGTCTATCACCTTTATGGGAGATAGTACTTTATAAATCAGCTAATCTTTCCTAACTTTTTATTGTATATATAATTTTTTTTTTTTTTGTTCGGAAATTTATTTACCTTTTTAGTTATCTTACGCTAGCTACTTAGGTGGCGCTTTTTGGAATTGTCAGTTGTTGTTTAATTTGAGCTTAAAATGTACTGAAGATGCCTGTGGCACACAGGCGAATATTATACTATTAAATAATCTTTTTCCGTTTTTCCATTATTAATTTTGTATTTATTTGAACATTGAGTTTTATTTGATCTTCTGACCAGGCAATCTGAATTATTAAGTTTTACAGTGGCTAAAATAAGGGAATATATCATCAAACATATCTTGTCTTGCAAGAAATAAGGCAGGATGATCTTGGAATACAGAATTTGCATCATGATACAAACTTTGTCTTGTTCTGTTTGCCTTGGTCATTTATGGAGGTATCGGAAAAGCAGTAGTTGCAGTCTGTGATTACCTTATTAAGAATATGGCATAATTTCTAATTTTAATTGCAAAAAAGTATTGCACACCTAACCGTTAACTTCTTTTTGATCACATTTGAAGTCATTAACAGTTTTCTTGTAACTGTTATGAGCTCTGCAGTGTAGGCTTAGCAATGAAGGTGGATTTTTTTTTTTTTGCCTTGAACTACTTCTGCTATGTTAATTTCATTTTATTTGAAATTTTTTTATTGTACTCCCTTGGAAACCTGTTGAAGAATCAAGGTTTGGATAGTGGTTAAGGGTTTTAAGTTGAATACAGGATGAGAGTTTTCATTCTAGCAACAATTCTGTTGATCAGAGTTAGTGTTTGAATTAAAAAAGCAGAAACAAAAATCAAATCATTCAAAAGAAGAGTAGAAATAGATATGAAATTAACTGGGAGAAGGATTTCATAGAAATGGTTGGGACATTATTATTATGCCCTCCATGAGTCAGCAGACTCATAATGGGAGGCTCATTCCACCTGATAACATATTTATTGTATCAAATCTTAAAATCCTTAACACTCCTTGCATCAACAAGATATTCTGGTAATGCATTCCATTGACTGACAATTCTCCATGTAAAAAATCTACTCCTGCACAACTTCCAGGGATGATCTCTGGTGTTTCTCCTTTCACCTTCTACTCTCATTATAATCTCATCTGGATTAATCTGATAAAATCTTGTCACCAACTTAAATGTCTGTATCATATCACCTCTTTTCCTCCTATCAACCAAATCTACAATCCACATTTTTTTCAACTTTTCCATGGCTAGCAGTCGAAAGTCATGATATTGTCTTAGTCACTCACCTCTGGACCCTCTACAATGTCTCCACATCACACTGAAAACCAGGTGATCAGATTTGAACACAGTAGTCCAAGTGTGGCCTGACCAGTGCTTTATACAGTGGCACAACCATTTCCTTATCCCTACATGTTGAAAGTTTTCTCACTTGGTTATATTATAAATTAAAGATGCCAAGAAATTATAATCTTGGTTTCATCCTTTATCCAAGTGTAAGCAATCAAAGTTTGCACATGAAGTAACTTCATGACAGGGCAACTCATATATAGAGGCTAATGACCACATCCATTTATGATTTAGAAAGAGAAAGCCACTGTTTTTAATCAGACTTTTTGCATTCAATCTCAGTTTGGTTTTCAACTATTTATCGTTTTTTTTTTTTCTCAGAATATTACTTTTTTTCTGAGAAATTAGAATTTCTGAGAAATCAGAAATCAATATATTATTTTGTGGTAAAACTTTCTGGGATTTTTTTTTATTATTATTTATATATATATATATATATATGCTATGCTCTTTTATCCTACAGGAAACTAAATGCCTAATCACATCTGGTATTTTTTTAAAAATACCAGAAATGTAAAAAAGTTTAAACTTACAAAAAAAAAAAAAAAAAAAAAGTCATATTGACTACACCATGAACAGCAGTTAGTAATACTTGTTCTTTTTGTTCTCTCTAAGAATTGGTGCAAGTCTATTTCCATCAATCCAGCACAACTTTATTATTAGCTCTATTGCTCATTTTTTGCCAAAAAAGTATTATTTTTGTTTCCTATCCTGCTGTTCAAGTAAGAACAGCTTCTTTCTCCTTTTGCATTATTTCATCTTCTTTCTGGTGACTCAAAATCCTTCTCCTTTTTTCAAACACCCTCAAATTGACCACAGGCACAGGTAATTCACATATCCAGTTTTATGGTAAGAACTCACTTAATGAAATGATCTCAGGAGAAACCTCGGAGGAATTCCCAACTTAAGACATGCAGACGATACGGTACAGTAAGTTTTATTATTCTTTATGGCTCTTTGCCATTATGTTGTTTAGGGAACAGTCCCATTGTTATTTTGCAGTATCATTTATATCATATGTGTGCAGTTCTTCTGGCTGCTTCTGCTTGCTGTTTGTGACTCTTGCATTGATTGCTAACTTTCATTATTTACTAAACAGTGAAAACACAGAAATAACCATCTAGATGTTTTTAAAGTCAATTGATCTTTTCCTTATAGAATGTGTCTAAATCATCAGGTAGTTATTTCACTGATGCTGGCACTTTTTTATGTTACTTATTTTTATTTACAGATAACATTATAGATCTCCAAAAACTCATTGACAGAATATACATAGAAAGCCAAAGAATCGGAATAAATATAAACATCAACAAGACAAAATACATTGTAATCAGCAAACATCCCACCTCATCAATGAAACTGATACTCAATGGGAAAACTATATTGATCAAGTGTCAAGATATAAATATCTTGGTTTCTGGCTTAATAAAAGGTGGGATCCTGAAATAGATATAAAGACAAGGAATGAAGTTGCACAGCAGTCCTTCATGAAAATGAGAACATTATTCTGCAATAAAGACCTAGACATGGAAGTCAGATGCAGAATGCTGAAATGCTACGTGTGGTTTATTCTGCTCTATGAAGTTGAAACATGAACATTGAAGGTGGCAACCATCAAGAAAATTGAAGCCTTTGAGATGTGGCTATACAGAAGAATGCTAAAGATATCATGGACAGAAAAAATTACCAATGAAGATGTCTTAAAATCCATTGGCAAAGCTAAAGATCTTGTACAAATAATCAAGAAACGAAAAACGTCATATGTTGGCCACATCATGAGAAACAGCAAATACCAACTTCTACAAACTATTTTGGTAGGAAGAATTGATGGCAAAGGAACTAGAGGAAAAAAAGAATATCATGATTCGACAACATCAAGACGTGGATAGGAAAGAGCAGCGCACAACTGCTCCGATTAACTTAAGAACGCAGTTTGTTTGCCAAGATGGTTGCTGACCTTCGATAGAAGATAGCACCATAAAATGAAGATTTTTATTTATTTTCATAATGTTTTTTATATTTCTTAGATTAATTTATTTTTATTTTTGTAATTTTTGTTTTTCATGTTTCTTATATATGTTGTGTATATTTATTTTATTTTATTTTTATAATTCTTAGTATGTCCATTTCATCAGCTACAAAAAAAACTCCTAGTGTGCAAGCTGAAAAATGAAATATTGAAAAAACTAATTTCTTTTCAAAACAGTGTAAGTATATATATATATATATATACACACATATACAGTCATACCCCGAAGTTACGCAGTAGGTGGGACCAACAAAAAGCGTGTAATTCAAATTCGTGTAACTCGGGTATAATTTTGCATACAAACATACAAAATATTAGTTAATTGGGACCAAAGATTTACAAAAACATGTATATTTTTTAAGAAATATAATCATAATTGTAGTTTTTTTGTACATAAAAAAAAGAAAGTTATTTCGATGTCAATGGTTTCATAAAATCTAATAGATTTGTCTGACGGCATAATGTCTTTTTCTTATCAAGCAAAATTTCTACATAGCAAGCTAATGAGTTTTTTATTTCTTACCTTGTGGCTACAATTCATTCCTCGTTAGAATCTATGTCCTCCAAAATCTGTAAATCTTTCTTTTATGATTGTTCTTACTGTGGATTCCTGTAGATCAAACTTCTTTGCTAGCTCACAAATTTTCATTCCGCCTTCAAAATCCTTAATAATATTGAGTTTTGTTTCCAAAGTCAATGTTTTTCTTTTCTTGCTAGCTGTAGAAGAATCAGACTTGCTTCCTTTGGACGACATTATTATTTTTTATGTGATAAAATTTTTATCAAGAACATAACATTAAACAATCACAAGGTTTACAGACTATAAAAATCATGTATGAATGGAGACCGCGCAAAACACGTCAATGCTTGTTCACAGCATGTGCAGCACTGGCGAATGCAGCCGGCGCCGAAAGATATGACTAGTGGTGAGATGTGAAGCGGGACGGGAATACGTACATATATGAAACCGCGTAACTTCGGATTCGCGTAAGTTGGGGTATGACTGTATATATATTAATGAATACAGATAATATCAGCTCATTTTAGTCACGTCGATTTCTGTTATTGTATGCAGTATATAACACTATAAATATTCATACTTAATTAATCATTATTATTATTATTATTATCATCATCTAAGACATCCAGGGAGTCAAGGGCTCTTTGAGAGAAGCTAAAAATCATCCATATCATCCAAGAACTAACCATATCATAAGTGGGATAAAAGCTCCATTCCTTACATAGAGGAGGATTTCTGCTCCCGAATTATTAAAGAAGCCACAACAGTTCCGTTCTGTACAGAACCTTAACAGGAACCAAGGATTAATCTTGCCTAAGATCTGGAAGACCCTTATTAGATCTCTAAACATACAAGAACTGAATTATAGTGCCAATTATAGAACGTTCTTAAATAACAACAAGTGAAATCATACACGCGCTATGCATGTATTGTACGCGTTCTGTTTTGTCAAATATAATTGGAATCGGTTGATTTATAGTCTAACAGTTTTTAGCTTTAAGTGCCTTATATCAGTTATGTACCCTGAGGATGCCAAACAGCCTCAGATGGTGAAAGTAGTTGGTATAACATAGTTGTTCTAAAAAATACTTGATCAATACATCCCAATAGAAGTCATTTCCAAAGCTAATAATAATAAGTACTTCCTGGATTTCTATTCAGGACTAATCAGTACTAATACCATATAACATAAAGACGTGTACAAATTCACATGGAGAAGACAAGAAATAAGAAAAATCTCATTGTTGATAGCAATATCTTCATCCTGGTTCTGGACACAACAGTACCTTTTAGTTTTGGGCAAGATAAAAATGAATATTGTTTTGATAAGAAAAATGTGTAAGAGTTTAAAAAAGAATCAAAGTGGAGCACCCTTCTGAGGTGAACTGTAGAGTTATGTTAAAGATACCAAGCAATTTTAAACCTGGTTTTACTCCATTTTTTCCAAGTAAGCAAACAGACAAAATGTCAAGTTTGCGCCTGCAATTTATGCAAGACTAGCTGATCCCACAGGTAGTGCAAGACCAAGGCAACTCGTGGTAGACGTGGAGCAAGCTCTGATCACTAATCTTAATATTTACCCTTAATGCCAAAACACATCTCCAAGAAGGGGATGTATGATGTTTTGTATTAAAGGCAAGGGGCCACTACCCAGACCAGTTTCGACCTTTATTGAGGTCTCATCAGTGGGAGCTAGGCTAGAAATACCAAGATTTAGTAATGCAGAGCTTGTAAGTATTTTACCAAAACAAGTTACCATAAGGTGTTATAACCTTATTAAATAAAAATCTCGGAGGAGATATAGATGTAGAAAGTATTTTTAACTTGGGTATAGTTATGTTAAAGATACCACTGTAGAGGTTCTGTAGAGGTGAACTGTAGAGGTTCAAATACAAAAATATTGTAACAAAAAAAGTAGTTTGAAAAAAATCATTCAGGCAGAGAGGCATGTTGTAAAGTCATCTGGAAGGATGGAAAAAATAATTCCATGGTGTATACAAGAAGTTAAAGACTTGTGGAAAAAATGCAAACAAGCAGAAAGGTTCCTAGCAAGTAAATAAGCATTTGTTGCAAGAGAATACAGAAAAAAAAATATAAGGAAAGAAAGCACTGAGTAAAAGTTGTTAAACAAAAGTCATAGGAAGATTTGAGTGAAAATGTAGAACACAAACATCAGGAATTTGACAAAATGTTCATGAGGCTATTAATAGAAACTGATTACTGTTAAAAAAAAAAAATGATAAAGATATTCTGGATGTCTGAAGTAATTACTTTGAAAGAGTTAAATGAAACAAGAACAGGGCACTAAACTGGAAACTGGTAGAAAATATTCAAGACTAATCAGGAGTACATAGCAATACTTGAGGTAGGAAATGTTATCAAAAACATTAAATGTGTGGAGAGGCAGTTGCAGTGGATGATTTTCAAAAAGAAATGCTCAAATACAGAGTAATAAAAGTTTTTTCAGTTATCTATTCGGAAAGCATGGTCATAAGTCTGCATTCTGGAGCTCTCATAGAACCCATCTATAAAAAAGGAAAATAAAATTTACTCTGATAACTGCAGAAGAATGTTTTTACTGAATATTCCATATAACATATATATATATATATATATATAAAACTATACTAGAGAAGAGGCTAAGACAATTGTCGAAGGGCAACTTGGAGAAGAACAAGGTGGGTTCAGACCAAATAGAGGTCGTCAGGATCAAATTTTCACTTTAAGACAAATAAAATAGTTGAAAAATCATGAGAATATAACAAGGATCTGTATTAAAATTTTGTGAGATCTTAACAAACAAACTATGATATGGTGCAAGAGGAGGAGTTAGACAAGGCTGTAGTATCCTTTCACCAAATCTGTTTAATATCTATAGTGAGACAGTGATGAAAAATAGAAATTAGTATCAATGGTATAAAATACAACAATCTTAGAAATGCTGATGATACCATTCTAATAGCAGAAAACAAACAAATTAAGCAAATTACTGCAGCTACTAATTGAAGAAGGTAAAGAATTTGGATTAGATATAAATGCAAAAAAAAGACCAAATTTATGAAAATTTCAAAAGATAACAGATCCATGCCAGAAATATTCATAATCAATATGAAAACTGAACATACAACATATTTACTGCAGATAGAAAGCAAGATAAAGAAATAAAAATAAGAACAGCCATAGCTAAAGATGTCTTGTGGAAAAATAAAGATTCAGAAGTTATGTGGGTATCGAGACAAAGAAAAGAATGATAAGAACATTAGTGTGGCCAGTTTTCACATATGGAAGTGAGACCTAGATATTCAAGAAGAGAGTAAGACAACAGCCTTTGAAATGTGGTGCTATAGGAGAGCTCTGAAAATCCCATGGACAGAATATGTGACAAATACAGATGTCCTGCAGAGAATGAGAACGCAGAGATCTTTATTACAAGAAATGATCCAGAGAAAGGTGAGATTGGCGGGACATGTACAGAGGATACTAACAATTTTAAGAAGGAAAAATTATGGGAAAAGGATCAAGAGACAAAAATTGAAGGACATAGCTTGAAGATATAAGATCATGGACAGGATCACATGGCTATGCAGAAACAAAAAGGAAAGCCACCAACAGAGAGAACTGAAAGGACATGGTGCTGCACCCTCTCACTGAAGAAGCTACATGAAGAAGTTTTGATGCAAGAACAAAGTTGATTATAACATTTCGATACAAAATTAAAATTTTAAAAGAGGTATACCTCTTTTAAAACTTATTGATTATAACATTACAGATGTATGTCATTAAATATAGACTGTATTTTTTGATATAATCTATAAGTCAGCAGTTAGAATTGAAGAGGTAGAGGAAGATGGTTTGAAGTAAAATCAGGTGTGAGACAATAGTGCAAGCTATCTAGTTATTCATTGTCTATGTGAATCACATTATGCAAGAAAGTGACATTAAGTCTGATATCAAAATTGGAATCTTGGCTCTATATGCAGACATTATTCTCCTAAATAAATTCGGTGCAAGTCTTTCAAGGATTCCTTAACTAGATTGAATAACTGCTGCAATAACGTTTGTATAAATATCAGCAGTAAACAGACAAATATTATGAAATTAGGAGGAACATTGAAATCACGTCTGCACCCTTAACCTATATGATAAGCAGAACATTTTAACTAAATAACTGAACAGGGCACCGTTTTCAGTGAGGTGGGCAAATTAAACATGGAAATAGACAACAGAATATTATGAAGAGTCAACTGAATAAATTTATACAGAAGAATTGAGAAATTAGCCAAACACTAAACTAGCAGTACACAAGAATTCAGAACAATTTTAGCTTATAGATCTAAAAGGTTGCTTAGAAATAAACAAGTTACTCAAAGAAAGACTGAAGATGCAAAGTGTCTCCATCTTTCTTTGTTATATGTACTGAGAAAAATTAGGAGAGTGAACAATGCCATCAACAGCAGAATCATGTTAAAAATGAAGATATTAGGAAGGAACTTTATATTGTTAGTATTCAGTGATGTGTGAGGAGAGCTAATCTCGTGTGATATGGAACAGAATGAGAGAGAGAGAAGAAAGTATGTAAAATAGATGTTTAGTACTAAGATGGAAGGAAAGAGGCTTAGAAGAAGACCAAGATAAAGGTAATGTGATGTGTCAAGTACCTTAGACAAAATATAAGATCTGACAATATTGGAGTCCTCTTAGATAAGACTAATTTGGAAGAAAATTCTCAAATAAGATGTTGATAATAATCAGAGCTTCTCATGCAGTACTATCGCTGTATCTTGCACACCCCTTGAGGGTATCAGAAATTTAATGATGATACACAATTAATGTTCTAGAATTCATATTTCCATAAGGATTCAATTCTCTGAGCCTATTATGATTAATACAGTTTACAAGGGGGCAGGGCTGAAATGTTCTGATAAACACCTAGAACAAAAATGATATTAAAGCAACTGATATAACCACAAGAAACAACATATCTTAAAACCCTTCAATCCCCATGTTTTATCAAATTGTAATAATTATTTCTTATCCGATTCATCCTGGAGATCTTTTTCCTCCATAAAAAGATCCTCCATCAAATTCACTCTAGTTCTTGAAAAAGATGATCAATTATCATTTTTGGACACCCTAATTAAGAATAACGTCCTGTATTAGTTTACCAAAAACCCACAAATACAGGATGTTATTTGCACTTTAGCTCCTCCCACCACATTTCTCAGAAACTTTGCATTGTACGCATGCAAAAAGAAGCGAACTTTCCACATTACAACAGATCAACAAGATCTCCAGGATGAATTATCTCTGATATCTAACAACCTCACCATGAATGACTACCCTCGGAGACTCATCCACAAGATACTTTTCTCTGACCCTCCACAAAGACAACGGGACGACACACAGTATATTTCTATAATTGTCATTCCATACATGGGGACAGTTTCTAATAAGGTTGCAAGACTCCTCAAACCCCATAGAATAAGAGTGACTTTTAAACCTACAGAAACGATTAGATAACTCTTAAGATCTCCAAAAGATGGCCATCCTATCTTCAAATATGCTGGAGTTTACAACATACCCTGCTCATCGGCCAGACTTCAAGAAGCCTTGAGATTAGACAAAGGGAGCACATTGGAGACGTTAATAACAATAGAGAAGATAGATCTGGTTTATCCTTTCATTTCTCAAGAACTAACCATATAAGTGGGACAAAAGCTCCATTCCTTACATAGAGGAGGATTTCCGCTCTCGAATTATTAAAGAAGCCACAACAGTTCCATTCTGTACAGAACCTTAACAGGAACCAAGGATTAATCTTGCCTAAGATCTGGAAGACCCTTATTAGATCTCTAAACATACAAGAACTGAATTATTATAGAATGTTCCTAAATAACAACAAGTGAAATCATACATGCGCTATGCACGTATTGTACGCATTCTGTTTTGTCAAATATAATTGGAATCGGTTGATTTATAGTCTAACAGTTTTTAGCTTTAAGTGCCTTATATCAGTTATGTACCCTTAAGATGCCAACAGCCTCAATGGGTGAAAACTAGTTGGTATAACATAGTTGTTCTAAAAAAATACTTGATCAATAAATCCCAATAGAAGTCATTTCCATAGTTTTCTTGGTCAAGAAAATAATATTTTAACATTATTAGCTTTAATTTTTCCTTCAAATTTTCCCCAAACATTTCTATATGGCTGGTATTTATTTTCTGCTATGATAGTTATATCTCCAACAAAGACCAGCTTTTCCATTTTCTTTGTCATCTGCTCTCCTGTAATGACACCAAAAGTTCTACTTCTTCCATATAGTCTTTGGTCTACAGACACAGATAACTCTTCATCCAATTCCTGATTGTGATGTTTGTCCACATCACCACTTGATATTGTTTGCTATTCAAGATTATTCTCGTATTTTTTGTTGAATAATATAGTGACTCCTTCCTTTCCCTCATCATTTAGAATCTCACCTGTCTTTGTCTTCTTTGTTTCAGTAACACCAGTTATGTCAGTATGGTGGTTTTCTGATTCTTCTATCAGTTCCACTTCATTCACATTGATACTTTTTCCATTAATAGTGCTTATCTTCAGTTCTGCTGATGTGAAGTTTATTCCAGTAGCTGACTTTTTACTGTTTGCCCTGGTTTCCTGACTGAAACAGCATGGGGTTTTGTTTAACCAAGCAATGTTCCAGCAACATGACTTTTTCATCTTATTGTACTATTGTTGTCATTCGTTTTAAGTCCATACAGACTGCAGTATGGTTGGCAATCCCAAATTGCTAGCCCATTCTTGTTCATTCAGTATCCATGTAGATTCCCACTAATGGGTGTACCAAAAAGAAGTTGAGGATTGGACATCAGCTCTACTCAGAAGCTATGTGGCGGTCTCCCATTTATCCCACTTTGACCCTTATGTTATCCAATATTTAATTATATTATCATTATTATCATCAAATTCCTCAGTACAGATATCATGATAGTACGACATGAAAAAAGTCACACCATTACTAACTTCATATTGACAATTATCCTCCAAACTAATCTGTTATCCCTCAAGACTCCAACATTATCAGATCTTATATTTCTGTTTTCTAAGGCACTGTTTACTATCGATCCACCTAGATTTCAGTCTTTTCTTTCTCTGGATCTTTTTCCTGACACCCTAGCAAAGAAAACTTGGTTTGCTAATCTTTCATCTTCCATTCTGTTTAAGTGACCATCCACCTGAGATTAGCTCTGCTAATACATTTACTTTATACTACTCAGAAAACAGTAATTACATTTCTTCATTTATGGTTCTCTAGCAACAAAGCAAATGGTTTAAAAAAAAAATAATAAGCCTGCAACAATGACGTATACTGTATTTTCATTATGCAGAGAATATATATATGTATAATGAGAGAAGAATTGGAGGAATGGAATATAGATATTGCAAATAGCAGGTGATAAGTTATCTAACTTATGTTTCACTGATGTTATCTTGAGAAGCCAAAAATCATTTAGAACTCATCACAAAGTAGAGCAAACAATACAAAGTAAATAAAAATCCTGACAAAAAAGAACTAAAACCCCAATCTTGAATGATATAAAAACAAAAAGCAAACAAAGTTTCCCTACTGAAATAACTGACCATTTTATCTGTTGGAGAATACTTAAACAAGAAAACTGATTTAATAAAATTAGAAGGAGAAAATTACAAGGAAAGAATGTTGTGAGTTGAATATGCAAAAATTTTGAAAGACTTTACAATCACTTAAAGCTCAAAGCTAGATAACTGAGAAGAAACCTCCAGTTGGCAGAGGAATTTGGAGTTGGCCAAGGCTTTTAACTTAATATCCTGTCTTTGCCTTCTCATAATGTGCATCTTGTTAATAGTTATCTGCTTGAATACTGAATGAATGAGGATGGGATGGCAAATTGGGATTTATCAGACCAAATTTTATTCTGCATTGGCTTAAAGCAGTGTTTCTTAACGTGGGGCAATCATAAAACATGTTGCATTCGTCACCTCATCACTGATACTCAACTATTAGCATTGAGGTGGTTCATGATCCAAAAAATGTTGGGAAACATTGGCTTAAAGCAAAAGATGATGGTATTACAAAACAGTTTTATGCCAGCTGATGCATCATCCATTTAAAAAAGATCCCAGATCCCTACTGTTTTTGTCAGAGAAATAGGGTAACTGGAACAAACTCAAATTCACTATCATCAGAACAGATAAGCAATTAGAAAACATGTTGCATTCGTCACCTCATCACTGATACTCAACTATCAGTGTTGAGGTGGGGCATGATCCAAAAAACGTTGGGAAACACTGGCTTAAAGCAAAAGATGATGGTATTACAAAACAGTTTTATGCCAGCTGATGCTTTTTTAAATGGATGAAGATGCATCATCCATTTAAAAAAGATCCCAGATCCCTTACTGTTTTTGTCAGAGAAATAGGATAACATGAACAAACTCAAATTCACCATCATCAGAATTCCAGATAAGAATCATCGATGTAAGAAGTATCGCCGTAAAAAGAAGTGGAACTCACAAAAGAAACAGAGGGCGTGCAGTGTTTGGTGTCATATGATTGGTGTCACTGAAATAAAGAATTTTTCTATATAACAAAACTATAGTCAACTGTCTTTATAATAAACCCACTAACTATAACAAATTACTGAACAGTACTGACTAATATTTCATATGTAAAATGTTATACTAAAAGAAATTCACTACAGCAATCTCTCCACTATAGCAAACTTGATAAGCCAAAAAATCATTTAGAACTCATCACAAAATAGAGCAATAAAGTGTATAGAATAAAATAGAATATAGTGTATATTTAAGATGTATGTTAGTGGTTAAAATTGAAAGAGTTATAGGTTTGATATTACATCAGGTATAAGACCAGGGTGCACATTATTCTCTGTTATTCTCATCGGTTTGGATCACATTATGGAGAAAGTATCTTTAAACCTGATATAGCTAAATTGGAGATGTGAATCAGCTCATTACTTTTTGCAGATGTTTTAACAAATCAATCTTCAGAATTCCTTAACTTAAATTGAATAACTGTAACAAATTTGTAATGAAAATCTACAATGAAAAAGGTAATGACCTGACCATTCAAAACATCCTGAATGAGAAACCTATAGAACAACCTGAAACATTTCAGGTGTTTAGGCACAATTTTTAATGATGACAGCAAATTATATATGGAAATAGAGAATAGAATAAGCAAAGTTGATAGAGAGTGAGCTGAATAAATTTATACAGTATAAGAGAAATTAGCCAGAATATTAAAGTATCCATATACAAGACAATGTTCAAACCAGTTTTAACTTATGATCTGAGAGATGGTTAGAAATAAAGCAGTTGATCAAAGACTGAAGATTGCAGATATAAGAGCTCTGAGAAAAATTATGGAAGTGAACTTCCCATCTGTTCACAATGGCAGAATCGTATTAAAAACGAGGATGTTAAGGAAGCTGACGTTACTGTTCAGAATGTGTGAGAAGAGCTAAATAGAGGTGGTATGGTCTCAGAATGGGAGAGGAAAGATTTGAAAAAAAAAAAAAAAAGTTTCATTGAAGCAATATTCATTTTAACTACTAACTTATAACTCAAATATACACTTCTTCTTCTATTTCTTCTTCTACTATGCGTTATTCCCGCTTCCCATGCAGGGTCCGTGTGTTACTTTAGATGTGACTTCTTGTTAGTACTACTCCCAACCGACCCGTCGCCTGGTCTGCCGCTGGGGGGGGGATATATTTTTGACTGTAGATGTTCATGGGGCCGGTTTGCCTGTTTGCGGGATGAAAAACACCAGATAAACTGGCGGGAAAAAACCCTACTGACCGCGCCCAAGACCGGCTAACTTGGCTATGTCTGAGGAAGATCCTCAAATTCCTCACATCTACAACGGGAATCGAACCTGGGACACTCCTTCTCCAGGTATATGGTTGCGAAGCGCAAAGCCACTAGGCTAACTGCACGGTCCTAACTCAAATATACACTATATATTTGATATAAGGTCCTGTTTATGCACATAATTGTAGTGTTTTGAGCAACTTCTTGGCACTTTGCCATATGCCTTGTAGAAGTATCTTTTAAAAGACTGGAATATAACATCTGACAATATTGGAATCCTTACAGGTAGTGGACTCCTTTGGAGAAAATTTCAATAGGAAGTTATTAATAATGTGAATTTTTTTCATGTAGTATTGTCATAATATCCTGTATACTTCTTGATACATATCAGGAATTGATGATGAAGTCACAGGTGATGGGGGGAGTAGCATAGGTAAGACTGGTTATAGACTAAGAAATTAATTGCTATGATTATTTATGAAGGCCAGGAGTATTAAGAATAAGGGATGAAATTATTGTGTTGATTGAATTTATTACCCAAAAATAGTTGAATAAGTCAAACATGGTTGCATGAGAATGATGATAGGAAGGGCAGGGAGGTGGAGATACAGGGAGAAAATAGTAGCATCAGTTTGGAAGCAGTATGGTATGAGATGGATATCGATAGGATTAGATATTTAGTATGATGTTGCTACAGGTCATGGAATGTGGAGAGTAGAGACAAAGAAATGTAAAGTCAAATTGGCCTGGTGAGCATGAGAAGGGTAATCATTATGGATGCTTTTAATTATAGCAACACTGATTGGAATGAAGGGAGATGGTATCAAGTAACAAAGAGTGAATTTCTCAGGTTCTTAAGGAACAGCTGTCTTAGACCACAAAAGGGTTGAGAATCTTATAAATGATTATATTATGAGAGATGATTGTGAATGGAATTCTAATCTTTCTTCAGTTAGCTGGAATTACCATGAGGAGAATACTTATCTGAGTTGTAGCCATGAGAACATCTGTGAAGAAATCATGCATGTGGAACTACAAGATTGGTGATCATGAATAACTTATACAGATTCAGAACTACAGTATGGATAGAGAAGTAGTGGAAAGGAGAAACTGCAGGTCAGTCTTTTTTGTCTGGGATTGTAATTAATATATTGGAGAGGCTAGGATTAGGATTCGGAATTCAGTTGATAATAGCAATATTCTCTAGGATGGTATCAGCATGGGTTTGCTGGTGGGGGGGGGGGATCATGTTTTAGCTCTCTGCTTATGTACTACAACAAATCAGCCTGTGTAGCACAGTGGAGGTGTCATGGGCTGTCTACAGTGCTAGATCATCCAAAGAGCATCATAGTTCTCTTGTTGCTGACTAGAGGAACTTTTAATGCCTCTGTAGTGCAGTTGGAAGAACAATGGTACATTGTGTCCTTTGATTTAAAAAGACCTAAGTTCAATTGTCATCATGATGAGAGGAATCTTTATATGTTTTTTTTTTTTTTTTTTTTTTTTTTCAATTGAAGGTGAGTTAGCTGATCTCATATGGGGATAGCAGGGTTTATCCTCCTGGAATCTCTGGTTTCTTATCATGCATACAGACAAATCAGCCTTGAGAATACATGCAATTTACAGACAAAAACTACTGGTGGTGTTGGTGTAGATGATGATGATGATGGTAGTGGTGGTTCGCTGTGGTAGATTAAGTGATGGAGACGGAGAGTTGAAGAGTAGGTGCCCTCCCTTGATGAGTCTTTGGACCTTCTTTGAGGCATCACAATAATAATAATAGCATTTCCTTTTGTGTTTTTAAAACATATATATTCTAATCTATTTATAATTATCTCATTTTAGAATGAAGACCATCACCATGGGCAGAATAGCAGAAGGTTTAGTAAAATGTCAGTTCCAAGGTGCCCTCCCTTGATGAGTCTTTGGACCTTCTTTGAGGCATCACAATAATAATAATAATAATAGCATTTCCTTTTGTGTTTTTAAAACATATATATTCTAATCTATTTATAATTATCTCATTTTAGAATGAAGACCATCACCATGGGCAGAATAGCAGAAGGTTTAGTAAAATGTCAGTTCCAAGTCCTTTAGTGGGATGTTTGTGTCAGACTTGTAACAAGGCAAGACAAAGAAACACTAAAAGCTTTACCATAATGTCCAAAGGAAAACCTTTGTTACAACTAAATGACAGAGTAGTTACGAAAGGAAATTTATCTGGAACTGTATATTATATCGGCCACATTGATTTCAGTCCACCTTTAGAAGATGTTTATATTGGCATTGCACTAGATGAACCTGGTAAGCTATATAATATAATTGCTGTTGTAATGAAGGTGATGAGAGAATTTTTTTTTTTTTGTTTTAAGAAAAAACTGTACATGTTCATACTGGCTCATGCAAACTCATGTATTCCTGTATTAGTGTATATTTACATGCTCAGAAGATATGCAATAGCAAATGAAATGATGTACAGAACATAACATGTAATTGCATAGTATTTTTTCTGAAAATAAACTATGCGATTCTACATTATATGCAATCACCAGTATACACCTCATGGAATCACAGACCGAGTTGCCATGGCACCAAATATGTGTATGTTAACAATATAAATATCTTTTGTATATATGCACACGATGGTTTTTTATACAAAGGGAGGCTGGAAAGTTCTAATAAACAGCTAGAACAAATATTATGTTAAAACAACTTATTATTATTATTATTAAGAGAAACTTATAGGGAGTCAGGAACTGATTAAGGGAGGCCACATACTACATGCACCAGCTATCATACTTATTCTTGAATTCATTCACACTACTTGCACATACAACATCCAGTGGCAATCCATTCCAGTCATGCATCACCCTATGAGAGAAAAATCTAGACCTCACCCCCTTCTTAGCAGCATTCTCAGCTTCCTAGGATGCCCTATTGTTCCTTTTCCCATCCTCCATAAAATGAAAGAATCCATCAGTTGAAATCCTGTATGACCCTTTCAGAAGTTTGTGAGTCTCAGTCATATCACTCCTCTTTCTCCTGTTTGCTAGTGTCTGCAGTCTACAAATTCTCAATCTGTGATCAGTATTCCACAATCCTGATATTGTTTTTAACACTGTCCTTTGCACTCTCCACTGTATCAGAATCGCAACAGAAATCAGGAGACCAGACCTGTACACAATAGTCCAGGTGAGGTCTTATCAAGGCCTTGTAAAGAGTCAAAATGGCATCCTTATCTTTACAAGTGAAAGTTTGTTTCAGCATTGCAATTGTATTTTGAGTTGTATATGCAATTTTTGGCCTACATGGCCTCTGAACTTAAACCTGCTATCTACTAACACTCCCATGATCCTAGCCTGATTAGTTTTTTTCTAGCATAAACCCACCATTATAATATGACATTGAATATCTATTCACGCCAAAGTGCACAACCTTACATTTATTAACACTGAATGGACATCCATTTTCTCATGTCCACAATTCCAGCCTATTCAAATCATTCTGCAAGTACTGCATATCAACTGTATGTTGCCTGTCAAATTCTTCATAATATCATTAATGTACAGATTGACCAACATTTGAACACAAGGATCGAATTGAACAATTGAATCCCTGTGGTGCACCACTAGTTACCTTAAATCTTGTAGACTCACATCCCCTGTATACCACTTTTTGATATATATCAGTCAGTGATCCTCTTATCCATGGTAATATTTTATAATCCAAACCCATGTTCTCCAATTTATGCAACAATCTTCCATGTTGTGTTCTGCCAAAAGGTTTAGCAAAAGCGTCATGGTTTATCCATTCCCATTGTCTAATTCAGTGATAACATTATTATGGAATGTGAGCAAGTTGCTAAAACATGACCTTCCCTTAGTAAACTCATGCTGTTCATTGTAAAGAGAGATTCACTGTCAACCTATTTCTGAATGCAAGCCCTAACCAACTTTTCCAAAATCTTCACCACCACTCCTGAGATACTGATTGGTCGATAGTTGGATACATCAGTCTTTGCATCATCCTTGTACAATATAACCACAAGAAAGAACATACACAGATCTAAGAATATAAGAACATAATTACCTTCAAAACTCTGCTACTAGTATGTTTTTTCTTGTGGTTATATCAGTTGCTTTAATATAATTTTTGTTATAGGTATTTACCAGTACTTTCCAGTCCCCATCCACTCATATAATGATATATTAATAAATATATCATTTAAGTTAAGTCATCCCCCATTGTTGATTCAAGAAAGGCAGGTAACTGTAGGTTTCATGCAACTGCTTTACAGTGCAAGAAATTACATCATGACAACTTCAATTAAGTAATTTGGGAATGTTGTATCATATTATGTGGCATTTCAGTAATAATGTATGTGAGAAACATCTTCAAGAACCAGCCAACTAAAAAATTTCTGAAGTAAAATTGATGAAAGATATATTTTTAGGAAACTGTGTAGTTAACTGTTGCTAAAGGTAGCCCCAAAGAATTCTATTGATTATGCTGTAAGTAAAAGAAAAAATGAATGTGAAGGAATACCTACTGAATGCAGATGATGTGAAGGTGACAGATGCAAAAGTTGTTCAACTGAGTGCCCCGTTTTGCTAAAAGCAATGTATGGTAATCTCATTTCACAAGGGTGGTGCAAAGACTGATGTATCCAACTATCGACCAATCAATATCTCTGGAGTGGTTTTACCATGTACAACTATTTGCCGATAATGCAAAGATAGGTTATGGTAATCAGGAATGCAACTGATATGCAGTACTTGCAGAATGATTTGAATAGGCTGGAATTGTGGGGCTGGAAATGAATGTCCGTTCAATGTAATAAATGTAAAGTCATGCACTTTGGTTTGATTAGATATCCATTGTCGTATTATATTGGTGGGATTATGCTAGAAGAAACTGATCGGGCTAGGGATCTGGGGAGTGTTAGTAGATAAAAAGTTGAAGTTCAGGGGCCATGTAGCAAAGATTGCAAATACAACTCAAAAGATAATTGCAATGCTGAAACAAACTTTCACTTGTAAAGATAAGGATGCCATTTTGCCTCTTTACAAGGCCTTGATAAGACCTCACTTGGACTATTGTGTGCAGTTCTGGTTTCCATTGTGATTCTGATACAGTGGATGGAGAGTGTTAAAAATTATATCAGGGATGTGGAATACTGATTATGAAGAATGATTGAGATTTTGTAGACTTCAGATACTATCAAACAGGAGAAAGGGGGGGGGGGTGATATGATTGAGACTTACAAACACCTGAAAGGGTCATATAGGCTTTCAGTTGATGGAATTTTTTATTTTATAGAGGGTAGGGAAAGGTCAAGAGGGCATCCTTGGTAGCTGAGAATGAACGCCGCTAAGGAGGGGTGATGTCTAGATTTTTCTTGCACACAGTGGTGCATGATTGGAATGGATTGCCATGCAATGTTGTGTGTAAGCAGCGTGAATGAATTCAAGAACAAGTGTGGTAACTTGTGCATGTAGTATGTGGCCTCCCGTAATGAGTCCCTGACTTCCTGGATGTCTCTCTCAATAATAATAATAGTGTCTTAGAGAATGCAAAATTCAATTCAGCTTGGGTTTGCTAAAAAGGATGGGTATCAGTGTTATGCATTTAATCAGATAAATGTGTAATAGCGTGAGCAATTTCAGATTTTTACTTTTTTATGCAAATAGCTGCATAATGCATATTCATATTTATGCTTAAATGTTATGGTCTATATTTCACTTCATTTCACACTTGCTATATCAAAGTTGCTATAATGAAATGTGGTATTTAAAAAATTCCAGCTGAAGTACCTCAAAGTTGTAGTGTCATTCTTAACATGATTACCAACAACATGTTTAAAAATTCTGTATAGCAAACTCATTTATTTCCAGTTTACATTTTTAGTGCATTCTTTGAAAAGCGTGCATTATTACTCACTTCTTATCAATAGCTTTCTTCCAAAGTAGTCTGTCTGATATCATTCCTATGTTGTCATATCTTATATTCCAGTATCTTCTCAATGCATCATTTCATCTAGCTCTTCATCGTCCTATAGGTATTTTTTCCTGGCAATAAACAACTGCCTGCAAATCTTTACTTTCCCATCTATTTAAGTGACTAGATTAGCTCTGTTCACATATTCCTGAATGCAAACAAGATTAAGTTGCTTGTTATTGTCTTCATTTTTAACATGTTCACATAGAGATGAGAGGAAAACTTAGCGATCTTCTGGTGGCAGGGAAAGAGGAAACATATCTTACCTTGCCACAATTTCCTGTTCATAGTGCTACATATTATGATTGGTTCTTTGATTGTAACCAAATCTATGAGGGGGTGGGAGTGATGGGTTTGTTTCAGGATATATTAGAAAATAATAATGAAGGAAATTACTAAATGGTGTAAATATGAACCAATATTAATGAGTGATCCACCTGAGCATGAGCCATCTGAGTATGGCAGATATAAGGGAAAGAAAGAACAAGTGTAGGTAGAAATACTTTCATTACAGGCAAATGAATGATTAATAATTCAGTTGTGATATTATATATGTTACTGGTATACAGGGTGTGTCCAATAAGTTTCTGGTATAGAGAGTAAATTATGTGTGAATCTGTTAGCTCTAGACATACATGTTCACATTTTTATGAAGGGCATAATTAAAAAAAAAAAAAAAAAACTTACGAGAAAGAAAGAGATTTGTTTGCAAAATATAGCTAACCAATATGAAATATTCTCTATATACAGGGTGTGTCCCATAAATTTGTAAATATTTCAGTAATTCATAAAAATCAGAAAAATTGGTATATTAGAATGCAGTTTGTACAAAAGTGAATTGCAAGGATGGGGATTTGGGGGTGGGGGGGGGGTAGTTCAAAATTTCTCCGATAGATGGTGACGCCAGTGATGGTCAGAATGGCATTGAAAACTTATTTATTCATATGCAGGAAACCCGTTACATATCAATACAGTAATGGTTACATGCGTGCTGGCACAAGCAATGATATGCTTCAAACAGGTGAGAACGCCATTTACAGAAGTGTGGAGCATATCCGGGTGGATACAAGCAACTTTGCAACAAATCTTTTAAATCCACTAAGGAAGATGGGCTGCTCAGGTACACTCGGGACTTTAAATAGCCCCACAGCCAAAAATCTACTAGTATCCATTCTGTGGACTGAGGGGGCCATGCGGAATTGCAATATATAGCTGATGAGTTGTTCTTGACCAAATGTGCTGGTGAGAAACTGTCTGTTTCTTGGGAGATGTAATATGAGGTGGTGTCCTCTCCTGCATGAACATGACTGTGTGAAGAACATTTTTTACCCACAAGCATGGTACCATAATTTTGCGTAGCAATGGCAAGTAGCACTGTGCATTTACTGAGCACATCTTCCAGCCCCTTGTTGCACATGGCTCTTCAAAGAAAAAGGGACCCACAACGATGGATGCAGTGAAGCCACACCAAACAGTGAATCATGGTGAATTCAACTGCTCCTATGTATAAACATGTGGATTGTCCTGCAGCCAAATTCAACAGTTGTGAATTAACTGTCCCATGCAATGGAAAAGGTGCTTCACCCTGTCCAAAAGATGTTGTCTGGCCATTGTGGATCTTCGACTCCTGTCGAAGCCAACATTGCGAATTACTTCCGCTTAGTGGTATCACTTGGTAACAGCTGGTGAAGAAATTGCAGCTTGTATGGATACAAGTTTAACACACCACGAAGGATACAGAATATGGATGTTTTCGCTATGCCCATGATTCTTGCATCTTCCCATGCACTGCTTGCATCACTCTTCTCTTTGATTCTGCTGATAGGCCATTCATTTGCTACGCTACAGCACTGGTTCTGGCTTCAGATAAAACTGGTCTGCCGGTGAGAGGGCAATATGACAAAAAACTCTGTTTCCTAAAAATGTCTCTGCTTATGTAAAACAACTTCACTAACAATGCGTTATTCACCAATGTCAGCATCACAGCAACAAACCTTTCTTGTTACAAAAACATTTCTGTTTGCACCAGTGACTGGGAATTCACACACACATTCATTACGAGCTGCCAGCAGTACACCCTGCATTTTATAGGAGTCATTTGCATGTATCTCACAAATGAAGCATCTGGTGCAGCACCCTTTATTGCTGAAAATTTGAAGTAAAATGTTTTCCTTGCTTAAAAAAAAAAAAAAAAAAAAAAAAATCCCCCTCCTTACAACTCTAATATATCAATACTGCACTCTAATATATCAATTTTTCCTATTTTTATGAATTATTGAAATATTTACAAATTTATTGGACGCGCTGGTAGTTTAGTGAATAGCTATAGGAATGGGCTTATCCAGTAAACTAATAAAAGTGATCAGCTAATTCATTTGAGCATGGTAGGAATGCATATATGTTGATGGAGCAGCAAATTATCTCTTACAGGCTATTGTGCCTATTATGTGTATTTATTTCTTTCTTGCTTATATTGCATCATGCATCAAGTTGTAAAAGAAACTCATCTTCTCTACAGTATTGCTGAACTGTTACTGCCATTACCTACTGGATTCCGTTTGTCTTCAGAAACTGAAGACTCACAAACCTCACTTTCTGAAATATCCTCTTCATCAGATGAGAAACTGCTTTGTAAATATGAGAAGATGCAGTCATCATTGGAATTAACCACCACTTGTTCTAGAATTCAAATATCATCACATGCTTTCATTTTTTTTCTTTTTATCAGTGGCTCAGAAATCTTATCAGTGTGACATATGGATATCCATCATATGTTTGTATTTTGATGCCAATCACAAGAGAGACCGCTTTTTATAAAATATAGGATTCAATCTGGGGGTGCTTAAGGAACAAAGCCAGATAACTGGGAGAAGATCTCCACAAAGCTTTTTAAGGAATGCAGAGAACTGACCAGGATTTCTGACATAATATCCATTCCTCACCTTTTTTGTGGTGCACCCTGTTAGGTACTACCTGGATACTGAACAAACGGGGATAGGCTGGTAATTTGGATTTGGCTGACCAAATTGTATTCTTATTGGCTTAAGTTGTAATGCAAAACCAGAATGCAAATGATTCTGTCATTCCCAGCCGGCATGACAGAATTTCATGCCTACTGGGACATTGCCTGGTTAAACAAGGTTCCCATTGTTTTCTCTAGGGTGAACAGTGAAAAGTCAGTTACTGAAACAAATCCCAGATATCCCAACCCAATAGCAGCAGAGATCAAGTTTGATAGCATCAGTGGGAAAGATATGGATCTAGTAGAAGAACTGGATAAATACCAGATCGACCTAATAGGTATTACCAAAACAAATAAGCCAAAAACAGGTGAGATCTTTCTGAGCAACAAAACCAAATGTTATGTTCAGTCCATAATAATCAAGGAAAAGAAGTAGTAGCTATAGTATTCAGCGCTAAATATGATGATAATCTTCTTGAATGGCTAGCAATATCAATTAGAGTGATATGAGAAAATATTAGAATGAAGAACTGACAAGACTTATTTGTGCCTATTAGTAAAAGTTCTACTAAGGAAGAAATGGAGGAATTTTTTGAGGCATTGGCGAGAGAAGCTCCCACAGCTACTTGAAAAAAGAAAAGTTGGTCTTTGGTGGAGAGCTAAACAGCAGGGTAGGGAATGAATACAGACATAGAAATATTTTGGGAAAACTTGAAGAAAATAGCAAAGCTAATAATAATGGTAAGTGCTTGCTGGATTTCTATTCAGGACATGGATTAGTTATTACTAATACCATGTTCTGAATAGAAATCCAGCAAGCACTTACCATTATTATTAGCATCATAAAAATTCACATGATGAGAAATTCATGAAATAAGAGAAGTCTCATTGACTATGTTGATAGTGATACTTTCCCACTGGTTCAGGAAACAAGAGTATACAGAGTATGTGAAATAGTAGTGAACACTATTTAGTTTTGATAAGAATAAATTGAATTGAAAAGAAGATTGTGTAAGAAAGTTTTAAAACAAATCAAAATTGAGTAGCTTTCAGCAGTGAACTATAGACTCAAATACAAAAACATCATTTAAGAAAAATGAAAGAGTTTGTAAACAAGAACCAAACCTTAGAGATCGAGTGTCAAACCCTGAAAAAAAAAAAAAATAAGCATTGATGGATTCAGCAAGAGAGGCATATGGTGAAGTTGTCTGTCAGGATAGAAAATTCAGAACTCCATGATGGACTCGGGAAGTTAAAAGAGGCGGTCAAGGAAAAGAAGAAAGCATATGGAAAATTTGAGCAAGTAAGTCAACTTGTGCTCTTATATCATCCAGAGAAAAATGTAAGAAAGCAAAGCACTGTATTAAACTAGCTAAACAAGTCATGGGAAGACTTGTAAGAACATAGAAAATAAATGTAAGGAAGGTGACAAGATATTCTGCAAAAAAAAGCTTCAAATGGAGAAAAGAGTTTAAAAGGAATCTAAGATCTAAGATGATATGAAAATTGAAGATAAAGATGTTATTATTATTATTATTACTACGGGCTACTCCAGGAGTCCTTAGACTCATCGAGGGAGGCCCTAAACATCATGTTCACACAGCTGTTCAACATTCTCACAGTATCTATCATACCTTGCCTTGAACTCGCTCACTGTCATAGCACCCACAACAGACTCTGGCAGCTTATTCCACTCATTTACCACTCTAAAAGTAAAGAACCCAGCTCTAACACCCCTGCTAACCATGCTCTTGCCCAGCTTCCATGGGTGTCCCCTAGTTCTCCCACCACCAGTCCTGATCTCAAAAATATCATCTGAATTAATCCTATAGAATCCTTTTAACAATTTGAATGTCTCAATCATATCTCCCCTTTTCCGCCTATCAACTAGTTTCTGCAACCCACAAATCTTCAACCTGTTCTCATATGGTTCATTCCATAGACCTGCTATCATCTTAGTCACTTGCCTCTGGATCCTCTCAACCTCCTCCCCATCAAGAAGGAACCGAGGTGACCAAATCTGGGCACAGTAGTCGAGATGAGGTCTTATCAGGGCTCGGTACAGAGGTACAATAACTTGTTTTTCTCTGCTCGTCAAGGTATTTTTCAACAACCAAGTGAGTTGATGAGCTGATTTAGCTACTTTCGCAATGTGCCCCCTTAAACTTCATCTCCCTATCCACCAACACTCCCAAGTCCCTGGCCTCATCAATCTCTTGGAGTACAGTTCCACCAATGTGGTATACTGCTGTTAATCTTTTCACTCCGAAATGCATAACCTTACATTTTGTCACATTAAATTGACATCCATTCTCCTTAGTCCAGAACTCCAATCTATCTAAGTCATCTTGCAAGACTTTGACATCTTCTGCATTCACTATCGCCCTACCCAACTTTGCATCATCAGCGAACAAATGAACTGTCCCACTTAGACCCTTCCCTATATCGTTAATGAACAGATTAAACAGCAGTGGTCCAAGAACAGAACCCTGTGGCACACCACTAGTCACAGGCCGTTTTTTGGACTCTACTCCTGAATAAACTACTCTTTGATATCTCTCCATCAACCACCCAGCTATCCATCTCACCAACCCTATATCCATTCCCATATGTTGTAGTTTACGGATTAGAATTCCATGTGGTATCCTGTCAAACGCCTTTGCCAGGTCCAGCAGTATCACTGTAAACCCATTTCCCTTATCCAGTTCAGCCGTCACCTTGTTATAAAACTTGAGCAAGTTACTGAGGCATGATCTACCCTTCACAAAGCCATGCTGTCCTCTGTACAGTATCTCATTTTCATCAATCCATTCCTGTATTTTTCCCTTGACTACTTTCTCCAAGACCTTGACAACGACTCCTGATATGCTGATCGGTCGGTAATTTGCAACCATAGTCTTGGATCCTCCTTTATGCAGTGAAACTATTTTCCCCTCTTTCCACGCCTTTGGGACTAAGCCAGACCTGAGACTCAGATTAAACAACATGGTCAAGGGCACTGATAATTCATTAGCCGCTTCATGCAAGACCCGTGCCGGTATACCATCCAATCCCACAGATGTATTCACATTAAGGTTCTGTAATAGACTATTCACCTCCACTTCATTCATCACAATTCCCATATAAACTAATGGTTCCGTCATTTTTTCAACGTCACCACCTGGATGATATACTTTTGCAAAGTGCGCGCTCAGTAACTCCACTATATCGACTGGTTCAGTGAACTCTTTACCATCGTCATTCCTTAAAATCATTTTGCCATGTACAGTTTTTTTCTTGCTTGCAGCATATTGAAAGAACTGTTTGGGATTCTCTTTTGCTTGCATAGCTAGTTTCCTTTCATAATCGGCTTTTGCTGTTTTTACCACACTCGTTACCCTTCTGGCCTGTACTTTATACCGTTCGTGTGCCTGCAGGTCACCCCTTTCTTTAAATTCCCTCCATAGTTGTTTCTTTTTTTGCAGCTCAAGCTTAATGGTGTTATTCATCCATTTAACCCCTCCTTGTTTCACTATTCGGACCTTAGGTATACAATCAGCCATAACCTCCTGTAAATGCTCTTTGATCACTTCCCATGCTCTATCGACGTCCAGCCCTTGCAGTTGTACATGCCATGGCACTGATCCAAGCAATCTCCTAAGCTTGTCATACTTGCCAGCACGGTGATTCCACATATACCCTGTCTTAATCACAAATTTCACACCTTTAGCCACCTCCCAGGTCAAGACCTTATGATCACTCTCACCAATAGGTGGCAACATGGTCATATTCATTACATTCAAATTCTCAGATACTATTACCAGGTCAAGCACTCTCACACCCCTAGTATTTTCAATTACATGCTGTTTCAGATAGTTATCCCTTAATAATTGAATAAAATCCATTTCCTTCCTCACATGTGTCCTCTCCTCCTTCCAATCAATGTTACCATAGTTGAAATCCCCCATAATAATTACCCTCCTTCCACTCATTTCATCAATTTGTTTATGCATACCATCTCCACCATCTATTCCATCACCTGGTCTATAGCAGCACCCAACTGTATATTTTATTCTGCCAGTATCAATCTCACACCAAATAGCCTCAAATGAGCTCCTTTCACTATCCTGCAATACTTCAATTCTCCTTGGCTGCAGTTCATCAGCTATCATCAATAACACCCCTCCCCCAATTTTATTCTCTCTGTCCCTCCTAAACATACTATAACCTACACATTCTATCCCACTAACTATATCATCTTCCGTCAGCCATGTTTCACTAATGCCAATAACCTGTGGCCAGGAAGAGCCAATCAAGGCCAAAAATTCTTCCTTCTTGTTCCTAATACTCCTGGCATTAGTATACATGAATTGCAGTGTTCCCTTTGTCCCACCCCTATCTTGATGCGTTATTCTAAATATCCCATTCCCATTTTTTGTCCTTATTGCTGGCTCAGGTACATTATATACATTTTTACACTCAACTGTCTCATTGATGTCTGGATATCCACTTCCCCCCCTCCTTGGTAGTTCTAGTTTCCCTGGTTCTGCACAATCATTTTCACTTCATTCAGCAACACTTTTTCCAGTCTCCGCACACCAAGTCCATTCAAATGCAGGCCATCCATCTTGTATAAGTCCTTTCGCCATCAAACTCATTCCACACGTCCACAAATTCCACACCACACCGTCCGCATAACCTGCGCATAATATCATTTGCGATTATGGCCCTCCTTCTAAACTCCTCTCTGTCATACCGCGGTAACAGACTCACCATTCTAACTCTGTCACTCTTTTCTTTCGCTACCTTTAACAATACTTTCAAGTCCTCTCTCATAAAAAATTTATCACCTTTCAATTCATTCGTACCAGCCACAATTGTTATTTCTTTCACCCTCTGTTTTTGCACTCTAATGCTCTCACTTACATCCTTAAATTTCGCACCCGGTAAGTACGATTTAGTTACACTCCCATCTATTACTCCTCTTAATAACGAGTCACCATACAACACTCTCTCCTTCATTTCGGAAACTCGCCCACGCTGTTTATTTACGTTAGCCGAATCACTCTGGAAAGAGTTTTGCAGGTGCTCTAATTGCCGCTGCGCATCTTGTATCACTGCGCGCAGCCTAGCGATCTCACTTCCTACAAATAATTCATTTTTTTTTATCATTCAAACCATTTTCTCTTTCTGTATAATTGCTCTCACTCTTTCTTAGATCACCGCTCACATTGCCATCTTGTACACCGCAATTCCCTATCGAGCCACTAATTTCACTCGCATTCTGGCTTTCTTCAACCATAACTGTCTTACAACCTGACACATACTTCGACTCCTCACTTTGCATACACTTTCTACACATTCTCCCACCACTATCACTTTCAATCCATACTCCAGCCTCATTCGGGAATGCATACATTCCACACACATCACATTGGACAAATTCTCTCACATTATAGTTTTTGAACAATGCCGTCGTATTTTTGGACGCCATTATCTTACGTCGCATTGCCGCCATATTCAAATATACGAAACGTATCGTTAAAGACTAAATTAATTTACGGAATTTACACCAAAATCACACAGACACAACAAGCTACCAGATTTAGACAATATTACGTTATGATTTTTAACATATATTCTAATTTCCATTCAAAATTGTACTTAGCTTTCGGGAGCTCCCTGAAAACACAACCATTCCCCTGGCCCTCTAACGGCAAAAAAAAGCTTTCATGTTAAATCATATTATAGATGTCCGGAGTAAATACTTTGTAAGATTGATAAATGAAACAAGCAGTGTCAGCAGCATGGTAGAAAACTTCCAACAAGAATGCAGTAAGGAATACATATATACTTGTTGTAGAAAAAGCATCAAAAACTAGAAATGGGGAAAGTCAGCTGGAGTATATGAAATTTGACTGGAATTTCTCAATTATAGAAGTATAAAAGTTTTATAGTGGCTACACTGCATAATTTCAGAAGGTTGAATTCCTGATGATTGGAGTACAGCTCTCATAGTATTCATCTATAAAAAGGAAATAAAACTGAATGTCCTGAATAAGATTTCTGCACTTATACTTGAAAAATGGATAAGAAAAATTGTGGGAGGGAAGCTTCGTGAAGAGAAAGCTGGCTAAATGGAGGTTGACAGGATCAGATTTTCACTTTAAGATGAATAGTTGGGAAATATAACAAGGGTTTGTATTTACATTTCATCGATCTGGAAAAGGCATATGACAAGGTGCCAAAAGAAAAGCACTTAAAAATGCTACATTTATATGCTGTATATGGTGCCTTATGTCGAGCAATACATAGTCCCTATTTAAGCTGTTAGTCGGTAGTTAGAATTGCTTTCATGTTAAATCAGGTGTGCAACAAGGGTGCACATTATTCATTATATATATATATGGATCACATTATGAAGGAATTTCATGCCTACCTGGGATGCTGCCTGGTTAAACAAGGCTCCCATTGTTTTTTCCTGGGGTGAACAGTGAAACGTCAGCTACTGAAACAAATCCCAGATATCCCAACCCAATAGAAGTATATTGGGTTGGGATATTAGATCTGATATCGAAATCAGCAATGTTAATCTTAACCCTTTATTTTGTGCAGATGTATATTTCTGCATAAATCCAGTACAAGTCTGCATGATTCCCTGACTAACTTAAATAACTAATGTGATAAATACATTGAAAACATCAACTGTATTCTGAATGGTGAACCTATAGAACAAGTAAAACATTTCAGCTATTTAGGCACAATTTTTAGTGAAGATAGCAAATTGAATATGGAAATATTTAACAGAATTTGTAAAGCTGGTATTGTAGGAAGTCAACTGAAATGAATTTATATGGACTAAGAGGGAAATTAGTCAAAAATACTAAACTAGCTGCATACAATACTGTTCAAATCGATTTTAAATTATGTATATGAGAACTGGGTTAGAAATAGAACACAAAGACTGGCGACCACAGATACGAGAGTCTGAGAAAGATTAGTTGAGTGAACAAATGCATTATATCCCATTATATGAGATTGTATCATTTCAAAAATAAGCATATTAATCAAGAACTGTCCATTGTTAGCAGGGCTAATCTCAGATGGTATAGTCCCATAAACAGAATGGGAGAGGAAAGATTAACAAAATAAGTGTTGTATGCCAGGTTGGCAGGAAAGAGACACAGAGGAAGACCAAGATGTTTGTGGATTGATACAGTAAAAAGCGCCTTAGAAGACAGAAATATAAGATCTGATGATGATGGAAGATTTAATTTGGAGGAAATTTGTTGATCAGAAGTTACTAATGGTGTAACTTTTTCATGCAGTACTATCATAATATCCTGTACACCCCCCCCTGAGGGTACATATCAGGAATTTGATGATGATGAGTATTGATGTATATATACTCCTGATTGCATTCTTTCTTGAATATTTTCTGCCATTGTTCCATCACTGCTTGTTTCATTTAACATTGTTTCAAAGTAATTGCTCACACCTCCAGAATATGTTTAGTTTCATTTTGCATCGTATCTGATTACTTTTTTATAGTACTTTCTTCCATTTATCCAGAACATTTTGCCACCTACCTGATATTTATTTTTCTATATTCTTACCGTTTGTGAGATACAAAACATTTTAAATGAACACTGTTACATCCATCCATATAATTAAACTGATATTATTTATTTCAAATAAAGATGTCACTTTGAACTTATTTTGTATCGCTAAATATCCTTTTCTAAATTGAGTGAATATTAAATCCAGCATCATTTCAAAGCTGAATACAGAAACTATAGAAGTTTCGTGTGAAAATTGACTAGAGAGCTAGCAGGAATACACTGCTGCCATACTACGAGTTGCCCTAGCTGAACCGTATAGGTGACGACAATCGCTGTGAGCATCGTCACCTATACGGTTCGTCTAGGGCGACTTGTAGTATGGCGGCAGTGTATTCCTGCTAGCTCTCTAGTCAATTTTCACACAAAACTTCTATAGTTTCTGTATTCGGCTTTGAAATGATGCTGGATTTAATATCCACTCAATTTAGATATTTTGCATTGCCAAAGTGAAGCCTTTTGACTCTTTATTTTAGTAAATCTCCTTTTTTTTTTTTTTTTGATAAAATTATAATTGACAGTAAATACCCTGAATTCAAATCTGTTTTATTAAAGAATTATATTTCAAAGAATTATTATTAGCCCTGTCCAGTTAAGTTCCAGTCTATAAAATAATGCAATTATTCTCTGTTTCTTTAAAAATTCTAGATTTTCTTTGAATAAAGCATTCTTTACAAATGCATCTTCATCAATTTCCTGATATGTACCCTCAAGAGGTGTATAGGACACTATAACAGCACTACATAATTATTATAGGTGATGACCTTGCTAATGCTTCTGACTGGTATCTCCACTTGTGCCTGGCTTCCACTGAAGAGACCTCAATAAGGGCTGAAACTAGTCTGGGTAGTGGCTCTTCCATTAATGCATAACATTAGACATATCCACAAGGAGATGTGTTTTGCATTATGGGAGATACTGAGATAGGAGTGTTGGTAGCTTGCTCCACCTTTGCAAGGAATGCCCTGGTGTTGTACCTTACCCCAGTCCTGAAGATACTTTCAGGTGCAAACTTTGTTTGCTCACACTTGGATAAAGGATTAAACTAAATTTATTTTATTATATTATTTTATTACTACATAATTAAGTTTACATTATTACCAATCTCTTATCCATAATTTCCCTTAGATTAATAGCCTTGCTCACATATTTTGAATGCTAACAATGTCAAGTTGCTTCCTAATGTCGTCATTTTTAATATGATTCTAGTATTGATACCTTCTGTTCAGGTCCCTAATTTTTCTTCGAACTCTCATATCTGTAGTCTCAAATCTTTGATCAAATACTTTATTTCTAACCCAACTCTCAGATCCATAACTTAAAACTGGTTTGAACACTGTTTTGTATACTGCTAGTTTAGAAAAAATGACTAAACAAACACACGTAATAACAACAGTAATAAGTTTTACGTGTGTTTGTTTAGTCATGAATTCTCCACAGGTTTCATTGTATAATATCACCTACTTCATCTGCCTTTTTAGCTTGGAGTAGATGATATTCTCCTATATTCTTTAACATCTATACTGAAAATATCTTCCAGCAATTAGAAGAATTTAAAGGAGGCAAAAATGTAAACAACTGAAGATTTGCAGATGATACAGTACAGCTAGCTAAAAATAAAAAAGATCTTCAAAACCTACTAGAAGAGCCCCTGAAACTAATCTCTCTCCTATTCCATATTAATTTATTCAACTTGCTCCCCATCATAATATCAGCTTTGCTTATTCTGTTTGCTTATTTTTCAATTTAATTTGCCATTTTCACTAAAACTGTTCCTAAATAGTTGAAATATGTTATTTGTTCTATAGATACACTCCATTGAGAAAGCAGTTGAAGTTTTCTATATATTCCTGCCTAATTTCATAGCATTGGTCTTTTTATTGCTGATTTTCAAAACAAATTTGCATAAAGCTCTTTGCATTATGCAAAAATTTGCCTAATCAGCAAAAAACAAAGAGCTAAGTTTGAAATCTCAGATTCTAACATCATTTAATGGCAGTTTCTTTCATAATTTATATTAACCTCCCAATCATTCATGACGTCTATAGACATCCAGCTAAAGCTGGATATGATTCTGTAACGCCCGTTGAATAACATGGATAAGAAGTGCAATTTGGTCTCGCTATTTCATCCACCTCGCCAGTAGGGAGGTCAAACCATCTTCCTATACTTCGTTTAATTCTAGCTGCTGACTTACAATTTATATATCAACTATCTATTGCTCTGAATGATATTTCATTACTCTGTATAACTGTAATGTTTTGAAGCTTTTCATGGGGGAAGCAACTTGTTTTATGCTCTTTACTGATCTACAAAACTTAACTACAGATCCTTGTTTTATTACGACGATTTCTGAACTGTTTGTCATAAAGTGAAAATCTGATCTTGACAACCTCTGTTTGGCCTGAACTAAGCTTGTTCTTCTCCAAGTTTCTTATTCACAATTTTTCTCAGCCTCTTTTCAAGTATGTTTGCATCGATTTTACATGGAACATTTAGTAGAGAAATACCTCTATAATTCTCACATTCAGCTTTATTCCATTTTTATATATTCGAACTAGACAGCTCTACACAGTCATCTGAAATCCAACCTTTCTGAACAGGTCCTCTTGAATTTATACAGTGCAGCCACTACAAAACTCTTATACCTCCATATTTGAACATTTCTATATGGACATCACCTATTTCGAAAAAATGACTAAACAAACACACCTAATAACCACAGTAATAAGTTTTACATGTGTTTGTTTAGTCATGAATTCTCCACATGGTTTCATTGTATAATATCCCCTATTTCATCTGCCTTTTCAGCTTGGAGTAGATGATATTCTCCTATATTCCGTAACATCTATACTGAAAATATCTTCCAGCAATTAGAAGAATTTAAAGGAGTCAGCATAGGAGGCAAAAATGTAAACAACCTAAGATTCGCAGACGTTACAGTACAGCTAGCTGAAAATAAAAAAAAAAAGAACTTCAAAACCTTGATGGTAATACTGTTATTTTTGACCACACGAACTATAAGAGAGAATAAATAAATCGTTTCTACACAACAACTAGCAGATTATGCACATGCTATGCATGTGATGTATGCATTCTTCTGCTTTTATAAAAAAATACAATTGTATTTAGTTTATATTATGGTTTTAGTGTTAACAGTTTTTAGCTTTTAAGTGTTCTTACTATTTTTATACATCTTTTACCCTGATGAAGCCATCAGCCACAGTTGGTGAAATTAGTTGGTATAACTTTGTTTTAAAATAAATTTGACCAAAAAAAAAACCCAAATAGTAGTCATTTATTCTCTCCTATATCTTCAAACCTTTTAGAAGAGACCTGAAACTAAGTGAAAAATATGGACTAAATTTCAATTTCAAAAAAGCCAAAATGCTGGTAACAAGAGAAAAAGGGAAAATATCTGATATAATTAATATCAAGATAAGAGGAAATACCTTAGATCAAGTAGAGAGATATATATTTGAGTCAACTAATTACAGAGAATGGAAAGTGTGATAAGGAAATATTAAGAATAGAAATTGCTAGGTCAACCTTCATTAGCATGAAAAACATTCTGACCTCAAGGGAAATGCACACAAAAACAAGAATTAGGCTGTCCAAATGCTACATATGGTCAACACTGCTATATGGAACAGAAACCTGAACAGTATCAAAATATTGTGAAAATAAACTTTAGTTTATTTTCACAGCCTTTGAGATATGGCTCACAACAATTCTTAGAGTCCCATGGACTGCCAAAAAAACTAATCTAGAAATTTTAGAGATGATTGGAGAAGATAGGACTATGTTGAAAACCATTAAGAAAAGAAAAACCACTTACCTTTGTCACATACTAAGGCATGAATCCCTACAAAAAACATTTCTAGAAGGAATGATACAAGGAAAAAGAAGAGGAAGAAAGACAAAGAACAGATTGGATGGGAAATATTAAGGACTGGACCTTTTTTGTCCTATGAAGAATGTAAAAGAGAAGCACAAAACCGTACATGGTAGAAGCTCATGGTAGTCAACCTCCTGGAAGGAGATAACATCTGACAAGGACAAGATGATATTCATCTTTCAAGTTTTCGATGGCTTTTTTTTCCTTAAATATCAATATGTATTCTTGTTTCCATTCTCTTGAAAATTTTCTACTATTGTTCTGCCACTACTTGTTTCATTTAACAGTCTTTCAAAGTAACTACTACAGACATCTAGGATATCCTCATCTTCATTTTTCATGTCCTTTTATCATCCTTGATTCCTTTTACAGTACTCTATCTTCCATTTCTAAGTTTATTTCAAAATCCTTCAGAACATTTTTTCCACCTTCCTGTTAATTTATCTTCTGTATTCTTACTGAAGTCTTCACATGCCTTTTTTTTTCACTATTTTTACATGGATTAAAGGGTAATTCTCTTACATTTTTCTCTTTATTCTTTTAGGACCATTAGGGACACATTATTTTCTAGGATATTTCAATATATTTTCTGTCCTTACAGACAACCTCATCATGCCTTCTTAGCTTCTTCCAAGTTTGCCACTGAAACTCTGAGGTTTGGTTCTTGATTTTGAACTGCTTCATTTTTTCTTCAATAATGTTGGTATAGTTAAGTCTGCAGTTTACTTGTTAAATTGCTTAAGTAAACTGCCAATTTTCAAATCCTCTGTTTAATCTTGTATCCACAACAAGATTGAAGATATCACTATCAACAATAACATAGTCAATAAGGATTTTTCTTATTTTTTGTTTCTTTTCTCCATTTGAACTTGTAATGACTATAATTAGTAATGATTAATCTGTATTCTGAACAGAAATCCAGTAAGTACTTACTGTTATTATTAGCCTTGCTCTTTTCTCCAAATTTTCAAAACTTTTCAATTGCCTGGTGGGATTCATTTCCTGCTCTGCTCTTTAGATCTCTAACAACCACCAGCTTTTCAATTTCCTTTGTCACCTGCCTTCTGTAATGACTTCCTTATGAGAGCCTTCTGTGGAGCCATAGGCACAAATTAGTTTCATTATCCATTTCCCAATTTTGAAGTTTGTCCACATAACTCTAAATTGAAACTGCCTTCCAGTGAAGAAGGTTATCTAATTTTTTTTTTTATGTGATTGCTATCCTTCCTTTCTTTGATCATTATTACCAAATATTATTATATGGTATTGCCATCGAGTCTGGAGACTTATCGTGGGAGACCCAAATTAATTATTATACACATAAAACCTATCATACCCCTACTTAAACTCATTCACTGTCAAGGAGCCCACAACTTTTGCTGACAAATCCAATGATAATATAAAGTGCTGCAGCTATAAAACTGGTGTCACCAATAAAAAAAAAAAGGTATTTGTGCGATATAAACATTATTTAAATTAAGGGGATATTAAATCCCACATTGTTTTAAAACCGAATAAGAAACTCAAAGATTGGAATCAGAGAGTTTCATGCCGAATATAGTAAACTATAAAAGTATCAGCGATTACTAGCGTGAGCTAATGCAAGTAGTCCTAGTATGTAGTACAATCTTAGGCAACTCGCAGCAAAGGTGGTAAAGTTCTGATCGCTATGCTTGGTATTTTCCATAATGTAAAAGCACATTTCCTAGGAAATGTATGCTGTTATTACATTATGGTGGGAGGTCACTACCCAGACTGGTTTCAGCCTTTTTTGACGCTTCATCAGTGAGTAGCTAGACCAAATAGATACCAAAGGGTATAGCAAAAAGAACTTATATACTCTGCTATACGAGTTGTCAAAAAGGTGCAACCATTAAGTTACTTAAATATAAAGAGACCAAGTAGATACCTTTGGTATCTATTTGGTCTAGCTACTCACTGATGAAGTGAGTAGCTAGTATATAGTGATCCCACCATAATGTAATAACAGCATACTTTTCCTAGGAAATGTGTTTTTACATTATGGAAAATACCAAGAATAGTGAACAGAACTTTACCACCTTTGCTGCGAGTTGCCCGAGATTGTACTACGTACTAGGACTACTTGCATTAGCTCACGCTAGTAATCGCTGATACTTTTATAGTTTACTATATTCGGCATGAAACTCTCTGATTCCAATCTTTGAGTTTCTTATTCGGTTTTAAAACAATGTGGGATTTAATATCCCCTTAATTTAAATAATGTTTATATCGCCGAAATGAAGCCTATTGACTCTTTATATTTAAGTAACTTAATGGTTGCACCTTTTTGACAACTCGTATAACAGAGTATATAAGTTCTTTTCGCTATACCCTTTGGTATCTATTTGGTCTAGCTACTCACTGATGAAGCCTCAAAAAAGGCTGAAACCGGTCTGGATAGTGACCTCCCATCATAATGTAATAACAGCATACATTTCCTAGGAAATGTGTTTTTACATTATGGAAAATACCAAGAATAGCGATCAGAACTCTACCACCTTTGCTGCGAGGTGCCTGAGATTGTACTACGTACGACTACTTGCATTAGTTCACGCTAGTAATCGCTGATACTTTTATAGTTTACTATATTCGGCATGAAACTCTCTGATTCCAATCTTTGAGTTTCTTATTTGGTTTTAAAACAATGTGGGATTTAATATCCCCTTAATTTAAATAAGGTATTTGTGTAATTTCTGTTGCCACTGGTTACATGCTTCCTGTGCAAATATAGATGAATTAAGGCGCAACAGCTATTTATTGAACTCAACCAGCCCTTTTTCTGTTCACTGTGCCTCCCTTCTGTAAAACAGCTCCTGAAAACTTAGACAAATTAGTCAGAAACCTCAAACAGCACCTCAATACTATATATGAAACTTTTTCCTCCAAAATCCGAATGCTGGAAGCTAAGCTATAACCCATTGATGATCAGCACCACAATGCAAGTGCACCCTTTCCCGCTAAGGAACTCTGCAATCTAATTGCATCAATGGTGCACAACTTGATCAAGGCCAAAAACAAAAAATTCAACTCCGTTATTTTGAACTTTCTGACAGAAAATGGTAAATCACTAAAAGAAGACATTGCAAATTAGCAGAAGAATGCAACCTTCATTCTAGAAATATCATCAGATGCCATTGTTTCGGACCAATAAATAAAAGAAAGGATGGAACAAATTTTCCACTCCTCATAAAAGTGACTTGTGACACACTGACAAGCACATCTAAATTAATAACAGCAATTAACAACAAGTTCAAGGACACTTGCCCCAGTCGTGCATACGTGCTTGACCTGACTTAATATTTGGCCAGAGAGAGAGATAGAGATCAAAGATGTCATCTTCGTAAACAACTTGAAGAAAAATGCCAAAATAGAGAAAACAATTGGATCATAGACTACAAACAGTTAAATTAGTGCAAAAATCAAGTGACACTACTAGTAGCCACCATGGAGACCAGTATGCAAGCACTGCATAGGAAATATGCAAGACCACTGTTAAATATATGCTCCACAGAACTTTGCATGTCCACTACCATCTTCAGTCTGCCAAACCTCACCTATTCTTTTTGGCAGAAACTGACCTCTATTCATATCAGTCTTTCAAACTATACACTCTTTAACTCCTTTCAACTACATGTACGGATTCCTATACTACTCGCGTATATCACCCATCTCTGGACAAATGCCATGGAGAAGTTTGGTGAATCTCAAGTGGTTGCACTTGATATCTCCAAAACTTTTGATCCAGTCTGGCACAAAGGATTACTAAGCAGACTTCCATTATTTGGTCTGTCTCAGGATTTTTGCAGTTGGATTGCCAGCTTTCTGTCTGGATGCACACTGTGTGATGGTAGATGGTTCCTTATCCCCTCACCGTTAAACTAATGCTGGGGTTCTACAAAGTTCTGTTTTCTCACCAACCCTCTTCCTTCTATTTATCAATGATCTACTTCAGTTGACCTGCAACGCAATAGACAGTTTTACAGATGAGACCACATTGCGCTCCTCCCTTTCATTTGATAAACCTTACTCTACACAACTCATCTCAACCTACAGAACATTAACCACCACTGCCCTCAATTGTGATCTCCAATGGGGGCTAAGATAACCTCGTCAATTTCAGTGCTAATAAGACCCAGTTCTGTCTTATCTGTCATAAAAAAATAAATAAATAAAAAAAAAAAAGAGAACCATTTTCTCCAAATATTATCTTTGACAACACCCAAATTTCCAGACAGTTTGAGATTTCTCTTCTTAGAATTATCCTGTTTATGTCTCTTGCCATAAACATATCACAGCCATTGCATCCTCAGCTTCTAAAACACTAGGATTTCTCTTTTGCTCAAGACGTTACTTCACCTCTAAACAGCTGTTAACCTTACAAATCACAGATCCACCCAGCTATTGAATACTTCTCTCACATTTGGAGTGGGGAGGCCCCCCTAAGAGCTCTCTCAAAATGCTTGGCTCAATACAGAGGAGAGCAATTAGATTGATTAATGACCCATCTCTTACCAACTCACTTCTCCCACTTTTGCACAGACATTTGGTTTCTGCATTATTCATATTCTATAAATATTTCCATGGCAAATGTTCATCTGAAATAATATCAATAATTCTCCACTCATTACTAAGTCTATTGGAAACACGTGCAGGAATGAAGACTGTGTGCCTAATATCCCTTCACAATATATCTCGAAACCTACAGAACAAGTTTCTTTTCCTCCTCCTTCATCCCTGCCACTGTTGTATTGTGGAACAGCCTTCCCCCTGATGTGTTTCCCAAGGAACACAATATTATTATTATTATTACATAGCACCTCCAAGGAGTCCAAGGACTCATCGAGGAAGGGCACCTACTCCACAACTCTCAGTCACCACCACGCAACTACATTCATCTACACCATCTACCGCCAACCACCACTACTGCTATTGTTCACAAACATCCATACCCACGGTGGGATTCGAACCCGCAGCCTTTTGCCGGGAGAGCGGATACGCTAACCACTCGGCCAACCAGGCTGGCTTTTAAAAGCATATACAGGCTTTTAAATCAAATGTAAACAAGTTTCTCCTTTCCCAGCCCACTACCTATATACCTATATAGTACTAATGTACTATTAGGTTGATTAACCAACCTGTCATCTGGCAATCCGTTCCACTCATCCACTCCATGCAAAAAATCTGGTCTGCACATCCCTACTAACCACACTCTTACACAACTTCCATAGATGACTCCTAGTTCTTTGACTATTTGTCATATATTGTAAAATTTCCCTTGCATCAATTTTATAAATCTCCTTTAATATATTAAAAGTTTATCATGTCTCCTCTTTTCTGCTTATCAGTTAAACTTTGTAACCCACAAACCTTTAACCTATTCTCATAGGGAGCAAATATAACATCCTGTATTTATTATTAAGAACTTGCCTGTTTTTTGTTGTCTTTGTCTCAGTAGCACCAATTATGCCTATGTAGTACTTTTTCTTTTGTTGTTGTTGTGTTTCATATTTCACAGCATGTAGGTCACTGCAAGCAGAATAATATTGTTAAAGGTGTTTTAAAGGAGTTCTATATAAGATTGACATAAAGGAAATTTTTCAGTACATGATAAATAGAGAGAGAACTAGCAGTCACCCCCTGGAAGTTGTGTGTCTGATTAGTAATGGTGTGTTGGACTAGATATTTTTTTGCTTGGAGAGTGGCGAGTGATTAGAATGGATTGCCAAAATTAGTTATGAGTGGCCTGACAGTGGCTGAGTTTATTATTATTATTATTATTATTATTATTACGGGCAACTCCAGGAGTCATTAGACTCATCGAGGGAGGCCCAAATCATATTCATCACAACTATTTGACATTCATACAGTATCTATCATACCTCGCCTTAAACTCATTCACTGTCACAGCATCCACTACAGACTCAGGGAGCGCATTCCACTCATTCACTACTCTAAAAGTAAAGAACCCAGCTCTAACACCTTTACTAACCACACTTTTGCCCAGTTTCCATGGATGTCCCCTAGTCCTCCCACAACCAGCCCTGTTCTCAAAAATATCTTCTGAATTAATTTTATAGAAACCCTTCAGTAATTTGAATGTCTCAATCATATCTCCCCTCCTCCGCCTATCAACCAATTTTTGCAACCCACAAATCCTCAACCTGTTCTCATACGGTTCATTCCACAGACCTGCTATCATCTTGGTCACTCACCTCTGGATCCTCTCCACCTCCTCCCCATCAAGAAGAAACCTAGGTGACCAAATCTGAGCACAGTAGTCTAGATGGGGTCTTATCAAGGCTCGATAGAGAGGAACAATAACCTGCTTGTCTCTGCTTGTCAACGTATTCTTCAGCAACCAAGTGATTTGATGAGCTGTTTTGGTCACTTTTGCAATGTGTCCCCTAAATTTCAATTCCTTATCCACCAACACTCCTAAATCTCGTGCCTCATCAATTTCCTGGAGCAGGGTTCCACCAATGCAGTAAACTGCCGCCAATCTTTTCACCCCAAAATGCATAACCTTACATTTTGCCACATTAAACTGACATCCATTCTCCTTAGCCCAGACCTCCAATCTACCCAAATCATCCTGCAAAATTTTGACGTCATCTGCATTCACTATTGCCCTACCCAACTTCGCATCATCTGCAAACAAATGAACTGTTCCTCTCAGATCATTTCCTATATCATTTATGAACAAATTAAACAGCAGTGGTCCAAGAACAGATCCTTGTGGCACACCACTAGTCACAGGCCGTCTTGTGGACTCTACTCCCGAGTAAACCACTCTCTGATATCTCTCCGTCAACCACCCTCCTATCCATCTCACCAACCCTATGTCCATTCCCATATGCTGCAATTTACTGATTAGAATTCCATGTGGAATCCTGTCAAAGGCCTTGGCAAGGTCCAGTAGAATCACCGTAAACCCATTACCCTTATCCAGTTCAGCCGTCACTGTGTTATAATACGTGAGCAAGTTACTGAGGCATGACCTACCCTTCACAAAACCATGCTGTCCCCGATACAGTATCCCATTTTCTTCTATCCAATCTTGTATTTTCCTCTTGACTATTTTCATATATTGTCATATATTTGTTTAAGGAGAGGTATTGTGTGTATAAAGTGTGGTCTCCCACAATGAGTCTTCTGACTCCATGGGTATCTCCATGGAGTCAGAAGATAGTATAATAATAATATAGGTAGAGCATAGCTGTACCACATTTTTAAATCCAGATTTTCTCCTTATTTCAGTACGTCTTATATGATTGTTCTTGATTATATCACAGACTCTTCTTTCAATTGCTGTTAAGGTTGTTACTAGGCTTTTTTAATTATTATTATTTTTTTATTATTTTTTTTTTTTATATATATCTTACAGCTGTAGATCACTGCAAGTAGAATAATATGGTTAAAAGGTGTTTTTTGGTTTATGATAGTCTTTTGTCTGGTTAAAAGCTTTTCGGACAGCCTTTTTTTCATCTATTTATTTATTATCTATTTCATCCTTGTCCATGTTGATTTGCTTGTCCTAAATAAGTGTAGCTCTTCAATCTCTCTTTTACTTTATTTTGCAATTTGAGTGTATATAAGTATTTGTTTGAATCCACTTTATCTTATCAGGGTTTGTAATCCTGCTATTCTACAGCAGATGTGTTTCATTCAACAGTATTTTGAAGTAGTTGAAGATTTTGTAGTTCACTGTGCATGCAGTAAGTACACGTCCTGTTTAAGAATATGGCAGGTGTGACATGGGAATATGTATGTATGCATGAAATGGAGGCAGTGGAAGCTGGGAGATGCAAGTGTCTCGATCTTGGGATTTAGTGGCAGTGAAGATAGTGCTTCAGATACAGATGATTTTCAGTTTATGGATACCAGTAGTGTGTTGGAGGATGGAAAGAATGTTAAACTATCCAAGGCCAAAAAGATTTGGCCTTGGATAGTTTGGCAAACAGAGATGGTTTGTCTGATGGCCATGATTGTATGTGTGAATGGCAATTAAAAGTAGAATGTGTGGAGAGAGTGAGAGAAATAGAACTGCTGAGAGAGGAGATGAAGGGAATGAACAATGAGTTGAGGAAGTGAATGAAATCTTGGAAGGATAGAGAGATTGGCTAGTATGGGAGGAATGAGAGTAGGTGTAAGAGAATAGCATCAGAGAGCAAGGAGGAGAAAGAAAGAGGAAGGCAGGGAAGAGAGGAATTGTAGAAAGATTAGACTGTGGAAGCAAGGGATACAGAGGTGAGAGAGAGGGAGAAGAGAGTGGGGGGAGATTGCAAGCTGTAAAAGTCAGGGATGTCATTGAGAGAAGGCTGAATGAATCTATTCAGTGTCATGTATGGAGAATCAATGATTCAGGGTATGCAGAGTAGAGTGCCAGATGAGTGCTTTCCTGGTGGTACGATAGTGTTTGGCAATGGTAGTGAAGAGGGGGGTGAGATGAAAGTATGAAGGAATGATAGTAATGGTTTGGACGAATGACCTGAGAGGTAGCATAAATCGTGTAGCATGAGATTCGAGGTTGATGTTAGACGTAGTGCAGCAGAAATGTGTCCAAGGAAAGATGGTGAACGTGTTGCTCTAATATGATAATGGAGAGTGGAAGAGAAGAGCAGTGATGATGAACGAATGAAATGATAGCAAGAATGCAGTAAATGGGGTCTGGAATATATGGATGCGTAGAGTACGTTTGAGGATAGAAGGGAGCTGTGTGCAAGAGACGAATTACATTTGAATGAATGCAGAAGGGCGTGGGCATTTGGAGAGACTGTTTTCTGGGCAATTGAGAGTGTCAGGACATGGAAACTGGAATTGCACAGGTGGAATGTTGCAGGAATGGCCTTGTGGAGATAGTGGCTTGGGAAATAAGAGTGTGCACACTATATTACTGAACCAGGTGGAGTATGAGGGGAGTGTCAATGGATATAAGAAGGTTGGCAGTACACTGGTTTTTCTGTATACAAATGCTAGGAGCAATAGGAATAAAGGGGGGTGAGTTTGTGGCATTGTCTCAGTCTCTCCAAAGGTTGTTGATATCAGTGAAACTTGGTTAACTAAAGAGGATGTAAATGTAGTGGTGGAGCGTTATTCATGATAAAAAGATGAATTGTGCACTTCAGGGTGGAGAATCTCAGTCGAAATAATGCTAATGGCTTTGAGAGTATATGGTGTGAGATGGATGTTTCTAGGACAAGCTATTTCATGGGATGTTGCTGCAGACCAGGGAATATAGATAGTGATGAGCATGAGATGTTTAGCAAATTAGTTTGGCAAGTGCAAAGCAGGCAATCCTTATGGGGGACTTCAACTATAGTGATGTAAACTGAGCAGAGGAGACAGCATGCAGTAATAAGAGAACTGAATTTTTAGATTTCTTGAGAGATAACTGTCTTAGGCAGCATGTAATGGAGGGAACACGAGGATCAAGAGTTCTGGATTTGGTCATAGCATCAGAGGATATCTGATTCTGACTGAGATGGCATGGGGAGGTATCAAAACAGAAGGAGGTTATGTGGAATTATAAGGCAGGTGACTATCATGGACTTAGAAATTAGTTTGTAGCAATGCAATGGATGAAAGAATTTAAAGGGAGAAGGATCATTAGTGCATGGGGGATACTTAAGGAAAAATTATTGAAATCAGTGACAGATTTATACCTCAATTGAAAACGATAAAGCAATTTGGAGTCAAATAGATGACAAAAGAAATAAAAGGGGAATTGCAGAAGAAAAAGAAATTATGGAGGGCATATAACGAGACAAGTAGAGAGCAGTTGCATGAGGAATATAAGGCTCAGGCTAGGAAAGTGACTAGTATTGTAAGGAGAGAAAAATTTGAATGTGAGAGGAGACTGGCACTGCAGTTCAAGGATAATCCCAATAAGTTTTTTCTTCACTGTGTGGTGAGTAGGAGAGGAGGTAAAATGATAGTGGATGGATTATCTTGCAGGATGGAGATAGGAATTGGGTGACCAAAGCAGATGACATAGTTGAGCTATTTAATGATCATTTTATTAGTGTGTTCCATTCTGGTACTGAAGGCTTTATTTCTAGAGGGATAATGAGTGGTGAAGTGTTAGAAGTGAATGAAGAAGATGTATTCCAAATACTGAATACACTAAATGTCAATAAGGCAGGAGGACTTAGGAGGACTAGATGAAATTTCACCATATATTTTAAGGGAATATGATGTGGAACTGGCTGGGCCATTAACTTGGCTGTTTAATGAAAGTCTTGTAATGGGGAAGATTCCTACAGAGTGGAAGGAGGTAAGATAGTACCATTTCATAAGTTTGGTGGTAGAATGGAGGTTTCAAACTATAGGCCTGTTTGTATTTCTTTTGTAGTTAAGATTTTGGAGAAACTGGTAAAAACTTGTATACAGAATTGGGCAGATGAGGGTAATATTGTTTATGCATGCCAGCATAGATTTGTTAAAGGGTGCTCTTGTTTTAGTAATCTGGTTACTTTTTACAATAAACTAACAAGAGTAGGGGATGAGGTTAAGGCATACGCAGTCATTTTTGGATTTTTCTGAGGCATTTGACAGGGTGTGACATGGCTAGTTGATTTTTACGTTGCATTATATGGGTTTGGATATCAGGTTAGTGGACTAGATTGGTGATTGACTCTCTGATAAATATCAGAGAGTTGTATTATGTGAGAGCAGTATCAGGATGTTGAAAGGTTACACGTGGAGCTCCACAGGTTCAATCCTGTTCAGCCTTTGTGCCAATGATGTGAAGCTTGTGTGGATTATTAGTAATACTAATGTTTTGGCTCTTCATGAGGATTTGAATAAGCTGGAAGGGTGAGCCAAGGCATGGCATGGGAATGTAATTTTAATGCAACTAAATGTAAGGATTTAAAATTTGTGATCCATAGAAGGGATGCTTATACTCACTTGGTGGAATTATACTGGAAGAAGTGGATGAAACAAGGCATCTTGAGGTGATTGTAAATAGAGATTTTGTAAAATTAGTTTGTTTTTGTTAATTTTTAAATTTTGTTATATTTACCTATCTCGGATCTTATTAAATCTTCAATTATTCTACCAGCTGCGGCAATGTAAAATTATGTTAATTTGATATATACTTACTTATTCACTTGTCTCTCTTAATTCTCATTAATTCCTTACTCATACAAATCTTATTATTTCTCTATCTGCCGGCCGCTATAAATCTATTGAATGATGGTGCACCGCACTGTTAACAAAGACACTACTTCAAGCTAGAGCCAATCCCTTTGTTATAATTCTGGTATTAACCCGTTTCTAATTTTCGAAAAATTTATTTGTTAATGCTGCGCCATCCAAAATGATTAAACTAGAGAAGCTTCGTCGTCTGGGAGAAAACACTTAGAATGGCACAATATTCATACAATCACTATTCCAGATTTCACCAGAACTTATGTGTCTTAATTTTATTTCAGTCATGGCTATCCCCAAAATTTTGATTCGCACAGGTTCTACTTTATGATTGGTGCATTGAGAACATAGATCAGGCAAGTTATTAGGTTGACAAGAAATGATTTATTCATTAAAAAATATGGTACAACTACTGATAATTACTTAACTAAACTAATTCAATCATGCAGATGTAACGTGGGCATTCTTAAACTTTCTCAACATGAAGCAATATCTAATACTAAACATATTATGAATTCCTTCTAATTACTTAACATTCTTAGGTAATCATTTATCAACTCTTGGTCTCAGGAACTATCTGACTATAACAAAACCGTATATTTAATCACAACACTTTGCGATTCCTCATATACAGAGCTATAACATTCTATATGTGGATCAGATGCTAAAGTCCTATTACACTTCGAAAGTCCTATAACTTATCAGTTCCTGTCTTCGTTACAATCTAACATTCCTGTATATACAAAAGATTTAAAAAGTTCATACATTACTGGGTCATTAGGATCACTCTGGCTTTCTCTTTCGATCATCTGCTCTATTCTTACAGCTCATTATTTCTTCCTCCGGTTTATTGCTTTCAGAAAGGACTGGCTAGCGAATAGAATACATTCAGGGTTCATTTCCTTCGATGTAGGCAAAGTCGGTCTGCCGGGATCGGTCCACGTTGTTCCGCATATCATCTCAGTCTACGCTGATTATACCACTGTGCCGAGGCCTATGCTCACAATGGATCTCTATCTGATCGCATAGCTGCCTATGGACATCATCCTTCTCGACCGCACTCGAACTTCCTTCTCCGGGAACGACAGGAACAAGATGAAAAAAAGCCTTGAGTTGGCGTTGCCAAGCTCTATATATTCACTTCTGTGATATTCTCCCTACTACATCATTGTTTTTACCTGGCACCTAATTCTTCTGCACTTCGTGTGATCGCTCCTCCTTGCATGTTCACGGGAAACTCCCACGCGCCTTTTAGACTTTGCGTACGTGACTGCCTCCAGACAAGTTTTTAATCCGCTTATCTCTTCTGTAACTTTGATCTATACTTTGGCATACTAACATTTTTTCACCTATTTTCAACCCCTGTTGTATTCACAAAGACTTAATATTATATTACATAAGGAAAAAAAAATTTTTTTTCATGGATTTTATCGTTATTTTACAATCAATTTCACCCTTACCGATATACAATAATTTCTCCGACAGTTTTGATACTTGTTAAATCTGAATGAAATGTAGTACAATAATTTTCTCCTTCATTCAAGATTTAACAATTTAAAGTTCCAGGGACATATTGCAAAGGTAGTAAAGCTATCTCTGAGAATTGCTGCTGTGTTGAGAACATTGACCATGAGAGATAAAAGTGAGCTGGTCCCATTTCATAAAGCTTTCAGACCAGATCTAGTCACCTTGGAGAGGATGCAGAGATGGATAACAAAAATGGTGTTAGGACTGTACAACATTGATTATGAGGATAGACTTGAGGATATATGGATTGCTGAGTTTGGATAGAAGGCAAGGGGGGGGGATATGATCGAGACATTTAAGCTGTTGAGGGGTTATTATTGTATTAATACTGAGGAGATTTTTCATATGGTAGAATGAGGAAAAGGAACAAGAGGCCATCACTGGAAATTGTAAAAGGATAAGAAATAAGTTTTTTGCATGGAGAATGGTAGGAGCATTGCCTGAGGGGGGGGGGGTGAATGTGTGGGCTGTGGATGATTTTAAGGAGTGGTATGATAGACTTTGTGTTCACTAGTGTTGACCTCCTGTAATGAGTGTTGTGACTCTATGGTGGTCAAGAAAATAATAATCTCTAGTTCAGACAGTTGATGAAACATCAGAACCACATAGTCAACAAACAGGAGTATTTTATGATTCTCTTCATCTATATTTAAACCTTCATCCTAGTTTAACTTTTTGAGTGTTTTCTAGAGTTGCTATAAAGAGATTGTTGCCTGTATGTGTTTTGTATTAACCTGATATATGGTTGTGCAATGCCTTGATCTTTTAGCACCTGGAAATCTGCATTATGTTCTACTGTGTTAAATGCTTTATTGAAATCGATAAATAAATAAAGGAAGATTATATTCTCTGCATTTGGAGGTAGCAGGGTTTTTCATCCTGCATACAGGCAAATTGGCAATGAGAACACACGTAGTTTACAGATAAATACTGTCGTTGGTAGTGATGATGGGCAATAGATGACATTGATGGTAGTAATGTCGTTATGTGTGTGTGTATCACAGGGGAGATGGTAAGATGTGTGTAATGGAGTAGAGCACCCTCCTGCGATGAGTTCTTGGAGGTATCGTATAATAATTTTTCAGTTAGCTGATTTATTGTATGTATATAATCTGTGGTGCAGAATCTTTTCTTAAATCCTGCTTCCTCTTTGCAGCTATTTTCATGTAGTCGTTTTGATTCTATTTAGTATGGTTCTTGTGAACATTTTATAGAGATAGGACAGAAGACATATTTGTCTGTAGTTGTGAGTATTCTTTTTCTCACCTTTTTTTGGGGGTAAGAATGATTTTGGATGATTTTTATTCCTCAGGTGTTCTACTATCATTTAGGTGTCAAGTGAACCTTGTTGCTAGAACTTTAAAGAATATATCACCCTGCCTTGATATATTCTATTCTTATTTCATCTGTCCCTGGTGTTCTATCTACTTTCATTTAATTGACTGCATATTCTACCTTTTCTGGCAGCATTTTGTTGGTTCTTTATACTCAGTTAACTTTACTTAAGTGATGTTGTGTGAATGAGTAGAAATAACTGGTAAGCCTAGATGATTTTTTTTCCATTTCTCTTCTGTGTTTTTCCTGATATTCTGTTTGTTTCATTCGTAATTCCATTTCTACTTTTTTTACTCTTTTCTTTTTCTACTGCCTCTTGTAGTTTATTCTAAATTTGGTGTAATCTTCTTGTGTCTTTTTTCTCAGTAACTTGCTTATCATTATACACTACGTTGACAAAAGTATTTGGACACCTTGTGTGCTGTACAAATTTTGGATCCTACCACATGCAAATATACAGAGAGTGACTGCATAAGTCTGGTAATAAAAGATGGGATATGTGCATGTTTTGCACTCTATTCGATGTCAAGCTGCTTCAGCTAAACTGACAGACTTCCAACACGGGATGGTAGTTGGATGTCACATCATTGGTCTTTCTGTCCATGACATTGCTCCCCATCTCAATATACCAAACTCCACCATTGCTTATGTCATTCGTAGATGGAAAGTTGATGGTGCTACCACAGCAGGGAAAATGCTTTGGGAAGCCACTGACGTTGAGATCAAAGAGGTCTGTCTTGGAATGATTGAGCATCCTGCTCATCATCATCAGCAGCAGACCTCAGAATCAACCTGGAAAAAGCTGCAGAGACATCTGTCAGCACTAGAACTGTCTGTGGAGAGGTACTTGCCTTGGGTTACCATGCCAGAGCTGCTGTGAACAAGCCACACATCATCCTCTCTCAATGCTAAACAACATTTAGACTAGTATCTTTAACACTGTTTCTGGACCATAGATGGTTGGAAAAGGGTTCTGTGGAGTAACAAATCACGTGTCCAAATGTTCCACTCTGATGGTCATGTTTGCACCTGGGGGACAGTTCTGGCAGGACTGCCTCATTCCAACTGTCAAATTTGGTGGAGGCATTTCAGTTGAATGGCGCTCGGTCCATTGGTGGATGTGCCCAAAACCATGACATCTGACGGCTACCTGGACAACTTCATGCTTTGGAAGTACTTTGGAAGTGACCCTTGCTATACTGCACTGCATGTCCAAGACAGATTTCCACAAAACAACATGTGGCCAGCTCAAAGTCCAGACCTCAACCCCATTGAACAACATCATTGGAATGAATTAGAATGCTGAATTCACTCCGGTCGACAGCAGCCATCATAACAGTCCTACTTGGTACTTGAAATGTAATTAAAATGCTTTTCTTTTTCTTTGTTTTTATCACAATAAATACTTCTGTCAACAGAGTATATATTCTGAATGTCAATGAAGTGTATATTCTGAATGAGTACAATATAAATCTTTTAACTTTCTTCTTTTACATAACAATTCAAAAATTTTTTTGGCTGAGCCTTTCCCTGTGATTCTCTTTTGTTGCAAATTCTGCCTGTGTTTTACATTGCTTTATTTGTTGGTTGAATTGGGTCAAGTTTTGTCATCTTCCAAGCCCCAGTAAGTCTGTGTTACTAATTTACCAAACTGTTCTCTGTCAAAAGTGAGATGACATCTCTCCCACCAGTTGGAGAGAGTGACCATGTGGTTGTGACTTGGAAGATGAATAGACATGCAGATGTATCAAAGAAAAGGGAACGTATGTGGAATTTAAAGGCAGGTGATTATAATAGTCTTAGGCATCAACTAGGGGCAGTTCCATGGAGGGCAGAATTGGAAGGCCAGAATATCATTTGTGCTTGGGAAATTGTGAAAGGATATTTGTTAGCAGCAATAGTAAGCTGTATTACATGAGTGAAGAAGTGGGCACAATTTGGTGTAAAGTGGATGACAAACAATAGCAAACAGGAACTGTAGTTGAAAAAGAGATTATAGAAGAGATATAAAGAGAGAGGTGGAGGGCAGATATACGAAGAATATAAGATGCAAGCCAGGAGAGTGACCAATATGGTGAGGAAGGCAAAACTGGAATATGAGAAGAGATTGGCACTAAGATCCAAAGAAAATTCTAGGGAATTTTTTAGCTATGTGGCCAGTAGTAGGAGAAATGATTGTGGAAGAATGACATTGCAGGATAAAAATGGAATAGAGTGACTGATGCAGAGGACATAGTGGAGTTGTTCAATGAGCACTTTATTGGAGTATTCCATCCTGGAGGAGAAGCTTTTAATACTAGAAGGATAGAGCAGGTTCAGAGTTTAGAGGTGCTAGAGGAGAGTGTGTTCCAAATACTGAGTACTCTGGATACCAGTTTTATTTATTTATTTATTCGTATGGAGTTCCCTCCCTTTTCTCCCCCCCCGTCCCTATTGGGGTGAGTTGAGCCCCCTCATGGGGGGTTAAATATTTATGACTGTAGATCCGTGTGTGTTCACTGGGCCAGTTTTCCTGCTTGCGGGATGAAAAACCCTAGATAATCTGGGGGGGGGGGAACCCTGCTGTCCACGCACAAGACCAGCTAACTTGGCTGTGGCTGAGGAAGATCCTGAAGCTCCTCACATCGGCGACAGGAATCGAACCTAGGACACTCCTTCCCCAGGCATATGGTTGCAAAGTGCAAAAGCCACTAGGCTAACTGCACGGACTGGATACCAGTAAAACTGTGGGACTGGATGGTATTTCACCACGGGTTTTGAGAGAATGTGCTAAAGAACTGACAGCTCTGTTGACCTGGCTCTTCATTAAAAGTCTGGCTGTGGGAAAGGTACCCAAGAAATGGAAGGAAGGTAAGATAGTGCCGCTGCACAAGGGTGGTAGCAGACTGGAAGTGTCTAATTATAGGCCAGTTTATGTGTCATCAGTAGTTGTTAAGGTCTTGGAGAAATTAGTGAGGGACTATATACAGCATTGGCAGATGAGCGAATTTGTTAAGGGGTGCTCTTGCTTTAGTAATATGATTGCCTTTTATAATAAGGTGACAAGAGCAGTTGATGAGGGAAAGGCATATGCTGCCATTTTTTTAGATATTGCAAAGGCGTTTGACAGGGTGTAAGCTGATATTCAAGTTGCAGCACATAGGTTTAGATGTCGGGATAGTCAACTGGATTCAGGATTGGCTGTCTGTAGGTATCAGAGAGTTGTGTATGGTGAGGCAATATCAAGGAGGCAGTAGGTTACAAGTGGTGTTCCACAAGGCTTAGTACTGGAACTTGTATTGTTCAACATTTATATCAATGACATTGTCAGTGGATTGCAAGGGGATATTCAGTTGTTTGCAGTTGATGTGATGCTGGGAAGGGTTATCAGTAATAGTGCAGATGTGGCAGCCATGCAAGATGATTTGAATAAACTAGCCAGGTGGGCAAATGAATGGGGGTGTTAGTTTAATGCATCAAAATGTAAAGTCTTGAAGTTTGAGAACCATCGATGGGAGGATGCATACTCGATTGGAGGAGCTATACTTGAGGAAGTAGGGGGAGACAAGAGATCTGGGGGTGATGATTGATAGAAAACTGAAATTCAGGGAGCATATTGCAAAGGTGGTGAAGGTAACTCAGAGGATTGCTGCAATACTGAGAAGGACGCTGACCTGCAGAGATAAAAGAGTTATCATTCTGTTGTATAAGACCCTGATCAGACCACACTTAGACTATTGTTCTCAGATTTGGGTCCCAGGATTTGAAGGGGATCAACTGTAGAAAGGGTACAAAGGCAGATAACAAAGATGGTTTCAGGACTACACACCATCAGTTACGAGGATCGACACTGAGGGGAATGTGGGCTGTAGAGTTTGGTGGATAGAAGAAGGAGAGGTGATATGATCGAGACTTTTAAACTGTTGAGAGGCAGTTACAGGGTAGACATTGGGGAGTTCTTTCGCTTGGTCGAACAGCAGGAAGGAGATGACAAGGGGCCATCTCTGGAAGTTACAAAAGGAGGCTCTGAGCAAGAGGGCGAGGAGTGTTTTTTTTTTTGTATGGAGGGTGGTTAAACTGTGGAATGCATTGCCTGAGAGAGTGGTTAATGCAGAAACAGTCAATGGGTTCAAGGAGTGGTGTGACTAACTTTGTGTTTCTTAAAAACGACCTCCCACAATGAGTTTTTGACTCCATGGAGGCCTGATTAATAATAATAATGCATTTTGGTTGTTTATGGTTTAATATTGCTCATGTTTTTGCTTCCTATCTTTTGTGTATATGAAGAATGGTTCTTAATGGTCTGTGTGATCTGAGTGTATGTCGCAGTACAGTTGACCTTTGAACAACACAGGTTTGAACTGCATGGATCCACTTATATGTCGATTTTTTTCAAGAAATATATTGAAAAATTTTTGGAGATATGTGACAATTTAAAAAAATTGCTGATGAACTGTGTGGCCTAGAAATATCAAAAACATTAAGAAAGAGTTATGTCATGAATGCATAAAATATATATAGTTACTATTTTATCATTTACTACCATAATATATTCACAAATCTATTATAAAAAGTTAAAATTTATCAAAACTTATGCACACAAACACTTCCAGACTGTGCAGGCTGCCATTCGCAGTCGAGAGAAATGTAAACAAATGTAAAGATGCAGTATTAAATCATAACTGCATAAATTAACTGTTATTAATTAAATTTAATTAATTGAAATTAGCATAAAATAAAAATTTTATGACGATTCATTCATTAGTATATAGGCTAGGCATATGACAGTTACCATAAAGCAATCATATTGCTTCTTCTTCTTTATTATCAATGCATGAATCGTTATATCTGTAAATAAATATGCTTTTTTTTTTTTCACGTTATCTTTTCATTTTTGGTCTAGTGTTAGTAATACATATAACATATACAGTGTTTTGTATCATATAAGACAGTATTGACGTAGATAATGACAGATGATTTCATCTTGTCAACAGACACATAAACTTATGGTATCGATAAATACAGTACTGTAAATGTATTTTCTCTTATGATTTTCTTAATAATATTTTCTTTCCTGTAGCTTACTTTATTGTAAGAATACAGTATATAATACATATAACATACAAAATATGTGTTAATCGACTGTTTATGCTATCACTAAGGCTTCTGGTCAACAGTAGGTTATTAGAAGTTAAGTTTTTGGGGAGTCAAAAGTTATACAGGGATTTTCAACTAACGCTTAACTCCCACGTTGTTCAAGGGTCAAGTGTACTTTTATTTCATTTGTTCCAACATTTTTTATGATTTTTTTTTGCAATCTGTCAAAATGTACTGTTTCATTTCTTGTTACTTCATTTGGAGATCTCCATAGTGTTTTTTTTAAAAAGTATTCATTATATCAAAGTTTCTCTGCTTCAGAAACTCTAATAGATACTCTCCTCTTTCATTTCTTCTATTTTCCATGGACACATATTTCTCTCCAGTCTGACTTTACAGATTTTGGCATTGAAATCTCTACATACCATTGTATATGTGCATTTATTTTTCAAGCTGTTTTCTTCTAGAAATCTTCTATTATTTCTTCATCAGCTGTGAAAGTTGGTGCATAGCAGACATCATCAAATTCCTGCCATGTACCCTCAAGGGGTGTACAGGATATGACAGTACTACACGAAAAAAATTACATCATTATTAACTTCCTATCTACAATTTTCCACCAAATCACTCTGTTACCCGTCAAGACTCCAACATTATCAGATCTTATATTTCTATCGTCTAAGGCACTTTGTACCGTATCAATCCACATACATCTTGGTCTTCCTCTGGGTCGTTTTGCTGCCAACCTGGCAGAGAACACTTGTTTTGCTAATCTTTCTTCGCCCATTCTGTTTAAGTGACCATACCACTTGAGATTAGCTCTGCTTTCGCATTCCTGGATGTTGACAATGTCAAGTTCTTTCCTAATATCCTCATTTTTAATATGATATTGCCATTGATGCCATCTGTTCACACCTATAATCTTTCTCAAGACTCATATCTGCAGTCTCTAGTCTTTGGTCAAGTGTTTTACTTCTGACCCAGCTCTCAGATCCATAAGTTAAAACTAGTTTGAACACTGTCTTGTATACAGATAATTTAGTGTTCCGACTAATTTCTTTCTTATTCCATATTAATTTATTCAATTCACTTCCCACCATACCAGCTTTGCTGATTCTGTTATCTATTTGTATATTTTATTTACCATCTTCAGTAAAAATCGTGCCTAAGTAGCTGAAATGTTTTACTTGTTCCACAGGTTCTCCATTCACAACACAGTTGACATTTTCAATGATTCTGCCTATTTTCATTGTCTTTGTCTTTTTATTGCTGAGCTTCATACCATATCTATTACAACAGCTATTCAATTTAGTCTGCAAGAGAATCTTGTAGACTTGTAGCGGATTTATTTAGAAGTATAACATCATCTGCATAAAGCAAAGAGCTGACATTAACATCTCTAATTTTGATATCATGTTTAATACCACATTCCTTCATAATGTGATCCATATAAATAATGAATAACAGAGGGAATAATGTACATCCTTGTCTCACACCAGATTTAACATTAAACCATCTTCCTGTACTTCCTTCAATTCTAACTGCTGACTTACAACTCAAATAAAGACTAAGTATTGCTTGATATAATGCCCCATTGACACTATATAACTGTAGCGTATTGAATAGCTTCTCTCTTGGCACCTTGTCATATCCTTTTCCAGATCGACAAAACTTAAATATAGATCTCTTATATTCCCATGCTTTCTCGACTATTTGTCATAAAGTGAAGATCTGATCCTGACAGCCTCTATTTGGCCTGAATCCAGCTTGTTCTTCACCAAGCTTTTCTTCCACAATTCTTCTCAACCGTTTCTCAAATATACTTGCATAGATCCTGCTAGGACTCAGTAGGGAAATACCTCTGTAATTCTCACATTCAGTTTTATTTCCCTTTTTATATATGGGTACTATGAGAGCTCTACTCCAATCATCGAGAATTCGTCCCTCTGTCCAGGCTTTCTGAACTATGCACTGCAGCCACTGTAAGACTCTTATACCACCATATTTCAGCATTTCTGGTCGAATATCATCTACTCCTGCTGCCTTTCCACATTTCAAGCCTTTGATGGCTTTTTCTACTTCAAGTATGGATATGTATTCCTGACTGCATGCCTGCTCAGCGTTTTTTTACCACTGTACTGTCATCACTGCTTGTTTCATTTAGCAGTTTTTCAAAGTAATTACTCTATACTTCAAGGATATCTTTTTCTCCTGTTTTCATTTCACCTTTATCATCTCTAATTCCTTTTACAGCACTCTTTCCTCCATTCCTAAGCTTCTTCAACAACCTCCAGAATATTTTGCCACCTTCTTGATATTTATTTTCTATATTCTTGCCAAAGTCCTCCCATGACTTTTGTTTAGCTAGTTTTACACAGTGTTTAGCATTCTTGCATTTGTCTCTGTATTCTCTAAGAGCACAAGCTGACTTGTTTGACAGGAACTTTTGATATGCTTTCTTCTTTTCCTTCACTGCCTCTTTAACTTCCTGTGTACACCAGGGAGTTCTGATTTTTTTTTATCCTAGCAGATAACCTCACCACATTTCTCTCTGGCAGAATCAATCAATGTTTTCTTCAGAGTTTGCCACTAAATCTCCAAGGTTTGATTCCTGTTTTCCAACTGTTTCATTTTTTCTTCAATAATCTTTGTGTATTTTAGTCTATAGTTCACATCTGAGAGCTGCTCAACTTTTATTTGCTTTAAAACTTTCTTACATGTTATTCTTTTCAATATGAAATTCAATTTTATCCTGCTCAAGACTAAATAGTGATCACTTCCAATTTCAAATCCTCTGTACACTCTGGTGTCCTGCACCAGGGAGAAAACATCACTATCAACAATAACATAGTCAATGAGACTTTTCTTATTCCTTGCCTCTTCTCTCCATGTGAATTTGTGCACATTTTTATGTTGGAACATGGTGTTAGTAATAACCAGTCAATGTCCTGAGCAGAAATCCAACAGGTATTTGCCATTATGATTAGTTTTGCTCTTTTCTCCAAATTTTCCCAAAATATTTCTGTATGTCTCAGGATCATTTCCTACTCTGCTACTTAGATCCCCAACAAGGACCAACTTTTCCTTTTTCATTGTGTCAGTTGCTTTTTCTAAAGCCTCAAAAAAGTCCTCTACTTCTACCTTAGTAGAACCTTCTGTCTGACCATGGGCACAAATAAGTCTCATTGTCCAGTTCCCCATTCTCATATGTGCCCACATTACTCTACTTGAGACTGGCTGCCATTCAAGAAGATTAGCCTCGTATTTTGTGTTGAATACTATTGCTACTCCTTCTTTTCCTTGATTGTCATTGCCTGAATATAACATTTTGTATTTATTGCTCATTAAGAGCTCACCAGTTTTGGTCTTTTTTGTTTCAGTTACCCCTATTATGTCGATCTGGTACTTATCTAATTCCTCAGCTAGCTCCATTTCTTTGCCATTCAGGCTTCTTATGTTGATAGTACCGATCTTTAACTCTGGTGATGTTGAGTTGGGGTTGCATAGCAGACTACTATTTTTAATATTTCTGTTTGGTCTATTGAATGATCAGTTTTCCTACTCTTGCTGATAAATGTTAAGATACTTTTGATTTGTTTTGGTTCAACTATGAATCCCACTCCACTAACAGTGATTCCTCGATGGCATTCACCCAAAATGACCTTGTAATCCATTCAGGGTAGCTCATCTTTCTGTTTTACATATTGCCAGAAAATCAAAATTTAGCTTATCAGTATATTTTAGAAGAAAGTGTACTTGAAATTCCTAAGCTAGATTCTCGTATGAAATATTTCACAAAGTGAAATATTTCCATAGTGGCCTATCGTCTTCTGCAAAGATTCTTAGCATCCTCTCAAAGATTAAAACCACTATCTTAATTTGTCTTATAGGATCTGCTCAGGACTGGGATCTTCTTCTAAGAAGTTATCATCGTTGCTTCAGTCAAATATCTCGCTTCTTCTGACTGGGTTCTGAAGTGTTGAGGACAGTAACTTTCACTTACTGAAACTGTTGATTCCACTATTGACCAAAAATTGGTTCTTCCTCTGTTATCTTTTAGATACTACCCTGTCTTGATAGCATCTAGCTGGTAAGGCCCTCTTCAAATCTAGCACTAACATACTTCCTTATCTGGCCTTCCAATACTCATCTGCTTTCTGACCAAACATCCTGTTAGGGTTTGATCCAGTGGTCCATTAGGTTACTCAACAGAGTCCACTTCTGGTAGGTGAGTATGGAGTAGTGATGGAGAGGCTAAGAGTTTCTGCTTCACATCCCTATTTGGATCCCCCCCCCTTCCAAACTAGATATTACAGTTTCATTATATTTTTGTATGAGTTGTCAGATGTTGACACATTGTCCCTGTTTGTATCAGGGCCCACATTTGAAATGAAGAAATGTTATATTCTATGCTGCTTTCATTGCGAGGTTAAAATGAATAAACTTTCCTGCACTGTGAAATGGAACCAATATCATTGTTTCAAGCACAGTGCTGAAAACAATAATGATGGTGCACCATGATGGGGTGAAAGTTGTGCAAATGGCTGAGTGTTCAGATTTTTGGAAGGAAAATAAAAAGGAACTCAACAGGAAGGGAATTGTGAAGTTTCTTTGTCTTCAATATATGAAGATTGAGCAGAAATAAGAAGAAAAGTTAGAAGTTGTAGACTGAGAGGATTTTCTTTAAAAAAGAGATAAATGTGAAGTTTATTATAGTTATTAATCCACATAGGATTTATTCAGTGAAAATTGAAAAAAACTTTGTTGTTCTCCAGTTCATACAGAAATGAGCCCAGTAAAGTCTGTTGTTTTATTTAGGATTCTCAGTCTTCAAGGCCCCGGGGCAGAGCTGACTACTACCGGGTGCATCCCCAGGTGGCGGATCGGGGAACAGTCTTCAGATATGGAGGTTAGCTGCGATATAAGCAGAGCAATCTGGCGAATAAGCAGCTGTGGACCAACAGCGACTGAGCTATCAGGGCGTGGGGGAGCAGAAGTGGCAACTCTGTCTCACTTAAAACCTCACAAAGCCCAATGACAACTCGGTGACATGGCGAGTAGTGCCGCCATTAAATAAGTACCTACTGGGGTCACCGCCCCTGACATTGGGAAGCAGCATTGTCAGTACTGACACAAGGTTGAAGCCAAATGATGACGGAAAAGCTTGTGATCAGAGATTTGCAGATGGCAATATGATTATATTGTGTACGTCTGTAATACTGCGGAGCAGAAAGCAAATGGAGAAACTACTGCTCTACTTTATCTTTAGAACAACCACCATGGCGAGCAAACCCTTACAATTGGCCCCAAGTTCCCGGCGTCCCTTAAATGGGACAGGGGTGCGAAGAATCTCCGGGCTCAAAATGGTGTCCACTTTTAAAATTGCAACTTGGAATGTCAGAACTCTGTATGAAGCTGGCAAATTAAGAAATGCCACAAGAGAAATGAAGAGGCTGGGCATCCGGATTTTGGGAATTTGCGAGACAAGATGGCCAGGATCTGGAAAGTGTCAACAAGATAATACGACAATGTATTACTCTGGGAATGATGAGAACAAACATCGACATGGTGTAGCTGTAATAGTAGATGAAGAAATCAATAAATCAGTAATAAATTGGATTCCATTTTCTGAAAGGATAATGTTGTTACAACTTAAGGGAAACCCCGTTAACATAAATATCATCCAAGCTTATGCACCCACAGCTGACAAAAGTGAAGATGTTGAAGAGTTTTATGAACATCTAAAAGAGATTAACAAAGAAACATGATATAAACATAGTGATGGGTGACTTCAATGCAAAAGTGGGAAGAGGGGGTGATGGAGAAATTGTTGGCGAAAATGGCTTAGACACCAGAAATGACAGAGGAGATCGCCTAGTCCAATTCTGTCAGGAAGAAGATCTAACAATAGCAAATACCTGGTTTAAACTTCCACCCAGAAGACTGTACACTTGGAAATCGCCTCAAGATAACCAACATAATATTGTCAGAAATCAAATTGATTATATACTGATAAATAAAAGATTCCACAGTAGTATAAAGAGTGCAAAGACTTATCCTGGAGCAGATATCTCATCAGACCACAATCCCATAGTTGCAGAAGTACATCGTAGATTAAAATCAGCTAAAATATCACAAAAGAAGAAAAAGAAAATTGATGTAGAAAAACTGAAAGACCCGAACATAAATAAAAGTGCCAAGACACAGCTTAACCTGCGATTACAACAGATTAACATAGAAGAAAATAAAAGTGTGGAATCTCTTTGGAATAGCTTAAAGAATGCCATCGTAACAACAAGTATTGAAGAAGTAGGTTATGTGAATAATATAAAACAAATGGAATGGATGACAGATGAGATTCTTTCTCTTCTTGATACAAGAAGAATGTATAAAAACAAAGACCTAGCCAGGTATACAGAAACACATAACATCATCAAGAAAAAAATAAAAGAAGCCAAAGAAAACTGGATGAAAAATTTATGTACTGAAATTGAACTGCTTCAGAAACAACATGATAATTTCAATCTATATAAGAAAATCAACGAAATTTCCGGAAAACTGAGGAAAAAGCAAATAGTGTCTCTAAGAGACGAAAATGGAAAAATAGTTCTAGAAGAAGAGAATAAAGCACAGATTTGGATAAAATATCTAACAGAACTTTTTAATGATACTAGACAGAAGCCTATAAATATAAAAGATAACATTCAAGGACCAGCAATCATGAAATGCGAAATAGAGAATGCTATACAAACAAGTAAAACAGGAAAAGCCAGTGGACCAGATGGTGTGCAAACAGAATTTTTAAAATTAATCGAACCAGATAACATCAAACTTCTTGAAAAACTATTTAATAAAATATATGAAAGTGATGAATTTCCATCAGATTGGCTCAAATCTACATTTATCACTATCCCAAAGAAACCCAAAGCGAATTCCTGTGGTGACTTCAGACTTATTAGTCTAATGAGCCAAACATTAAAAATATTTTTGAAAGTAATTCAGAATCGCATTTATAGAAAAAGTGAAGAAACTCTAAGTGAAACACAATTCAGCTTTCGGAATGGTTTTGGTACTAGAGAGGCCCTTTTCTGTACCCAAATATTGATACAAAAATGCATAGAAAAACAGAAATCTGTCTTTATGTGTTTCATAGATTTTGAAAAAGCATTCGACAAAGTCAGACACACCAACTTAATAGAAATCCTTCAACAAATAAGGCTAGACGAACAAGACATAAGACTTATAACAAATCTGTATTGGAATCAGTCAGCTACCGTTCAATTAGACAACATTACTACCAGTGATATTAACATCAAAAGAGGAGTGAGACAAGGATGTGTGCTCTCACCAGTCCTGTTCAACATATATGCAGAGGTAATCTTTAAAAAAGCATTGGAAGAATGTCCAGAGGGAATCACAATAAATGGAAGGATTGTTAACAACCTACGATATGCAGATGACACCGTGCTAATTGCAGATAACATTATGGATCTCCAAAAACTCGTTGACAGAGTATACATAGAAAGCCAAAGAATGGGAATAAATATAAACATCAACAACACAAAATACATTATCATCAGCAAACATCCAGCCTCATCAATGAAACTGACACTCAATGGGAAAAATATTGATCAAGTGTCAAGATATAAATATCTTGGTTGCTGGCTTAATGAACAGTGGGATCCAGAAATAGATATAAAGACAAGGATTGAAGTTGCACGGCAGTCCTTCATGAAAATGAGAACACTATTCTGCAATAAAGACCTAAACATGGAAGTCAGATGCCGAATGCTGAAATGCTACGTGTGGTCTATTCTGCTCTATGGAGTTGAAACATGGACATTGAAGGCGACAACCATCAAGAAAATCGAAGCCTTTGAGATGTGGCTATACAGAAGAATGCTAAAGATATCATGGACAGAAAAAATTACCAATGAAGATGTCTTAAAATCCATTGGCAAAGCTAAACATCTTGTACAAATAATCAAGAAACGAAAAACATCATATCTTGGCCACATCATGAGAAACAGCAAATACCAACTTCTACAAACTATTTTGGTAGGAAGAATTGATGGCAAAGGAACTAGAGGAAGAAAAAGAATATCATGGTTTGACAACATCAAGACGTGGACAGGAAAGAGCAGTTCACAACTGCTCAGATTAGCACAAGAGCGCAGTTTGTTCGCCAAGATGGTCGCTGACCTTTGATAGAAGATAGCACAATAAGAAGAAGTCTTCAAGGCAATTTGACGTGTTGATTAGATTTAGTTATTAGAAAGTAAGTTTGTTCTGAAGAGATGAAACTTTTGATATGGTTTTAAATAATTTATTTAATGGAGTTTGGAGTTACTTTATAGAAAGTGAACAGAGTTATTAAAGAATGTCTTGGATGAAATGAGATATGCTTTGTTCACTGTTTTGTGATGTAGGATGCAAGAGGAATTTGACTGTCATATGCTGCCGTCATACAGGAAGCAGTTTTTGTGCTAGTTTTTGTCCTGTGTGAATTCAATTAGGAATTGAAGTTTCTGTAGGAAGCAAGAAGCTAAAATTGAAGGATAATAGCTATTTGTTTATGATAATTGAAGAAAAGCTATATAGATGAGGTGTCTTTTATGCTGTTTCAAGTTATAATTTGAAGAATATATTGAAATGTGCATAGTTAAGTTATACTGATGGGTTAATTTAGAAGATAAGATATATATATATGGTATCCTGAGATACGAATCTGTGTGCAAGGTTAATTTGTAATTTAGGTTCAGGTGTTTCATTTTCAAATTAAGAGTTAAACCACTTCATGTTTAAGAAATGCTTTACTAATTGTGCAACTGACAGGATTACAAGCACAAGAAAGAATCAGGTCATCCCAAAAGTACTGTCTTTTTTTATATATATACACTGTACTTGTTCAGGCGTGTCTCAGCTTGTCTAAACATGAATTTTTATAGCTTTATAAGTACCGCTAAGCTGAGACGGCCTCGTTCTAAGAAATTCCACCTTGCAACAACATCATACATAAGTTTTTGTATAAATAACCCTTTATTACTATGGAGGTCACTGAAGAGCACATTAGGTACATCATGTTTATGCGTTCAAAAAAGCAACAGTGCTGCTAACACTGTAAAAAGTGTGCAAGAAGTATATGGTGATAATGTTTTGAATGTGCAAAAGTGCCAGTGATTGTTTCAAAAATTTTGACAAGGGGACTTTAGCTTGAAAGACTTCCCTTGCTCTGGATGCTCTGTCTCTCTCTCTCTCTTGATAATGACATGCTGGAAGCCCCTATTGCAAGAAATGCCAATGCAACTGTTGAAGATTTCGCAAACGATCTTAATTCATCGTCATCGACCATCCATTGCCATTTGCAAGAACTTGGAATTGTGTCTAAGTTTGTCAAGTAGGTTCCTCACGAACTGACGAACAACAATTGAAGAGAGCTCGTCAGCATCTGCGCTATTCATTCTCGAGAGGTTCAATCTCTGTTTTTGAGTTGTGTAGTCACCAGTAATGAAAAGTGAATACTTTACAAGAATGTGAAGTGCCGAAAGCAGTGGATTCATTTAGGGAAACAGGCTAAACCTCAGCCATAACAAGACCTTCACCCACAGAAGGTTTTGTTAAGCATTTGGTGGGATATGGCTGGTAGTACACACTTTGAACTCTTTCAAAAAAACCAGATAATCACAGCTGAAGTATGTTGTGAACAACTTGATCGATTGAATGAAAAACTGAAAGAAAAGAGGTGTTCTCTGGTCAATCGAAAGGGTGTTGTTTTTCACCATGATAACGCATTCCCTCAGTGCAAGAATGACCTGTACCAAGATTGAAGAACTCAGCCTGGAAAAGCTTCCACATCCTCTCTATTTTCCTGATCTTGCACTTCAGATTACTACTTATTTCAAAGTTTGCAACATTTCATTAATGAAAAACAATATGCTACCTTAGAGGCACTGAAATTGAGCCTATTCAGTGCCATTCTGTTTAAGATTGGCTTGGATTAGATTAGCCTTTGATTAGCTCTGCTGACATTCTTGAATGTTAATAGTGCCATGTTCTTTCCTAATAAAGTTTTAATATGTGTCATTGATACATATTAAATACTGTTCACTACCCTAATTTCCTCAGGCAAACTTCTTTGCCTCCAAATCTTCTGAATTCTATAGAAATGGCATTATGAAGCGTTCATGACATTGGATGAGTGTTATTGATTCAATTGGAGAATATATACTTGATTAAATTAGCAAGTGATTTATCTTTTATATCCTTTCAAAACTTAATTCTAAAAATGACATAACTTTTGGGATGACCTGATATAAAAATAAATAAATAATAAATGAAATATTCCCCACCTTATCTACATACATACAAACAACTCACGATCTTTGCTGTTTTGAGAATAATTCTAAACAACCTGCCAGAGTGTTATTTTAACAAGTTTTACTATTTAAAAGATATTGTTTTATTGCATTACTAATGTTGATTTATTTACAGTAGGATACTGTAATGGCACATACAATGGAAAGAAATATTTCAAATGTTCCAGTCAGTGTGGCATGTTTCTGCCATTTTTCTCCATCAAAACCCTCTTTAGGTGATGTATATGTTTATTTAATTTTTTGTTATCAAACACCATTCATCTATTAATCTTACTTTTTTTTTCTTTTGCATTTATTATATACACATTACTTTTAAAAAGTAACATTCATCTCCAATTCATTCATACAATGTAACAGTTTGCCATGAAGGAACATTAGTATGCAGTGTCAAAAATTGCACCAACCAAACAGTTAAAAATGCACCTATAATTTTATATAAAGTTTTTTTTTTTTTTCATGTTGTTCCTACCCACGAAAGGTTATTTTGTAAACCTATAGTAGATTTTGTACTGTGGCATGGCTGGCCTAAGGATTTTTTTTTTTTCTGTCTTTTATCAATTTTTTTATATATTTTTTTAAATTTTTAAATTTTATTATTATTTTTTTACATGTTTGAGATGGTTCCTGTTTCATAATGAAAATTACAATGAAATGTTAAATAAAAACCTCGCTTGGGTAAGCTGATTGAATAGTGTGGCAACTTTGCTGTAATCAGGGTTTTGTTCCAATTTCCTTATAGCATGATGTTTATCAGAAATCAAAATCAGATTATTTTGACTTCCTATGGTGATAGTACCACTATAAATTAAAGATGCCAAGAAATTATATTCTTGGTTTACTCCTTTATCCAAGTGTTTTGTTTGCACAAACTTTGTTTACGCAAAGAAAGTTTGCGCCTGAAGTAATTTCAGGACTGGGCAACTCGTATATAGAAGCTAATGACTTCACATCACTTGCCTTAGTATCTCATAATGTAAAGCACATATCCTTAAAGACATGTATAATGCTGTGCATTATAGGAAGGGTCACTACCCAGATCAGTTTCAACATAGTGCTACTAGCATCCTCTTTATCAGATGGCCAGCAAAGGTTGGTCGATTGGTAGAGCCTCTGCTACTAATGGCTCGCAAAAAGTTAGCAAGTTTGAGCACGGTTAGTAGTTGGAAGGGGTCTGTTGCTGTTGGCACACTCTCCCTTGATGAGTCTTAGGACTCTCTGGAGGTGTCACATAATAATAAAAATAAATAACATTTATTCAGATCTCATCAGTGGGAGCCAGATCCAGAAGTGATACCAAGGTTGAAGTAATGCAGAAGTCATATTTCCATATACGAGTAGCCAAAAGATGTCACACCGTGTTATTAAAATACTCTGCATTAGAGATAGATGTTGGAAGTTTTTCCACTTGGTTATGTGCATTTCATTATGGGATACTAAGGCAAGTGATGTGAAGTCATTAGCTTCTATATGCGAGTTACCAAGTCCTGAAATTACTTCAGGCGCAAACTTTGTTTGCTTACACTTGGATAAAGGATTAAACCAAGAACATAATTTCTTGGCATCTTTAATTTATAGTATAAACAAGTGGAAAAACTTCCAAGTACCACTGTCTTGCTTATTAGAGGCCTGAAGTAGCATGAAAAAAGCCTTGTTAAGTCTATCTAAAGGAAAGTTCTGATTACCTTAACTGGCATACTCATCATATAGATTTTACAGCCTTTCATCAGTAGAATTATCATTTCAAAAGACTCTTTTTCAGAGCATTTTAACTGTTGAGAGGTATTATGTGTTTATGTGAAATTTTTTGTTTCCAGTAGAGATTATGAATAAATGAATAACTTACTGCAACTTCCATGATTTGTATGATTATGTTTTTATACATTTGTTGCCATTGTCAGAATGAGAAGGCACCTTGGTATTCTGTAAATGCATACCTACCCAGACCCTCACATGTCTGACACATGCATCCTAAATCCTTTATAGATATACTGTAGAACCACTGGTTGTACTTCAAGAAGATATTAATAGTTAAAATGTCTCTCCAGCCAACAGGCTGTGGTCTCAATCTCACAACATGTTGCATGAATGTTATAGATAATATTTTCATCATCCCCTCCAAAAAAAAAAAAAAAAGCCTCAACCTGCTTATTGAAGACCACATGTTCATCATTATCAACATAATCATTTCTTTATATGTGCCCTGAAGGGCTGTACATGATACTATATGACAGTACTACATGATTACTAATCTCCTATGAATAGTTTTTCACCAAATTAGTCTATTCACATTCCAATATTAGATATGACATTATTGTCATATCTAATAACGGATTGTTGAAAAGTGAATAGTATTAGACTGATTCAGTCAGACTAAATCGCCTAGATCTTGGGCTTCTCTCAGGATTTCTACACCCATCTTTGCATAAAAGACCTGTTTGGCACTTTGCCATTTTGTTTAAGATTGGCTTCGATTAGATTAGCTCTGCTGACATTCTTGAATATTAATAGTGCTATGTTCCTTCCTAATAAAGTTTTAATATGTGTCATTGATGTCACCTGTTCACTAACCTAATTTCCTCAGAACTCTCATATTTGTGGTCTCTAGTCTTTGATTGAGTGCATTATTTCTAACCCAACTCCATCAATTAAAATTGGTTTGAATAAATATTTTGTATACTTCTAGTTCAGTGTTTTGGCTAATTTCTCTCTTATCCCATATACATTTATGTAACTGACTCCCTGCTATACCAGCTTTGCTTGTTCTGTTTGTCTATTTCCATATTTTATTTGCCATCTTCACTAAAAACTGTGCTAAATAGCTGAAATATTTTATTTGACCAATAGGTACTTCATGCTGATTTTCATGTTAAATTTGTTACTGTATTTATTCAGTGTAGTTAAAGAATCTGGAGACTTGCACTAGATTTGTTTTGAAGTGTAACATCATCTGTATAAAACAGAGCTAACTTTAATATCTGATTCTAATATCAAGTTTAATGCTACCTTCTTTCATAATGTGATCCATATAGATGCTTACACCTGATTTTTACATCATCTTCATGTATTTTCTTCAATTTTGACTGCAGTCTTAGAAATTAAATATACACTATGCATTCCTGTGTATAATGTTCCATTTACCCCATATAATTGTAGCATCTTGAAGCTTTTCTCTGGGCAACAACTTGTCATTATGCTTCTGACACTGCTTGATTCATTTTAACAGTCTTTCAAATTATTATATTTACGGCTATTTGCCTGCTTCTGTTTAGGAGTGCTCCAGTTTAAACGCCATTGGCTCTTTACTCACGGATTCTTAGGGCATTGCAGATGTATATTTATCAATAAATATATGTTGCATAGAGGACAAGAAATTTGCACATACCTTTTTCTGGGTGTTGTGGCTCTTCTTCTTTTGCATTGTCCAAACTACTGTGTGTGTGTGTGTGTGTGTGTGTGGGGAGGGGGATTTTGGCAAGTGGGAGAATTGAAATACAAATGGAAAAAACCCTGGTTTTTTGAATGACATATATATACATATATGTTATAAGGGATGGGCGGAGTGTTTTTTTATATTTATACGAGGTGGGAAAGGGTGAAAGGGGTTGAAAATAGCAACTGATTTTTAGAGGGGGGAGAAGGGGGTTGACGGGGTGCGGCCCGTTTCGACTATTCTTGGTCATCGTCTGAGCACATGGAAGAAGTGGATGCTATGTCAGGTAGGGTAGGTGCTTTTGGAGTGTTTGTGTTATTGCCTATTGGTCGGGGTTGTGACCTCAATTTTATGTTGTGAAGCTTCCAAACCTCGGAGATTATGTAGGGCCTGTGTACGTTGATAGAGTTCGCGTCACACTTTATGGCTATTGTTTCCGATATTCTAAGCATTGTTTCATTGTCTTGTCTGTCTACTATGATGGTCTTGTCGATCTGCGGGGTATGTTTTTGTTCAAGGGCGTGGACAGCTATTTCCGTTTTTCCTGTGCTTTGGATTCGATTTTTCTTTTTGATGTTGTGTTTTTTAGTATTTAAATATTCTGGAATAGGGATGTTACAATCGCGGAAGTGTTTTTGTAGTCTTGCCCATCTGATGGTGGAGTGTAGGTGATATCACAGTCTTTTTGGCAGGGAAATTTATAGACTACGTTGTGGTGTTCAAATATTTCTTTTTGTGTCTGAGATTTAGTGGGTTTTAGGAGATTTGCCAATTTTTGGTTTGTGGTGAATACCAGTTTGTAGTCAGTATGTTTGAAGATGTATTTGTAGGCTTTGTATGTGTTTTGGATGTATGGTAGTTTGATAATTTTTTGTGTAGGGAAGTTTATTTTGGTACTTGGGTTGTTTTGGCAGTTTTTGGCAGTCTTGTTTGCGTAATTTATTAGTTGTGTAGGATAGTTGTGATTTTCGAAGATCTGTGTTAGTTTTTTTATTTCTGCGTTTAGATTACTCTGATTGGTTGAAAATTTGTACGCATTTATGAATTGTGATAAGATGACCGATTTTTTAATGGAATATGGATGGTATGAGTGGAAATGGGGGTAGTTTCCGATATGTGAGGATTTGTGGTATACTTTCATGGCAATTTTGTTGTGTGTTCTGGTTAGTGTCAAGTTTAAGAAATTGATGGATTTGTTCTGTTCGGTTTCTATGGTGAATTTTAGTCTGTTGCTGTAACTGTTTAGGGATGCTTTTAAGGTGGTGATGTGTGTGGGATTTCCAATGCACAGAATATCATCCACGTATCTGCCATAAAATGTGATGGGGGGTGGAGTAGGAGTGATTCTATGTGTGTTAGGAATAGTTCTGCTAGTTGTCTGCTGATGTTTTGGCCCATGGGAAGTCCGAAGATTTGAATGCACATGTTGTTGAACTTGAAGAAGTTTGCCGAGATTATTAGTTTTATTAGGTTAATAATGTCATTGGGCGTTAGTTTAGTACGAGAGTGTAGGGTGTGGTCTTCTGTGAGTAGTGTGTGTACGATGTCTAAAGTTCTGGGGACATCCACGTTGGTGTATAAGGAGGCCGCATCCAATGAAGTGAGAGTGTCTTCTTTGGATAGGGATAGGTTTTTTTATTTTTTTGAAAAGGTTGTCTGAGTTTTTTTATCATGAAGTTAGATGCTGTAATTAATGGTTTTAGAAGTTTCACTACGAATCTTGATAAAGGAGCTGTAGTGGTGTTTTTGTAGGAGACTATTGGCCTCATCGGGTACCCGTCTTTGTGGGTTTTATTTGTCCGAACATATGAGTGGTGCGGGGGGGGGGGGATTGTGTTTTTCATTGTGGTTTTGTCTATTTTGTCTTCGTTTCTTAGGGTGTGCGGGGTACTGTTGATTTGTTTAATGAGGTCGGGGTGGGGTCAATTTGGATTTTTTGGTAGGTGTGTTGGTTGGTTAAGATAGCTGTTATTTTGTTGTGGTAATCGGTTAGGTTTGTGATGACTACTGTATCCCCTTTGTCAGCTTTATTGATAATAATGTTCCGGTTCCTTTTTAGGGATAATAGGGCTTTTTGTAAGTTGGGGGTGATGTTTGGTTTTATTATTATTTTACTGTTTATGATGTTGTTAATTTTGTGAATATTGTTTCTTTGTTAGGGTCATACTCTAATTTCGCTTGTATTTCGGTAATGATGTCTCTGTTTTGTATGTATTTTGGGGATATGCCAAAGTTTAGTCCTTTGTTCAGGATGGTGATTTCGTCGGGTGTGAGGTTGTGGTGCGATAGATTGATGATGGAATTGTTTTTTGTGGGTTTTAAGGCGGTAACATCCGAAGGGTTGGAAGCAGTGCGACTGTATTGAGTGTTTGTTAGTGCGTACCATTTCTTTGCGTGTCGAGCTTCTAATAATACCGTGTAGTCGTTGATGTGAGATTGGGTATTATCCCAAAAAACTGCCCATTCGTTTGGGGTCAGCAGCATTTTCAATCTGTTTTTTGTTTTGTGAATGTATGAATATGCCTGTTGCTTCTTTTTAAATCTGTTGTTTATGGCTTGTTTTATGAGAGCACGGGAAGCCCAGTAGCAAATTTTTTTGTTTCCGCGAATCGTGCTGTTGCTGCGAATTTTGGTGTGATGTTGTGATCGAGGCATTTTTTGAGGAATGTTATGTGTATTTTTTGTGCGGTGTATGTTAGGATGGTTTTTTGGTATGTACCTTTTGTAAAGTTTATGCACTCGTTGAATGTGTGACGTGCAACCATGACATATGCTTGTGTTGGTTTGTTCATAAAGTGAATGCTATTTTTAAGGGTGTTATTGTGATCGAGGGGGTGGGGATTATGAGTAGAGAGCCAATGATAGGGGTTGTATGGTTATAAGACACAAGTAAATTATGGATGTTATTTCTGGGAAAACTCCCATGTTACTCCTCTTAATAAACTATTATATTTATAAAAATAGTAAATATAATAGTGTATTAAGAGGAGTAACATGGGAGTTTTCCCAGAAATAATATCCACAGTCTTTCAAATTACTTACTCCAGATCTGTAGAATGTCTTTATTTTCAGTTTTTATGCCACGATCATCATCTTTGATTACTTTTGCAGTACTGTTTTCTTAATTTCTAAGTTTTATGTTTAAAGTTACCTGTGGCATAACTATAAAACAACAAAATTATACGAAAACACAGTATTAAACTTCGTACTGAAAATAACTGTGCTCCATCAGTTTTTTCACTTGGTTATACTTTAAATTAAAGATGCCAAGAAATTATATTCTTGGTTTTATCCTTTATCCAAGTCTGAGCAAAGTTTGCATGAAGTCACTTCACGATTGGGCTACTTGTATGTAGAAGCTAATGACTTCACATCTTTTAACATTATTTCTAATCCAAAATATTTCTAATCCAGAATCCTTTATCCAAGTAGCCATGTTTTGGCTACTTGGATAAAGGATGAAACCAAGAATATAATTTCTTGGCATCTTTAATTTACTTCCAGAATATTATGCCACCTTCCTGATATTTATCTTCTATATTCTTACCAAAATTGGCCCAAGAAAGACTTTTGTTTAGCTATTCAACATAAAAATTATGGAAACAACTACCATGTTAGAATAAAACTTCAATATAAATCTTTAATATGAACTAAAATAATCACTCGACATTTCAACCTTCACATTAAGGTCATCATCTGGAGTATACACATATATACAAAGAAACAAGCTGCACTAGAATCTACATGGTATGCTAAAGTTACTTTGATTTGGTCATCTGTTAAAACTATTGGCCTCACCTCTGGTGAAAAAAAAACAACTTTACTACATCAACGCTAGAGTCCTGTTGTTATTATTATTATCTATTTGGTAGAGTAATGTGGCAAATATGAGAATGGGGAACTCGACAATGAGACTTATTTGTGCCTATGGTCCCACAGAAGGTTCTACTAAAGTAGAAGTGGAGGAATTTTTTGAGGCTTTAGAAAAAGCAACTGACACAATGAAAAAGGAAAAGTTGGTCCTTGTTGGGGATCTAAATAGTAGAGTAGGAAATGATTGTGAGACATACAAAAATATTTTGGGAAAATTTGGAGAAAACAGCAAAGCTAATAATAATGGCAAATATCTGTTGGATTTCTGCTCAGGACATGGACTGGTTATTACTAACACCATGTTCCAACATAAAAATGTGCACAAATTCACATGGAGAGAAGAGGCTAGGAATAAGAAAAGTCTCATTGACTGTGTTATTGTTGATAGTGATGTTTTCTCCCTGGTGCAGGACACCAGAGTGTACAGAGGATTTGAAATTGGAAGTGATCACTATTTAGTTTTGAGCAGGATAAAATTGAATTTCATATTGAAAAGAATAACATATAAGAAAGTTTTAAAGCGAATAAAAGTTGAGCAGCTCTCAGATGTAAACTGTAGACTAAAATACAGAAATATTATTGAAAAGAAAATGAAAGAGTTTGAGAACAGGAATCAAACCTTGGAGATTCAGTGGCAAACTCTGAAGGAAACATTGATTGATTCTCCCAGAGAGGCATGTGGTGAGGTTGTGTGCAAAGATAAAAAAATCAGAACTTCCTGGTGGACACAGGAAGTTAAAGAGGCAGTGAAGGAAAAGAAGAAAGCATATCAAAAGTTCCTGGCAAATAAGTCAGCTTTTACTCTTACAGAATACAGAGACAAATGTAAGAAAGCTAAACAGTGTGTAAAACTAGCTAAACAAAAGTCATGGGAGGACTTTGGCAAGAATATAGAAAATAAATATCAAGAAGGTGGCAAAATATTCTGGAGGTTGTTGAAGAAGCTTAGGAATGGAGGAAAGAGTGCTGTAAAAGGAATTAGAGATGATAAAGGTGAAATGAAAACAGGAGAAAAAGATATCCTTGAAGTATGGAGTAATTACTTTGAAAAACTGCTAAATGAAACAAGCAGTGATGACAGCACAATGATAAAAAACACTGACCAGGCATGCAGTCAGGAATACATATCCATACTTGAAGTAGAAAAAGCCATCAAAGGCTGGAAATGTGGAAAGGCAGCAGGAGTAGATGATATTCGACCAGAAATGCTGAAGTATGGTGGTATAAGAGTCTTACAGTGGCTGCACTGCATAGTTCAGAAAGCCTGGACAGAGGGACGAATTCCCGATGATTGGAGTAGAGCTCTCATAGTACCCATATATAAAAAGGGAAATAAAACTGAATGTGAGAATTACAGAGGTATTTCCCTACTGAGTGTTCCTGGCAAGATCTATGCAAGTATACTTGAGAAACGGTTGAGAAGAATTGTGGAAAAAAAGCTTGGTGAAGAACAAGCTGGATTCAGGCCAAATAGAGGCTGTCAGGATCAGATCTTCACTTTACGACAAATAGTCGAGAAAGCATGGGAATATAACAAAGATCTGTATTTAAGTTTTGTCGATTTGGAAAAGGCATATGACAAGGTGCCAAGAGAGAAGCTATTCAATACGCTGCAGTTATATGGTGTCAATGGGGCATTATATCAAGCAATACTTAGTCTTTATTTGAGTTGTGAGTCAGCAGTTAGAATTGAAGGAAGTACAGGAAGATGGTTTAATGTTAAATCTGGTGTGAGACAAGGATGTACATTATCCCCTCTGTTATTCATTATCTATATGGATCACATTATGAAGGAATGTGGTATTAAACCTGATATCAAAATTGGAGATGTTAATGTCAGCTCTTTGCTTTATCTTGATGATGTTATACTTCTAAATAAATCCGCTACAAGTCTGCAAGATTCTCTGACTAAAATGAATAGCTGTTGTAATAGATATGGTATGAAGGTCAGCAATAAATAGACAAAGACAATGAAAATAGGCAGAATCATTGAAAATGTCAACTGTGTTGTGAATGGAGAACCTGTGGAACAAGTAAAACATTTCAGCTACTTAGGCACAATTTTTACTGAAGATGGTAAACTAAATATAGAAATAGACAACAGAATCAGCAAAGCTGGTATCGTGGGAAGTCAATTGAATAAATTCATATGGAATAAGAAAGAAATTAGTCGGAACACTAAATTAGCTGTATACAAGACTGTGTTCAAACCAATTTTAACTTATGGATCTGAGAGCTGGGTCAGAAGTAAAACACTTGACCAAAGACTAGATACCGCAGATATGAGAGTCCTGAGAAAGATTAGAGGCGTGAACAGATGGCATCAATGGCAATATCATATTAAAAATGAGGATATTAGGAAAGAACTTGACATTGTCAGCATCCAGGAATGCGTTAGCAGAGCTAATCTCAGATGGTATGGTCACTTAAATAGAATGGGAGAGGAAAGATTAGCAAAACAAGTGTTCTCTGCCAGATTGGCAGGAAAACGACCCAGAGTAAGACCAAGATATAGGTGGATTGATACGGTACAAAGTGCCTTAGACGACAGAAATATAAGATCTGATAATGTTGGAGTCTTGACAAGTAACAGACTGATTTGGAGGAAAATTGTAGATAGGAAGTTAGTAATGATGTAATTTTTTCATGTAGTACTGTCATATCCTGTACACCTCTTGAGGGTATATGGCAGGAATTTGATGATGATGATTATCTATTTGGTAAAAATAAATTAAGCTAAAGAACAACATGTTCACACAAAGTTACTCATATAAGTATACATATAAATTAAAACAAAACAGTATGGATGGTGGCCAATTATAGCTGAAATAATTGCTTAGAGTCTTAAAGTCGGGGTTTTCTGGAAAACTAAGTGGGCTGAATGTGCACCATTCAAATGACTCAGAACATTTCTCCACTTCATTCTTAGGAGAACCTTCTGTGGGACTATAGACACAAATAAGTTCATCATCATCATCAAATTCCTGATATTTACCCTCAAGGAATGCACAGTATATGATAGTGCTACATGAAAAATTTACATCATTACTAACTTCCTTTCTACAATTTTCCTCTAAATTAAACTGTTACCTGACTTCAACATTGTTAGATCTTATATTTCTATCTTCTAAGGCACTTTGTACTGTATCAATCCACCTACATCTTGGTCTTCCTCTGGGTCGTTTTGCTGCCAACCTGGCAGAGAACACTTGTTTTGCTAATCTTTCTTCGCCCATTCTGTTTAAGTGACCATACCACCTGAGACTAGCTCTGCTAACACATTCCTGGATGCTAACAATGTCAAGTTCTTTCCTAATATCCTTATTTTTAATATGATATTGCCATTGATGCCATCTGTTCACACCCCTAATCTTTCTCAGGACTCTCGTATCTGCTTTGTCTAGTCTTTGGTCAAGTGTTTTACTTTTAACCCAACTCTCAGATCCATAAGTTAGAATTGGTTTGAACACCGTCTTGTATACAGCTAATTTAGGGTTTTGACTAATTTCTCTCTTATTCCATATGAATTTATTCAATTGACTTCCAAACATACCAGCTTTGTTGATTCTGTTGTCTATTTCCAAATTTAATTTACCATCATCGTGCCTAAGTAGCCGAAATGTTTATTTGTTCTATAGGTTCTCCATTCACAATTCAGTTGATATTCTCAATGCTTCTTCCTATTTTCATTGTCTTTGTCTTGTTATTGCTGACCTTCATACCATATCTATTACAACAGTTATCCAATTTAGTCAGGACTCTTGCAGACTTGTAGTAACTGATTTATTTAGAAGTATAACATCATCTGCATAAAACAAAAAACTGAGATTAACATGTCCAATTTTGATATCAGGTTTAATACGACTTTCCCTCATAATGTGATCCATATAGATAATGAATAACAGAGGGGATAATATACATCCTTGCCTGACACCAGATTTAACATTAAACCACCTACCACCTTTCTGTACTTCCTTCAATTCTAACTGCTGACTTACAGCTCAAATAAAGACTAAGTATTGCTTGATGTAATTCCCCATTAACACCATATAACTGTAGTGTTTTGAATAGTTTCTCTCTTGGCACCTTGTCATATGCTTTTTCCAGATCTACAAAACTTAATTACAGATCTTTGTTATATTCCCATTATTTCTCAACTATTTCTCATAAAGTGAAAATCTGATCCTGACAGCCTCTATTTGGCCTGAATCCAGCTTGTTCTTCACCAAGCTTCTCTTCCACAATCCTCAACCATTTCTCAAGTATACTGGCATAAATCTTGCCAGGAACACTCAGTAGAGAAATACCTCTGTCATTCTCATATTCAGTTTTATTTCCCTTTTTGTATATGGGTACTATGAGAGCTCTACTTCAATCATCTGAATTTCGTCCCTCTGTCCAGGCCTTCTGAACTATGCAGTGTGGTCACTGTAAACTTTTATACCTCCATACTTGAGCATTTTTGGTTGAATATCATCTACTCGCTGCCTTTCCACATTTAAGGCTTTTGATGGGTTTTTTCTAATTCAAATATGGATATGGATTCCGGCTTGCATGCCTGGTCAGTGTTTTTTACTATGCTGTCACTGATTGTTTCATTTAGCCATTTTTCAAAGTAATTACTCCATCAGGGATATCTTTTTCTCCAGTTTTCATATCACCTTTATCATCTCTAATTCCTTTTATAGCACTCTTTCCTCCATTTCTGAGCTTCTTCAACAACCTCCAGAATATCTTACACCTTCTTGATATTTATTTTCTATGTTCTTAACATTTGGGTATCATTAACATTAACCTGAATATGAATGCATTATTAGCTGTGTATTCCTCAGGGTAAGAGCTATGAATGTATTGTTAATAACAGTGTTCTGTGTAGCAATGAGCTTTAAGCTATCTGGTGTGAAGTGGGCTAACAAGAGAAATAGATGGTAGTGCATTGTGATCAGTTGCTGGTAAAGATGAAATATTTAATTCATATTTAACCACCTTACCGGCCATTATGGATCAAATACATATCCTCATATGCTTCGTAACCATCATATATTTAAATTTAATATCAATTGTATTAGAATTTTAATATGCACTTCACATCCATGATTACCTTGATGTCTATAGACGTCTTGGCGGGTAGCGTGGTTAATTATCCAAACCTTGATTGAGTAGCAATGAAATCTCATGAGAAGAAGGAAGTTGAATTTATTGAGCTTTTGCAAGACCTTCCTCAAGCTACATGTGACAGAGGGAATGTGAGGTCAAAGAGGGCCTTGATTATAGTGTCAGTGTGTAGTTCAGATATGGGACCGTCCTGCTCCAGTTGTTGACATTGATCAGTCTGTACTGATCTGGGAAGTGGCTAAGTACTGGATGTCATGCTCAGAAAAAGTTACATGCCAGTTAGAAACAGGAAATCATAACCAAGTGAGGACAATACTTGGCCCTTACTATCATTTGCTGGATGGGAAGGATGTTGACAGTACAGTGGAAGCATTAAAAAAGTATTTAAATGATGCAGTATCAGAATGTGTCCCTAGAGTTAAAAGAATAAATATGGTCAGTGTGAAATGTATGTGCATTTCTTATTAAGCAAGAGATTCTTGAGAAAAAAGATGATTCGGGAGGAATACCTTGTATATTAGGATTATGTCAGTTATGAAAATTTTAAGGCACCAGTGAGTAAAGTTACAAAGATTGTATGAAAAGCTAAGTGAATAAGTAAAGAAACCAGGTTCTGCATGCCAACAACAATTCAAAAGAATTCTATCATTATGCTGCAAATACAAGAAAGAATGATCCTACTGATTGTGGATGGCATGCAAGTTGTAGATGCAAAAAGAGATTTTTCGGCTAATGAATGCCCACTTTACAGAGAGCTATCATCATGGAGTATGGAACTAGGAAACTCAGTGCTACATCTGTACAGTATGATGTGACCGGGTATGAAGGAGGAGAAAGCACTAAAGCTGTTGCATAAACTAAATAAGAATTTGGCAATAGGAGTTGATAGGATATCAGCACTGGTGCTAATGTACTGGTTATGCCTCTGATCAGTACTGAGTCGAATTTGAGTCTCAACATAGGAAAGATTCCACTGGAATGGAAAGAATATAATTTCATTGCCCAATCTGGTGCAAAGACTGATGTGTCTAACTGTTAACCCATCAGATTTCTGGAGTGGTGGTGAAGTCGTTTCAAAAGTTTGGTGAGAGCTCACATAGAAATGGGTTAACAGGGAATTTATACCTTTTGCAATGAACTGCTTGTGTTTACAAAGGGAAAGTTATGTTTGAGTAACTTGCTCACATTTAATAATGTTGTGGTTGAGTTAGACACGTTGGAATAGAGAAATCATAATATTACTTGACTATAAGGCTTTTGACAGAATACAGCATGGAAGGGCTTTGGATAAGCTGGAAGATGTAGAATTAGACTAAAAACTGTTAGCTTGGATAAGAGGATGGCTGGCTGACTGACAGGTATCAAAAAGTGGTGTATGGACAGTGTAAGTCTGCAAGAATTAAACTGCCTGTTACATTTCAGGTTTTTGATGGCTTTTTCTACCTCAAATATTGATATATATTCCAGATCTTTTTCTTCTTGAAATTTTCTAACCACTGTTCTGTCACTTTCTTTCACTTAATCTTTTTTATTGGGGGGGGGGGGGGGACTTTCCTCCATTTGGACTCGAGAACATTTCTGTTTTATTACCATAGTCTTTCTTGCCTTAGCTTTTGTTTAGTTACTTTCACACACTACTTTGCTTTCTTACATTTTTCTCTGTATTCTCCCACAGCATTTGTTAAGAACTTTTGATATGCTTTCCTCTTTTACATAGCTGCTTGTTTAACTTCCTGAGTCCACCATACATTTTTGATTTTTTCTATACTTGTAGACAACTTTACCACATTGTGGCTAAATCAATTACCATTTCCTTCAGTCTGCCATTGAGTCTCCAATCTTTCATAATTATTTTAAAACTCATTTTTTTCTTGAATAAGATTTATATGTTTGAGTCTGCATTTGACCTTTGAAAGATGTTCCACTGTGAATATTTTAAAACTTTCTTGCATATTTTTTCTCTTCAATACGATATTCATTTTTATCGTACTCAAAGCTAAATGGTGATGATCACTGCATGTTTTAAATTCCCAGTATATGCTTGTGTTCTGAACCAGCATAAAGATATGACTATCAACAATAACATAGTGAAGGAGACTTTTCTTATTTCCTGTATCTCCTCTCCCTGTGAATTTGTGTACATATTGATTCTGGAACGTGGTATTAGTAATGACTAGTGCATGTCTTGACCAGATATCCATCAGGTACTTACTATTAGTAGCTTTCCCTTTTTCTTCAAAGTTTCCTAGAACATTTCTATAAGTCCATTCATTCCATACTCTACTGTTTAGATGTCCAATAAGATGATTTTCTTTACATCAGCAGTCCTCTCCAGTAATTGAAAAATTTTTATATGATCCACACACAAAAGGCTACAGACCTATAGCACATTAGTGCTGTGTGTGCAAGAAGAATAGAAGAAAGGAGGAATCTGTTCACATTTTGTTTGAACAGCTGAGAGTTGTAATCTTTGGGTGAGACTTTTCAAAGGACAGATGCAGATAGGATGGTGGAAGAGGAGGCAGTGGAATTGGTTTGGTGACTTTCAAGATGGACAGTTTGTAAAAGAGTGTTGGTTAGCAGTGGCTCTTGTTTTAATGATTTTGGAAGAGAGTTGAGGAATAATAGTGGCCAATTCAGCAAAGCACTGTCCATGAAAATATCTGTAGAAGAGATACAAAGCAGAAACTGAACTCTTCTGGATAGAATCTAGCAATCTTAGAGAAGATTTTGGTGCGCCACCCTAAATATGGGAGCATTATTCCATGGCTGTGCAGATTTTGGTTTTGTATATAGTTAGCAGCTGTGAAGTAGTGTCTTATGCAAAAAAGTACACCAAGTTTTATGGCAAATGTGGAAGCTGTAGTTGCAATGTGGTTTTGCCAGGAAAGATCAGAGGTGCAGGTCAGTCCTAGTAGAGAAATCTGATTATGTTTGGATATCTCAGTATTACTGAAGGTAAGGGGAGGGGGGGGGGTGAGCTCTTTATTGCAAGAGATTAGACAGGACTGAGTTTTGGTGGCATTGAAGTTTGCAAGGTTGTTCTTGTTATTCAAGGTTGTCAATCTAAGTTCAGGTCATTGGTCATGGTAGATCTTGAGGATTCTAATACTTGAAAACTACAAGATTTGCCAAATGAAAAGGAGGAATGGAGTGTACTGTCATCGGCAAAGCTATGGATTGGTGGGGAAATCCAAGGAGAGTAAACCATCCACCATGACACATGGTGAGCGACCAGTGAGAAAGTTGGCGATCCAGTTGCAGAGTGTGGAAGGCAGACCATAGGATTGCAGTTTGTTAAGTAGGCCCCTGTACCAAACCTGATCAAATGCTTTTGAAATGTTGAGAGCAACTGTGTGAGTTTCTCTGAACATTTACTTCTTCCTTAATACACGGGTGAACTTTCTGTGGCACCACAGGCACAAAGATGTTTGATTTATCAGAAAATGCATATATGTGATATAAATAAAATGAAAAAGTTGGCCCTTGTTGGAGATCTAAACAGCAGAGTATGAAATGAATACCAGACCTATACTGATGTTTTTGGAAAATTTGGAAAAAAGAACAAAACTAATAATAATAGTAAGTATCTGCTGGATTTCTGTTTAGGACATGGAACTAGTTATTACTAACATAATGTTCTAGCATAAAGATGTGCACAAAATTCACATGGAGAGAAGATGCAAGAAATAAGAAAAGTCTCATTGACAGATTAAATTTGACATGAAAATTGGCAATAAAAATAATAAAAAGAGAAAGACTGAAAATATCAGTTGTATCCTGATGGAAAACCTATAGAACATGTAAACCATTTCAGCTATTTGGATACAGTTTTTACTGAGGATGGTAAATTATACATAAAATATAAATTTATCTATATATTAATAGAATAGTGTATCTAATAGGATGCTGCTATAATCCAGGGAATGTGGAGAGTATTAATTGTGAAATGTTTAGATAAATTAGTTGGGCAAGTAAAAGGAAGATGATCTTAATGGGAGATTTTAATTATAGGAATGTGGATTGAAAAGAACAGATTGTGTATAGTAACAAGGAGAGTGAATTTGTTGAGTTTCTGCTGGATAAATATCTAAAGCAGTATGTGGATGGAAGCAACATGAAGTTTATTTGCGTTAGATTTGGTGATATCCTCACAGGATGTCGTGGTGAAAGTGATCATGAGGTGTTGGTTTGGAAGGTAGTCAAACAGGAAAACGTTATCAAGAAGGTCTATATGTGGAACTATAAGGTGGGTGATTATCAGAAGCTCCATCAACTTAGTCAACTAGCATCAATACATGGTTGATGAATTGTGTACAAAAGATGTTGACAGTGCATGGGAAATGATGAGGCAGTATTTAACACAAGCAATACATAACTGCATACCAAGAGTTAAGCAAATAAGTAGAGTAGAAGTTAGATGAAATCAAGCAAGCAGTGTTATGAAAGAAGTTATGGAGGAAGTACAAGACAGTTTGCAATGAACATATGCATGAAGAATATAAAGTGCTGGCCAGAAAAATGACAAACATGGTTAAAAAAGAAAAAGTAGAATATGAGAGGAGATTGGCCAGTCAAGTCAAAGCTAATCAAAGGAATTTTTCTGTTCTGTGGCAAGCAAAAGGGAAAATAATTATGGCAGGTTGATGCTGGTGAATAGCTATTGTAGCAAAGTAACAATAGCAAGTGATATAGCAGAATTATTTAATGAGCACTTCATCAATGTATATCATAGTGGTGTGAATGATGTGCAACGTGCAGAAGGAAGGCAAGAATTAGTAGAATTAAAGGTGAAAGAATCAGAGGTGTATCAAGCGTTGCTTGACTTAGATGTTAATAGGGCTGTGAGGATGGATAACATATCACCACATATTTTTAAAGAATGTTCAAAATATTTAGCCATGCCCTTCTGGTTATTTATTGAGAGTCTTGTAGTAGGTAAGGTTACAAAGGTGTGGAAAGAATGCAGAATAATACATCTCCATGAGCATAGTTCAAGAACAAAGTTTCCAATTTCTGGTCTGTATATCTGCAGTTGTGATCACCATAAGATTCTCTATGATGGTCAGCATGGGTTTGTGAAGGGCAGGTCTTATTTTAGCAATCTGCTTATGTTTTATAAGGTGACAAATGTGTTGGATAAGGGAGAATCATATACATTGATATTCTTGGACTTTGCAAAATCATTTGATAGATTATACCATATGATAAGTTGGTGTACAAGCTGCAGAGGATAGAAATAGATAATATATTGGTTAGATGTATTGGAGATTGGCTTTCTGAACGATACCAGCAAGTTGTGTATGATGGGACCGTGTCTCAGAAAAGAAGGGTGACCAATGGTGTGCCTCAGGTTCTGTTCTTGGGCCCCTGCTGTCTAACTTGTTTGTTAATGATATTTTATGTGGATTGACTGGAGATCTTCAAATGTTTGCCGATGATGCAGAGTTAGGTAGAATTATTAGGAGTAGTGCTGATGTTAATTCTCTACAGGAAGATTTAAATAGACTTTTAGCTTGATCAAATGAATGGTGTTGCAAGGTGTTACACTTTGGGATACAGAGATATAAGGCTCCAACAATACATACTGTATTGTTGGAGCTGTACTTCAAGAAGTGGATGAGATTCAGGATCTTGGAGTGATGGCGGACAGTGAACTGAAGTTCCAAAGGCACATTGCACTTGTTGCAAAGACTGCACATCATATTGCTGCTATGATAAAAAGTACACTGACATGTAGTAGGTATAAGGAGGTAATGGGAGGCTTGTGGATAGGAGGAAAAGAGGAGATATGATAGAGACCTTCATGTCAGTTAAGGGATTCTATTAGATTAATACAGAAGAAATTATAAAAAGAGTGGATGTTAAGATGGGAAGAACAAGAGGCCATCCCTGGAAGTTGTATACAAATGTGGTTAAGAAGGGAGTGAGCAAATGATTTTTATGTGGAGTTGTTAGTGATTGAAATGCATTGCCTGAGTGTTGTGAGTGCAGGTAGTGTAAATAACTTCAAAGCTCATTATGATAGACATGTTGCTGGTTGAGTGAGCCTCTCTCAATGAGTCTGACTCCATGGAGGTTACCAAATAATAATATATGGAAATAACAACACAATAAGCTAACTTGATATAGTTATGAGTTAGCTGAATAAATTTTTATGGAATAAGAAAGAAATTAGTCTAAACACTGAAATAGCTGATGGGAGATACTGAGATAGGAGTGATGATAGCTTGGTCCACCTTTGCTCTGAGTTGCCTGGTGTTACACTACCTTTCCTCAGTCCTGAAGATATTTTCAGGCGCAAACTTTGTTTGCTCACACTTGGATAAAGGATTAAACTAAATTTATTATAGTCTAACCAAGTGAAAAATAAACTTTCATCATCTTTCTCCAAATCCAGAGTAATTTAATAATAAGGTGGCACACCTTTTGGCAATTCTTATTCTGCTTTGGTATCTCCACCTCTGGGCCTGGCTCCCACTGATGAGACCTCAATAAAAGTCAAAACTGGTCTTGGTAGTGGCCCTTCCCTTAATGCATAACATTATACACATCTGCAAGGAGATGTGTTTTGCATTATGGGAGATACTGAGATAGGAGTGATGATAGCTTGGTCCACCTTTGCTCCGAGTTGCCTGGTGTTGCACTACTTTCCTCAGTCCTGAAGATATTTTCAGGCACAAACTTTGTTTGCTCACACTTGGATAAAGTATTAAACTAAATTTATTATACTGAAGTAGCTGTTTACAAGACACTGTTTAAATCCATTTTAATTCTGATAACTGAGATAGAAATAACATTTGCTCTTTGCAATAACTCTGGAAACTGCAGATATGAAAGATCAGAAAAATTAAGGAAAAGAACAGATGGCATCAGTAGTAGGATCATATTTTAAAAAATATTTATTTAGAAGATCAAAATATAAGATCTGACAGTATTGGAGTCTTTATAGATAATAGACAAATTTGGAAGAAAATTGTTGACAGGAAGTTAGCAACAATGTAAACTTTTTCATGTAATGTTATCATACTATCCTGTACACCCCCCCCCCCTTGAGACTATGTATTTAGTATTTGATTGTTATGTTTATGGTATCATTCATTTTTTACTGTGCTATTTAGATTTCTAACAAGAACCAACCTTATTAACTGTCTTTTCCTCAGAAAATTCTTCCACTTCTTCCTAAGAACCTTTTGTTTACCATATTGCCTGTCATTCAAGATTATCTTCATGTTTGGTGTTTGAATACTATACCTTGATCATCATTGAATACTACATTTTTTATGTAGTATTTCTTATTTCAAAGAATCGCGCTTGTTTTTGTCTTGTGTGTCTGTTTTGGTAACATAACTTGCAATTCTTCTCTCAATTTCACTTATTTTCCTGTTAATATTTCTTATGTTAATGGTGCCCTTTTTACTTCTGCTGATGTTGAGTTAGAGTTTGTTACAATGGCTTACCTTTCACTTTTTGCCCTGGTTCCCTGATTAAAATAATGTTTAACCAAATCAAAATGATTGGTACCGTCATTTTGATTTAGTTTAAGCTGATAAGAATAAATTTGCTCTGCTAAGTCCCAAATTGCCATCTCAATATCTAGGTAGATAGATATAATAAATTTAGTTTAATCCTTTATCCAAGTGTGAGCAAACAAAGTTTGCACCTGAAAGTATCTTCAGGACTAGGGTAAGGTGGTACAACACCAGGGCATTCCTTGCAAAGGTGGAGCAAGCTACCAACACTCCTATCTCAGTATCTCCCATAATGCAAAACACATCTCCTTGCAGATATGTCTAATGTTATGCATTAAGGGAAGGGCCACAACCCAGACTAGTTTCGACCTTTATTGAGGTCTCTTCAGTGGGAGCCAGGCCCAAGTGGAGATACCAGGCAGAAGCATTAGCAGGTCATCTCTGCCTATAGGAGTTGCCAAATGGTGTGCCACCCTTTTTTAATAAATTACTGTGGATTTAGAGAAAGATGTTGAAAGTTTATTTTTCACTTGGTTAGAGTATAATAAATTTAGTAAAAAATAGGTAGATAGATATCTACTAATGGGTGCATCAGTGGAGTGTGATGATTAAACATTATCTTTAGATCTTGGGTCTTTTGAGAACTTCTGAATGCTCAATGTTATGTAGCTTGTAGCTTTTACCCTTAAGCAACTCCCACAGTAGATGGAAGTTTTTTCACTTGGCTATGCTACCAATTATATATTTGATTTAATCATTAATATCCCATAATGCAAAGCACATCTCCTTGCAGACATGTATAATGCTATGCATTAAAGAAAGAGTCACTACCCAGACCGGTTTCGACCTTTATTGAGGTCTCATCAGTGGGAGCCAGGCAATTGATGAGAAGTTATGCCACCTTTGCCACAAGTGTCCCAGTCCTGAAAATACTTCAGGCGCAAACTTTGGTTGCTTACACTTGGATAAAGGATTAAACCAAATATATAATTGGTAGCATATCCAAGTGAAAAAACTTCCATCAACTTATCTCTAATCCAGAGAATTTTAATAATAAGGTGTGACACCTTTTGGCAACTGGTATATGGAAATATGACTTCTCCATTACTTCCACCTTAGTGGAAGTAATGGAGAAGTCATTACCTTCTCATCACCACCTCTGGGTCTGGCTCCCACTGATGAGACCTCAATAAAGGTCGAAACCAGTCTGGTAATGACCCTTCCCTTAATGCATAGCATTATATATGTCCGCAAAGAGATGTGCTTTGTATTATGGGATACTAAGGCAAGTGATGAGTAGTTATACCACCTTTGCCATGAGTTACCCCAGTCCTGAAAATACTTGAGGCACAAACTTTGTTTGCTTACACTTGGATAAAGAATGAAAAACCAAATCTATTATTGATAACTCCCACAATAACTTTACTATTGTGATGGCTATTATACAATAATTAAATTATACCAACAACTATAACGCACATTGACTATACTTGAGAACTAGTCTATAATAACATTTATTGCAATTGTGAAACCTTGGAATTAGAATCTGAATTCATTGCTACTTTATTTAGTAACATTTCTCTTTTATCATATAATTTGGATATCTGCTTTTTGCATGCTGATAGGATTAAATTTAATATATCTCTGTAAGGCAAGTGGCATATTTAATTCTTGCTTAATAATGGGAGCCATAATAAAAATTGGATGTCATTCAGATAACCTATGATTTTAAGAAGCCTCTAAGAATTTTTATTATAGTTGTATTTGGATATTATTTTATTGTCTTATTTATTTTGATATTTTAGGTGGCCACAGATGAAAACAGTCTGATTGAGACAGCTTACAACACTGTACAAGCAACTAAACAGGGATATGCTTTTCATCACTCTATTCTGCCTTTCTATTTATTTATTTATATATTTATTTTTAATTAAAATTCCTGCTCTTTATGACAGATCAGTAGCATTTTGCTATTGACATAAGTACTTCTGTCTAGAAGTAGATGACAAATTTTTAGCCTCTATATAGCCATGAAATTGTCATGGTTTCTATTAATTAAAATTTTTTTTTACATCAAATAAAATAAAAATAGATTTGTTCGTAATTACTTATGCAATTCTAAAGACACTTTTTAACCTCTAGGGATCATTTTTAAAAGTTTTTTACCAATCTGATTTCATGTTTTGAAAGATGTTTGAATTCCCACTGTTGTTTTTTAAGTGATTTTAGTCGGATATTAAATAATGGGATCCTTAATTTGCATGATAATCATGAAAAAATGTGCCTTATTATTGTCTTGGTTCTTTTTTTTTTTATGTATATTTTTTCCGAATATATTATAGTTTGTTCTAGAAGTTTCAAAATTCAGCTAGATTTCCTCCTCCCTTTCTGAAGACGTTAAACAATTTTCTAAGAATAAGAATGGAGATGAAATAGTAAATGAAATGGATTGATAAATTTTAGTAAACATTCTGGCTTCAGTAGATCATGTTTATTCTGAAGCTCAAGGGACTGAAATTTATCAGCTTTGAATTAAATTCAAATTACAGAATGCTTACATACACTGTGTGCTGTGTATATACCAAAGGCGGGGCTGTCTGACCCCCTCCCTCAAACACACAAAAAATTAATACTAATAAATTTCTGTGCAATTAATACTAACTGCAGTGTGTTCTTGACTTGTTGTGGTTGCTGAAATACATTACCTGTCAGCAGCCTTGCAATAACCGGAATTATTGACTATTCACCGTTTGATTTGAAAAAGAAAACAGCGTACATTTCATATGTAATTAATATGGAGTATAAATTCTCATGAAGAAATCATGAACTTTATGACCAACTTAAAGCCGGTGTAGCTCAGTGGATGTGGTGTTTGTCTCATTGACAGTCAGCAACTAGAGGAAATTTTTCTAAGCCTTTTTTCAACAAGTTCCCGAGTTAGTCGATCTCTGGCACGGGCAAGCGGATTTTTTCTCCCGGAAACACTGTTTTTAGTCCCGTAAACTCAAGAAAATCGAAGATAGAACCTACACTATTTCAGACACTAAAATATATTGTGTTAAGGTTAGGGACCATGAGATGGCGGCTCTTCACTGCGTGCCACTTAATTAGTGATAGCCTTTGGCCAGCTATCTCTGATTGGGTACCAGTGGAGATTGAACTGCCCACTCAGTCTCCAAAAGTTAGATAGGGCTAAATGGCCTCGCCTACTCCCTATACAGGAATAAAATGGCATTGGCTGATTTATTTATTTTTTTAATTTCTATCATCATCATCAAATTCCTGACATGTACCCTCAAGGGGTGTATCAATTTTTACTGTATCAATCCACGTATATATCTTGGTCTTCCTCTGGGTCATTTTCCTGCCAACCTGGCAGAGAACACTTGTTTTGCTAATCTTTCCTCGCTCATTCTGTTTAAGTGACCATACCACCTGAGATTAACTCTGCTAACACATTCCTGAATGCTGACAATGTCAAGTTCTTTCCTAATATCCTCATTTTTAATATGATATTGCCATTGATGCCATCTGTTCATGCCTCTAATCTTTCTCAGGACTCTCATATCTGCTGTGTCTAGTCTTTGGTCAAGTGTTTTACTTTTAAACCAACTCTCAGATCCATAAGTTAGAATTGGTTTGAACACAGTCTTGTATACAGCTAATTTAGAGTTTTGACTAATTTCTCTCTTATTCCATATGAATTTATTCAATCGATTGCCTACCATGCCAGCTTTGTTGATTCTGTTGTCTATTTCCATATTTAATTTACCATCTTCAGTAAAAATTGTGCCTAAGTAGTGGAAATGTTTTACTTGTTCCACAGATACCCCATTCACAACACAGTTGACATTTTCAACAATTCTACCTATTTTCATTGTCTTTGTCTTTTAATGCTGACCTTCATACCATATCTATTACAACAGTTATTCAATTTAGTCAGGGAATCTTACAAACTTGTAGCGGATTTATTTAGAAGTATAACATCGTCCGCATAAAGCAAAGAACTGACATTAACATCTCCAATTCGGATATCCTGTTTAATACCACTTTCCTTCATAATGTGATCCATATAGATAATGAATAACAGAGGGGATAATGTACATCCTTGTCTCACACCAGATTTAACATTATACCATCTTCCCGTACTTCTTTCAATTCTAACTGCTGACTTGCAACTCAAAGACTAAATATTGCTTGATATCATGCCCCATTGACATCATATAACTGTAGTGTATTGAATAGCTTCTCTCTCGGCACCTTGTCATATGCCTTTTCCAGATCGACAAAACTTAAATACAGATCTTTGTTATATTCCCATGCTTTCTCAGCTATTTGTGGTAAAATGAAGATCTGATCCTGACAGCCTCTATTTGGTCTGAATCCAGCTTGTTCTTCACCAAGCTTTTCTTCCATAATCTTCTCAACTGTTTCTCAAGTATACTTGCATAGATCTTGCCAGGAACACTCACTCAGTAGGGAAATACCTCTGTAATTCTCACATTCAGTTTTATTTCCCTTTTTATATATGGATACTATTAGAGCTCTACTCCAATCATCGGGAATTCGTCCCTCTGTCTAGGCTTTCTGAACTATGCAGTGCAGCCACTGTAAGACTTTTATACCACCATACTTCAGCATATCTGGTCGAATATCATCTACTCCTGCTGCCTTTCCACATTTCAAACCTTTGATGGCTTTTTCTACTTCAAGTATGTATGCCTGTTGAGTGTTTTTTTACCACTGTACTATCACTGCTTGTTTCATTTAGCAATTTTTCGAAGTAATTACTCCATACTTCAAGGATATCTTTTTCTCCCGTTTTCATTTCACCTTTATCATCTCTAACTCCTTTTACAGCACTCTTTCCTCCATTTCTAAGCTTCTTCAACAACCTCCAGAATATCTTACCACCTTCTTGATATTTATTTTCTATGTTCTTGCCAAATTCCTCCCATGACTTTTGTTTAGCTAGTTTTACAGTGTTTAGCTTTCTTACATTTGTCTCTGTATTCTGTAAGAGTAAAAGCTGACTTATTTGCCAGGAACTTTTGATATGCTTTCTTCTTTTCCTTCACTGCTCTTTAACTTCCTGTGTCCACCATGGAGTTCTGATTTTTCTCTCCTTGCAAACAACCTCACCACTTGCCTCTCTGGCTGAATCAGTCAGGGTTTTCTTTAAGGCTTGCCACTGAATCTCTAAGATTTAGTTCCTGTTCTCAAACTCTTTCGTTTTTTCTTCAATAATCTTTGTGTCTTTTAGTCTATAGTTCACATCTGAGAGCTGCTCAACTTTTATTTGCTTTAAAACTTTCTTACATGTTCTTCTTTTCAATATGAAATTCAATTTTATCCTACTGCTCAAGACTAAATGGTGATCACTTCCAATTTCAAATCCTCTGTACACTCTGTGTCCTTCACCAGTGGGGAAACATCACTATCAACAATAACATAGTCAATGAGACTTTTCTTATTCCTTGCCTCTTCTCTCCATGTGAATTTGTGCACATTATTATGTTGGAACATTGTGTTAGTAATTACCAGTCCATGTCCTGAGCAGAAATCCAACAGGTATTTGCCATTATTATTAGGTTCTCTTTTCTCCAAATTTTCCCAAAATATTTTAGTATGTCTGACAATCATTTCCTACTCTGCTATTTAGTTCCCCAACAAGGACCAACTTTTCCCTTTTCATTGTGTCAGTTGCTTTTTCTAAAACCTCAAAAAATTCCTCCACTTCTACCTTAGTAGAACCTTCTGTGGGACCATAGGCACAAATAAGTCTCATTGTCCAGTTCCCCATTCTCATATTTGCCCACATCCCACAATCCCCCCCCCCCTCACAACAATATGGAGTCATTAAGACACTACACAACAGGGCTAAACTTATCAGCTCTAATGACAATGCCCTAACCACAGAACTAAACCACATTCTCAACACTTTCTCAGCCAATGGCTACCCCCCCCCCCAAAAAAAAAATCCAAAAAATATTGAAACCAGTAAACCACAACCCCCCCCTCCCCCTCACAACAAGGATTACTCTAAATCCATCACCATACCCTATATCCGAGGCACCTCGGAAAAAATCACAAAAATCCTAAAAAACATAACTTAACTTCTTGTTACAAACCATATAAAAAATTGGCATCCCTTATCCGCTCAACTAAAGACCAACCCCCCCACCCCCAGACTTACCTGGTGTATACCAGGTCCCTTGCAGCTGTAAGCTGTCCTACTTTGACCAAACAGGCAGGACAGCAAATATAAGAGTTTCAGAATACAAGGACAACATCCGGTTTCACCAATACAGCCACTGTGGTCTTGCTGACCATGCGCTGGATACCTGCCGTAGAATACGGTGGAAGAAAGCCAGGATAATACACCGTAGCAAATACAGATATGAAAGGCTTTTCATAGAATCAGCTTCCGCCCTAAGAAACGATCCAAACCTCAACAAATTTGGCTGCATGAGACTTCCTGAAATTTGGGAAACCTACATCAGAAGACCTTCAGCCCAATCACCCAAGAATACCAACATTGCCCACTAGAGGGCACCATCAAGACTTTTGGAGAAATAACAGCTTCATACTTCTTCCTCATTTATTGTTTGTTGTGCTTACGTGCAAGTGTCTTGTACTTAAGTTCTTGAAAATGGCAATGTGACGTTGCCGAAATATAGAAATATATTAAAATTTATTTTAACGTATATCCTAGTACGTTGTAATTTCCTTAAATAATATAGTGAAAATCTTGCCAGTTTGTCGAGATATCCATGTACCTGTGCTTGAATGGAGTCGAATTGCAAGCTGCCCTGCCATGGTGCGTCGATTATGTTTTTCTGTTATAACCAAAAATCTCTGGAAACGCTCCCTAGATCCTGGATACAACACTATGTGAGATTCTAAACTCTCTGGCAATATCAGTAATTTTTAGGCCTTTCTCAAGCTTTCCAGTAGTCCTTCCCCCACATGAAATCAGATCACCTAGATAATGTCTTTGCGACATTACAAGACATCCAAGTTGGTAAATTTATTCCTTCACGAAAAAAGCTTCCTTCAAACACAATTCGCTTAGCACAGCCTTATGCCTTTCATCCTGTTGAGTGCTACCTCGTGACCCCTTTGGGCACGATTTGAAAATTTGAATGTGTAACTGCTTTCTACTCAAAATTGTCAGTTATACAAATTGCCACAAGCTGATTCATCTCAATTTGCCATTGAAATCTTCAGAAATGGTATTTGTCCTTAGGTTTTGGACACCAGTATATCATAAAGGGGTGCAAAATGTTCTGGAGGCTGTTAAAAAAAAAAAAAAAGTTTGGATTTGGAAAAATGAATAAAGGAAAGTAAATCAAATCTGATATCAAAATTGGAAATGCTCAACTTAACTCTCAACATTTATGCATATAACATTGTAATCCTAAATAAATCCACTGCAAGTCTAGAATTTAACTTAGAGGGGGGGGGGGGCTGTCATAACATTATTAGTGTAAATGCAAATGAATCTGGAAACAGTCTGTATAATAAGTAAGTATGATGGAAAAAATTTTTTATAAATTTATATGGAATAAGATAGAAATTGGCCATGACACTGATTTAGCAGTGTGTGTGTATAGAAAGTTTTTTACCTTGGGTTTTTATGCAATAAAGATACTATGAAAGGCTGTTTCCAAATGAATCTGGAAACAGCCTGTATAATAAGTAAGGTATGATGGAAAATTTTTTTTATAAATTTATATGGAATAAGAGAGAAATTGGCCATGACACTGATTTAACAGTGTGTGTATTATAGAAAGTTTTTTACCTTGGGTTTATTATGCAATAAAGATACCAAGAAATTATATACTTGGTTTTAATCCTTTTCCCCAGGAAGCAAAACCATTTTGTGAGTGAAATATATTCACATCTGAGCTACTTGTATATAGATGCTAAAGACTTCATATCACTTGCCTTAGTTGTATCCCATAATGCAAGGCACTCACCCCCTTTCGGACATATATAATGCTACGCATAATGGGAAGGACCACTACCCAGACCAGTTTCGACCTTTTTTTTTTTTCCTTGAGGTCTCATCAGTGAGAGCCAGATCCAGGAGATATACCAAGGTTGTAAAAGTCATATATATCTCATTTTATTAATAAGGTGCTCAACCTTATTAATAAAAATCTCTGGATGAGAGAAAGATGTAGAAAGTTTTTTACTTTGGATTTATTATACGTTAAAGATACTAAGAAATTATATACTTGGTTTTAATCCTTTTGTATATGTACACTTCTACCAATAATTGTCCAGACACTTTACAGTTGATATCAGCAGCCAAACCCTAACATGAGGTATGTCCACCTTTTGACTCTGATCACCTCCTGCACTCTTTGAGGGAAGCTTTCCACTAATGTGCGAAGACGAGCTGCCTTGTTCGTTGTGATGTTTGGCTTGTGTGCCACTGCTCTTCCTTGGAAACCCAGTGAATGGAGTTCTTTTTGTACAGTATTAGTGATCACCATGGTGTTACTGGTGCTCTGTAGCTCATCACAGATGGTCTGTGCCGATTGTAGCTGCTTGTTGCGTGCTGTTTAATGTCCTCCTGTCCCTGCCAGTCATTTTTTGTGGCTGCCCTGGGTGTTTTCCTGCACTAGTGATGCCAGAATGTCTACATTTGTTGATCACATCAGCAAGCGTTGCTTTTGGATGCCTTAGTTGAGTGACAATGGCACACATGGACATGTAACCAGTGTGACAGCTCACAATGACATCTCTCAAAGTCACTGAGTTCATGCTGTGTTGCCATACCACCTGTTCAACTACTACAATGAAATACTGCTTCCTGCTATCTGTACACTTTATGTTATTAACAAACCTGGAATGTTCCATAACTTCAGTAACAAGGCTGCCCGGACAATTATTAATAGATACTGTATTTACACTCATAACTCATATAGCATTATATTCAGGCTCTGGGCAGTATTTGAAATCAATGGAATGTGTTCCGTACATTTGCTAAGAGGTACCCCTCACTCTACAACAGAGCATGAAGACAGATTTTTGATTATAACAGCAAAATGTAATTGATGCACCACTGCAGGTCAGCTTGCATTTCAGCTCCGTTCAAGCACAGATATCTCAACTAACAGTGGCAAGACATTTGCGACAAGTGAGTTCTTATTTCAAATTTTCTGTATACTTTTGTATTCTGAATCAATGTAGTAATTTTTCTTTAAATTTTCCCACAACATAAAAATGTGGGACAATTAATTTTTATGTTGTGTGTTAAACCCCATCTAGTATTGATGAGTTTAAGTGATATGCAGCTGTTTGCAGATGCAAAATTGGGTAGAGCAAGCAGATGTTATGACTTTACAGGAGGACTTGAATAGATTGCACGAATTGACTGGTAAGTGGAACTGTCAGTTCAGTATCGCAAAGTGTAAGGTTTTGAGATTTGGTAAGCAACAATGGATGTTAAAGTATACACTTGGTGGAGAAACTTTAAAGGAAGTAAAGGAGATGAGAGATCTAAAAGTGATGGTGGGCAATGACCTGAAATTCAGGGACCCCATTGTACAAGTTGTGAATACATTGCAGAGGACCCTGACATGCAGAAATAGATTGATGCCATTGTACGTATAAGGCCTTGATTGAGCCTCATGGATTATTCTGCACAGATTTGGTTGTCGGGTTTTCACAGTGATGAGGGTATGTTGGTAAGGATCCAGAGAAGATTCACAAAGGTGGTTAGTGGTCTTTGGAATGTGGAGTATGAGGACAGATTGGGAGAATGTAAATTGCAAAGCCTTGTGAATAGGAGGAAGGGGTGGGGGATATGATTGAGACAAGAAGCTAGTCAGGGGTTATCAGGTTGACATGGAAGAGATGTTTCATGGAATGGGAGGGGGGGTAGAACAAGAGGTCATCACTGGAAGCTAGCAGGAGGGTGTGAGAAGAGGAGTGAGGAGCAGGTTCTTTGTGGAGAGTGGTTGGTAAGTGGAATGCATTGCCTGAGTGTGTTGTGAATGTAGACACATTGAATCAGTTTAAGGCGTGGTTGGATGAGCATTATGTGCAATAGTGTGTATCTTCTACAATGAGTCTGACTCCAACTAGGTCAGAAGATAATATACTTGTATGTACTTGTATGCCAGAGCCGAAACATTGTGCCTGTGTAGCTCAGTGGAAGTGTCATGTGCCTTCTATTATGCGAGATCACCCGAAGATAGCATCGCAAGTTCAATTTTAGTCTGACTAGAGGAACTTTTACTAAGGTTTTTTCAACTAGTTCCCAAGTTAATCGAACTACGACATGGTTGAGCGGGTTTTTCCTCCTGGAAATTCGTTTTTTTTCAGTGAACTGAAGAAAATCTGCTGTAGAACCCACACTATTTTCAGACAGTAACCATAGAGTTAGGATTAGGGATCACGAGATGACAGCACTTCACAGCCTCTTTTCACTGGATGATGGATGATATGTATAATTAGTCATAGTCTTAGGCTAACTATCGGTGTAGATTGAGCTGTCTCCAAAATTTAGGGCTAAAAAAGCCTTACCTACTTTTATATAGAAATAAAAAGCATTAGCTGCTTTTTTGTTTTCCTAGCTGAAACATAAACTGCCTTCCTAACATAATGTTGGTCCTCCAAGTCCCACCAAAACAGTTCTTATCTAGTGAGACATTGACGCTACAAGATTTCTAATGGTTTCTTCTATCTGGTACCAACAGGTAACTAGAAAATCCTTTAACTCTTGTTCAAAGATCTTGGAGGCCGTAGCAAAACCTGCAAACCATTCTACAATCTAGACAGTGTGGAATTGTGTATTATCCTGCTAAAAGAAGGCACAACCAGTGCTGGTTCCAGCTTTCCTTCCATGCAGTATGACAGGATTGGAATCATCTATTAGATCGTTTATGGTCCTGTCATGGCTCTTTCGATGTTTTCTAGTCTCAAAATCTTTCATCTTGTTCTTGAGCTTGGAGAAAAGAAAACAGTGACATGGAGAAAAGGACGAGTATGGTGAATGCATTTTTTTAGCTAATTACTCGCGAATTAACACTGCAGAATGAGAAGGCACGTTATCGTGATACAAGATCCAGTCATTCGTATTTTCTGGATGCACCCTCAAGATGTGTTTTCACAACCATTCAAGTATTTATTTTTAGTAATTTTGATTGATGGTCACTCCAGGAGGTACAAATTCTCGGTTGACCACACCATAGCTGTCGAGAGAGGACATTAATGGTTTTCGTTTTGGACTTGGTCATGTGCACCTTTATCACACTTAAAATCATTACCATAAGCCAGATTAATTTTATCTGTTTCAGAAATGGGGAAAAAGTTGTTTACAGTTATATAAGGATCGGGCATACATTTTGTCTCAATTTTTTTTTTTTTTTTTTTTTTTTTTTTTTGTGAGGAAACAAAATCATTCTGGCTCAAGTTAGCGTGATGTAGCACTTTTGAATTCAAAAAGTTTTTTTATCGAAGATTTGAATAGGCACTTAAATAGTTATTCAAATCGTCTGGTCAAAGAAAGGTCTTTGGACTAAACATGTTTGTAATTCACACCATACTCTTCTAGACAGGAGTATTATTACAGAAGCGCGTGGAAGACAGCTTATTGACCAGAAATCAAACAGGCACCAAATTATATATATATATATATGCTTAGTGTTTCGAATTAAAGTACAGTATTATCTCGCTAATCCGAACATCTTTAAGTCCGAACTGTGGTTTGAAAGGGAAAAAAAATTATTTATTACGCATTATTATTACAGTACAGTATTTTTTTTTTATACTGTCGATTGTACGGTCATACTGTAGGCCTATTTTGATTTATTGTATGTTCACGTTTGCTTTTTTATACTGTACAGTACGTACTGTATTGTCGGCATGAATCACCGCTGTCGAGCGTCATGAAAAAACTGTGGCCTTCTAGAATTTATGAAGATATAGTTCGCCCACCGTTTTCGGGTCTCTCCTTGGAATTTTGCCAAGAATAGTCGATTCATGCTGAAGGGGAGAAAGAAATGAAGGATGTACGAATTGGTCGCCAACATGCGAAATCACGTGCTTTCTTGTCTGTCGCTGCACTAGTACTAGCTTGATTTTTGTTCTCTTTTTGCATTATTTTTTTATTATTAATTTGTATGATGGATCCAGTACAGTCAACAAGTTCTATTGTTACACGTTTCAGTAGCTCTTGCAAAAGAATATTGAATAATGTGCTGACATTCTGCGAAAAAGAATCGTCAGAAGGCCATCTTCTTGTTCCCCTTTCTCAAGTCATGGCGTATCGGGGTCGACTGTTAAAAGAATTCGAAGGGAATCAAAAGGTGAAGGTAAGCCAAAATTTAAATCTAAAAAAAAAAAAAAAAAAAAACACAGAGTAAAGAAAACCATCGAAACCGTAGCTTTGAATGATTTTGATGTAGACGTTATAAGAACTATTCACGAATTTTACGTATTCGAGAAAAGAGTGCCAACTGTTCCGAAATTGATTCCTGTGCTTAAAGAAAAAATTAATTTTCCTTGGAAAAGAGAAACTTTAAGGAAAATACTTCATGAAATCGGATTTTGTTTTAAAAAGTCCCAGAATAAAAGGAAACTTATCACGGAGCGAAGTGACATTGTTTATGTAGAACGCAGTATTTGCACGTATTAACACTCTACGTACATTTTTCCAACTGTTATACAAGCAAATTGGTTACACTTTAAAAACAGCAATGTTCGTAAAAGAAAAGCTAAATTTTCCGACCTGTAATAATAAACAAACTCAGTTTGTTTATTATTACATCCCAGAAGACAGACTGATTACCCTATTATCGGAATGGATTCTCCTTTTTCTGACATGCGCAGTAGTTTCGAGGGACCTCAAATCGGTGGGCGAACTCTAACTACGGTGATACATAAAAAGCGGAAATTCAAAACATGCATAATTTGGTTAGAATTATAAATCCAAATGTTGAAATTTCACAAACAGATGTTACGGAATGGATCAGCGGTAGAACCGAAAGTGAATTCGAAATCAAATCAGAGGTTGAAATTATAAATATGACGCTACAGAATTAATTAGCAGACGATGATGACGATATTGAATTCGAAGGGAAAAAAAAGTAAAACATGAAGAAGCAGTTTACATTTTTAATATGTGTATAGTAAGCAGAATGATACGCCATTCCTCAAAATTTTATTGCTAATGCAGCTCCGAGAAGAAGCATTCGAAAAAAAGTTCAACTTCCGAGAAGCAAAAGAAAATCAGTAACTTTTTTTACAAAGAAATTAAAAAAATATTTTTTTGTGTGTGTTATTTTGTGAAACATTTTTTTTGTGTGTGTGTTGTGTACAAGAAAGTGATATTTTTTACGCAAATTAAGTTATGTACTGAACTATGCAGTTTTATTAAATCAGGATCCTCAACAATCCAGATACATACAAACTAATTTTTTTTTACAAACTAACATTTTTTCTATCAGTTAATTCATTTATTCACAGAATTAAATTGATGTATCATTAGAATCTGATTATTTTTGTCTTAAACGCTAGTTATTGTTACCTCTTGGGGGAAAATTCGCTAATCCGAACGAGCTCAGTTTTTATTAGTTCGGATTTACAGAGTTGGTGTGTACTCTAAGCAGATCATGGGAGGAAGAGATTTTGACAATAAAAAAATTAGTTCCAAAATGACAGTGGGTGAAATATGCATGCACTTTGAGCGAGAAAATAGAGGGAATTTTGCTACTAAATGATCTGTAAGGTGACACATGTTCATGTTAGAAGTTTCATGGAGTGAAACAGCACAAGTGATTAAAATATTTAATCCTTCCAATATTTTGTCTCTCACTGAGAGATCGTCGGAGAATAAAAATATAAGACGTAGCACAAAGTCAACAAGAACTAAGTAAAACGTGAATGAAAGACTAGCCCTAACTAGGTAGGGCATCCTCTATGAGCACAAGTTGAGTCCTGGGATGTAAAGTGGAATCCAGAAGTATTAGTCCTATATTTATTTAAATTAAGCTGATTTCTGAGACTGACTGTAGATTCTAAATATATTTATCTTCTAAATTTAATATGATGAAGCATGGTATTTATTTTTCAATTGATTCTATGAGGTATGTCAGCACATTCTGCAAGGCCCGATTGACCATAGTCTTGTTGACTGCAGATGTATTTTTGTGTTCTTCAATGCAGATGTTTGCTGATCTTCCTATCTGTCCATGTTAGCCAACTTAGGAACAGGGCACTTTATATACTCCAGGTACAGAGAGGAGAGGGAGCTGATCATTACTAGAATGTGCAAGGGTAGCAAGCTTTCGGTGCAGCTTGAAAGCCGTGCTGAGATATTTCTTTAAAACTCGCTATTTTGTCCGTAGAGCCTCGGACATAGGGGAGGATAGCATTACTAAAATCTTTCTGAAGAGAAGGTAGAGGGTTGGTTTTTTTTTTATACTATGGGAACTGTAGCCATAGTGTGTGCATGTGTGTTATTTAACATATATACTACACCTTATTAGATAAGGTGTAGTATATATGATTAAGTTCTGCTGCAAAAGAGGACTCAATAAAGCCAATAACATTTGGAGAAAATGTTATTGGCTTTATTGAGTTAGTTTTAATGATACCATATTGTTGAAAGGTGGGGTGGTGTTGGGAAAGTTTGTGAATGTATCTGTGTGTGGGTGGATTTCCTGTATTTATTTATTTATTTTCCATAGCGCAGTTGGAAGAGCGATTCTCGCTCTTCCAACTGCGCTATGGAGGCGCTTGATTGGTGAAGCAAGAATGCTTTTCATATTCCTCGTTATCTGTACAAGAAATGTATAAATAGGGTGTTATTGAGCTATAAGCGCTGGTCTATGAAGGGATAACGGCAATTGCCGAGCCTCAGTCAAAACTTCGTTGGCTACAGCATTGCCATCTGTTACCCTCAGGAATACCCAAACCATAATCTATATTGTAGATTTTGTAGCCCTTTCGTGGAGTACGCCCCTTTCACACACCATAAAAATTTTCTGCTTACACTCTTTCTCTCATTTATTCTTACGATTTTCCTTTTTTAGCTTCGGCTCTCTTGTTTTACTGTTTTCCGTTCGACTAATCGCGTGCTGGTTCTGCAGTCTTTCAATGTGGCGCTTTTTCATTTTCGTGAACAAAATAACTCAACAGGTATTTACCTTACGGACAAGAAACTGGTACACATGGAAAGAGCCGAAATCATGAGAAACATATTACATCATCGTCAATTCAACAATACTGCTCAATGTCGCAATAAAAAAATTACTTCTCTGTTAGTAAAAAAAAAAAAAAGAGTTATAGCCAAAACAGAGACAGAGAAAGTTCAGAAACATTTATGTGATAACTACACCAGCCACTGAATTAGAGGCTTTTATGTAATTTAATATATTAAATAGAGTTTATCTGTACTCTTTTCAAAATCGTGGGTTCAGCGAGACTGGCACCCATAATATGTACTTTATCGAATTCCGAAAAATTCATTTTTCGGAATTCGATAAAGTACATGGTTTTTCTCATCTTGATCAACACTATTGATGATTACCGACTAGCAGCATGATTCTTAAATAGTTGCCTGGAACACATGATTAAGTATTTTTCATATACGCTGTTTAAGTGGTATTTACATCTATATGCATAAAGATTTCTAATTCAGTGGCTGATTTGCGTGGAAATAATATATACAAATTAAGATCCGATGCCTATAAAATATAAAGTGTATAAATGCATATATACGACGTTGTATAGCTCAGTGAAACTGATGTGTGCATCCAAAACGCTAAACTGCCCGAAGAAAGAGCTTCCAAATTCGATTCTAGTCACCGACTAGAGGAACTTTTTTGAAACCTTTCTTCAACTGCTTCTCAAGGTATTCGATCTTTGGCGGGTAACGCGTTATTTCTCCTGGTTTTTATCCCGTTAACTCAAGAAAATCGATCTTAGAATCACTATTTCAGATTATCAGTGTTAAGACTATGGGATCACGAGATGGAGGCACTTGTCAGCTGCATCTCTTCACCAAATGCGGTGAAGAGATGCAGATACAATTAGTCAATCTTTGGCCACCGATTTCTGATAGGCTACCTGTGGAGACTGAGATTCAAAAGCTAGACAAGGCTAAAACTGCCTCGCTTACTCTCTACAAGGGAATAAAAGGCGTTTGCGATTCGCCAAGTAGATTTAAGTAGAATCCCCAATATAAATCACCAAGTAGATTTAAAAGAATTCTTAGATTACAGATCTTTGTAGACACAATAGTAACATCAGAAAAATTCCATGAAAACTTGCAAATCGACCAGAATGACCGTAATCATGACTGCAGATGCATTTTTTATGCTCTTTGATGCAGATGTTGGTTGATCTTCCTGTCTGTCCATAGTAGGCCATGTTGCAGGAACAAAGAACTCTATAAACTCTAGGTACAGAGCGAGCTGATATTTAGTAGAACGTACAACTTAGGAAGATCGAGAAAAAATGCTGGCAACATAGCTTTCTTTGCTATTTCTGGAGTCAATTTATGGATCTTTCTCGATCTTTGCATCGTAAAAGAAATCTATACTCTTGCCAAATCAGTGCCCTTAAGAAACCATACAAAGATGGGCAGTATAGTGATCACCAGTTGATAATGGCAGCACCACTCTTATTCTTAATACCATTGAATACAATATAAAAATTAACATCATTCTCAGACAGCTCCACCTACATACCTTTAGATCAAGATCAAATCTCAGCTCAAAAAACTTTCTTCCTGGCCTGCATAAATCACAAAAGAAATTGAAACTCTTTGGTTCTCGTACCCGTGTGTAAAAAATCAGCTAATGCCTTTTATTCGCTTATAGGGAGTACGTAAAGCCTTTTAACCCTATCTAGCTTTTGGAGACTGAGTGGGTAGTTCCATCTCCACAGGTAGCCAATCAGATAGCTGGCCCATGACTATCATTAATTATAGGCAGCAAACGATGAAGAGACGGACAAACAAGTGCTCCTATCTCTTTTACATAACCCTAACAGAATGTTTTATTGTCTGAAATCATGAGGATTCTACAGTAGAATTTCTTGAGTTTATGGGACGAAAAACCCTACTTGCCGATTCCAGAGATCGACTAAGTTGGGAACCAGTCAAAGAAAAGGCTTAGAAAAAGTTCCTTCACTTGACTAGACTTGAACTTAAAACCATCTTCAGGTGGCTTAGTGCATAAAATGCAAGTGCCATTTCCACTGAGAGCTACACAGGCTTGGATATATGGATTATCGAAATATACAAACCCAACTCCTCCCTAAGACTTATCATTAATGCTACAGAATCCCCATGCTATAAATTAGCAAAAGTTAGCACGCACTCTTAACTTCCTCCTTACTGGCCATACCATTTCCTATATATATATATAAACTTTAAAACATTGAGAATTTAACGTTAAATTACACATAATTTGGTTAGCTTTGATACCTACATTCTCTATATAAACTTTAAAACTCCATTGAGAATTTAACGTTAAATTACACATAATTTGGTTAGCTTTGATACCTACATTCCCTAAATAACACGTTATCACTTATAAGAAAAGTTTTTCCTCTTATTATTGATCTGGTTTCCTTGGCTCTTCCCCTTGAAAATTTTTATGGAATATTTTGAAAAAGGAGTTCTTGACTTAGCCCCTCTCAAACTTTCTATCATATGTGGATGATGAGTTTGCCATTTGGCCTCACTTCCAAGACATACTAGATTTTCCTCTCTTCCCCTCAATGATCTTCACCACAGAATCCAGTTTACCATGAAAAAGAAACTAATAATAGTTCAACCTTTCTAGACACCTTGGTAACATGCTTACCCAATAATAAGTTCGATTCTCGTCATGACGGGAGGAATCCTCATGAACTTTTTCAATTGAAGGTGAGTTAGCCGATCTCATATGGAGTTTTTTCTCCTGGAAACCGGTTTTTCATCCCACATACAGACAAATCGGCCCTTCAAACACACGCAATTTGCAGTCAAAAAATACTAGCTGTGGTGGGCAATAGATGGCGTTGATGTGGGTGATTGATAGTAGAGGTTTGGTGTAATAGTGGAGACAGAGAGCTGTAAAGATGTCCTGTGATAAGTCTTCTGACTCCTTGAAGGTGTCACGAATAATAATAATAATAATCTTGTTTTAGTGCAAAAATTAATAAAATTAGCAATGTTCTCAGAATACAGAAACGGAAGGTGAAATAATTGAATGTTTTGGCTGGAACTAATGGCCTGAGAGATGAGAGAGAATTTTAAAGTTATTCAAAGAAATAAAAAAGAGTGAAAAGATCTGCTGCTATGCTGTGAACGAGATGAATTGAGAAGGATGGCGATGATAGCTAAGGAATCAATTCACTGGTTTTGCAGAAGGAAATGATGTAGTTACAAGGCTGGTTTTATCATTATCATTAGGCGAACCTAGGCAATTGCCTAGGGGCGATAAGCTTTGGAGCACCATATTTTGCGAATATAGTTCGGGGAAAAATATATAGAGACAATGTATAGGGATGTCTAAATTTTCTTTGCCTAGGGGCATCAGATACTCTCGGACCGGCCCTGGATGTAGAGCTTGTGGACCTATTGCCTGAGTTTGATGGATGAAAAGATTTTTGCTATGCTGACAGAGTGAGGAAAACTAAAGAAATTAGGGTGAATGCATTCAAGTGTGGGTGTGAAGGCACGAGTGTATGAATGAACAAAAAATGCAGCGTCTAGTCTTTAAGGAAACAAAATCGAATGGAATATTTAATTCAGAATGCAAAGATGGTTAGGAATTTGACATGCTACAGTTTCTTTATATTCACATTAAAAGCATCAGCAATACGAGAGAGAGAGGTTGTGGGCATTGGTTAGTGAAACCTCGCCAAAAGTTATAGGCATTAATGAACCATGGGTAACAGCAGATGACGTAATTACAGGGAAGAATGTGATAGATTTATTTAGATTGGAATACAGGCCATTGGAATCTACACTATATTAGACAATAAATATAGTGTTAATATTAGTGACCAACAGATAGTGGCTTTGTCATCTGCCGCTCTTTCCCAGAAAAAAAAAATCAGCTAACGACTTTTTATTCCAGTATAGGGAGTAGGCAAGGCCGTTCAGCTCTATCTAACTTTTGGAGATTGAATGTGCAGTTCAATCTCCACTTGCAGCCAATCAAAGATAATGTGGGTTCCACGGTCGATTTTCTTGAGTTTATGGTACGAAATACCCGATTTTCTGCGAGAAAAAAACATGCTTGCCAGTGCCAGAGATCGACTAATTTGGGAACCGGTCGAAAAAAGGCTTAGAAGAATTTCCTCTCGTCGACGACTAGATTCGAAACCAAGAAGTCTTCCTTCGTGCGGTCAAGCGCCGTGGAGTGCTACATCCACAGCTACACAGGATCTTAGTGATGTTCTTGGGCCAGCTTTTTCTTGACGATTGGCTACCGGTGAAAATTGAACTGTCCACTCAGTCTCAAAAAGTTAGGAGTAAAAAAGGCGTCGACTGCGTTCCTTATTGGAATAAAAGGCATTAGTGGATAATAATATATCTGGTACATAAGCTCCATGTGTCTCTTCCATATTGATTGTTACTTTATATGTTTTATACACTGGTGTCCTAAACCTAAGGATGAACTTAATTTTTAGCTGTATATGAAGAAAATTTTATAACTACAGCCAAATGCGGACATTATTGCCACCATACCAATAAATTATATTACAATATACAAATTTCCCAAGGACATAAGCAGTATGGGTGACACTTCTGACCAAATGCTTCCGGTGGGTGTGGCTTCATGGGTTTAGAATGTTTGGAATTTCCCTTGGGGCATATGTGTCAATGGCTTCAGTTCTTGTGTATTTGGTTCGTGTATGGAATTATGGGTGATGGTAGAGATAAGGAATCATGACATGATTGGTTATTTATTTGATGACGTCACTGGGTGGCATTTCTGACCAAATGCTTCTGGTGGGCGTGGCTTCATAGGTTTGTAATTTCCCTGGAGGCATATATGTCAATGGCTTCAGTTCTTGTGATTTGGTTCGCATATAGAATTGTGGGTAATGGTAGAGATAAGGCCTCGTGTCGTGATTGGTGGGGAAGTTTTGACCAAATGTCATGAGATTGGAATGTTAGGAATTTCGCTGGCGGCATGTGTGTCAATGGCTTCAGTTGTTTTGGTTTGCGTATGGAATTGTGATTTTTTTGGTTCGCGTATGGAATTATGGGTGATGGTAGAGATAAGGATTCATGTTGTGATTGGTGGGGCACTAGTGACTGGATCAAGATAAGATAAGGAATCATGACGTGTGTGTGTTGTTATCAGATAAAGGTTAGTGACATCATTTGTTATTTGTAAATAAGTGACGTTGCTTTGAATGGAAAAGAGAAATATATTAGTGTATAAGGAATCGTGTAGTGATTGGTGGGACACTTCTGATCACTCAAGATAAGATAAGGAATCATGACGTGAATGTTTGTTATCAGATGAAGCTAAGGGACGTCATTTGTTATTTGTAAATAAGTGACGTTGTTGATTTAAATGGAAAAGGGAGATATATTAGTGTGTAAGGAATCGTGTCGTGATTAGTGGAACACTTCGGACCAGATCAAGATAAGATAAGGAATCGTGACGTGAATGTTTGTTGTTATCAGATGAAGCTAAGGGACATCATTTGTTATTTGTAAATAAGTGAGTGGGTGATATTTAGATATGAGAATCGTGACGTTATGTGTTTGGAAATTTCTGGGGAACATATGTCTCTCTGTGATATCACATGGTGTTTTGGTTTGACTATGGAATTGTGGGCGATGTTTTTGAGATAAGATATCTTGGAATTTTTCCAGAGTGACACACATCAGTCATTATCGACATGTTTTGTTTGGTTGTCCATAGATGGGTGTACTAATTTCCAATACATTATGGGGTATTTCTTTCCTGTTAACGGGTGGGAATTCTTAGAGTAGAGTCGTGATGGCGGCTGTGTTTAGGGTTTTCTGAATAATTTAATCATATGCTAACGTCACTCAAAGATTTTTTTTTTTCTATAGATGGTTGTACTAATTTTCCAATACATTTGGGGTATTTCTTTCCTGTTAAAGGTGGGAGTTCTTAAAGTCGTGATGGCGGCATTGTTTCGAGCTTTTCTGAATAAATTAATTATATACTGGTGTCCCTCAAACGCACATATACATTAGACATGAAAAGTCGCTATTGTATCCATGTTGATACTCTATTATGTACCCTATGATTATTCTTATGAAAAAAAAAATATTCATTATTAGAATTATGCTTACCAAAAACATACGAGCAATGATTATTGAAATTACAATTATCAATTGTTATGTTCCACTTAAAAAAAAAAATTAACTTACATTTCTTTCAAGAATGGGAACATCTTGGTACTCTCTAGGTTTACTGAATATTCCAAATTGTTGATTTTTAACATATATTCACAGAACACAAAACAAGTCTGAAAATGCAGTTCACTTTTTTCATTATAGGTTACTGTGGCTAACATATATTCACACCATAAAAACACACAAAACATAGGAGTTGAAAGATATTTCTATAAATATAACCAAAAAAAAGCTAGTTGACTACTTAATTTAGATTACTATCCAATTGTTTCTCTGTATTAATTCTTTCCCACAATTGCTCATGCTATGATTTCCCAAGCTTGGTGGGAAAGTCTATGCACCGTTTTGTTTAGGGTGAGTGTTATTTCCGGTTTCGAATTCCGAATGCTGTTAGAGTATGACAAGTGAAATTATTTTATTTATTTTTTTTTTCAAATTGATTGGTTATTTTCTGTATTTTACTTTTAAAATTTCATATTCTAACAGAATAACTGAGTAAAATTAATAAATATATAAAATGTATGTGAATTTATTTTCCAACACTGTAGATTTCTCATTAAGTCTTATCTTAAAGATAGCTATCTTATCCGGTCGCCAAATTGTTGTACGTAGGTGAGAAATCGTGAGTTAAGGTTCGAACTCTTGGTTCCCATGGGAAATTATTATTTCTGTAGTAAATTAATGCTTACATTTATTTTTTTTTAAAAAAAACCAATATGACTATTAATTTTACCTTCGATTCCTTGTGCTCTTAACCTATTTCTGTAACTGGAATTTATTTATTTTATTTATTTTTTCTTTAGCATTAGTAATTTTAAGTAACAGATATGAGACAAACAAGGTTTTGAACTGTCTGCAGCGTTTTTCTACAGCAATCGTTTTAAGAGTTTCAGTAACGTGTCGTTGGTTTAAAATATCTAATGTCTCTGTAAAATGACCAAATTCTAACAGTATTGTGACTTTTCAGGTGAAATCTTCTCCACTAAAATTCTGGCTATTAATTTAATACCTGATTATTCCTTTTGCTTTCAAGAGATGGCCGTTTCATGAAATATTTGAGGGAAACAAATAAGACCTAATTCAATGAATAAAAAAAAAAGTCTATGGTTACTTTGTGGCATGAAATTTCACAAGGAAAAAAAATAAAAAATGTTATCGTCTTTCTTAAATTTGTATAACACATCAACGACACCCAATTTGTTCATTTAAATTTATACATTTTATTTGAATGAAATATTATTTACAAATTGTATTTACTGAATCTAACTATTGTATTCACTGAATCTAACAATACAGAAAATAAATAAATTGAAAAATACATCAAATGTTCTTCCCATGCTTGTGGAATTGCCATAATGTGGTTTTTGACAATGTGACTCTCATCTGAAAGTTAATTTTTCATTTGGTGATCGTTGGGAATTTATTACTGTAGTAAAATTAAGGGTTATATGTTTATTTTTTTGAAACCAACATATATTTCTGAGAAATATTAAAAGCACAGAATCTTTCGTTATATTTCCAAAAGCATTTAAAAGTACACGTTATGTTTTCACGTTTTGGGCATCCAATTTCATTTAGCATATTCATTGCCAATCACGCGATATCGGGCGATGCTAGTTCTCACCAAACGGCAGATCACGCGTTATCGCGTGGATGTCGTTAATTAAATAAAAAATAAATAAAAATAATTTGGCCACCACACGAAATTCCAATTTTCAGCTTGGCAATGAAAGTGTTAAATCAAGAACAGGCCTCCCTATTAACCTCGTTAATGTTTTTGATTTTTATCTACCTTTAGCGAGTAATATTTGATATTTGCATGTTAATTCTATTATTCAATTTCTTAGTTTGTCCAGAGATAGTGAACCAATTTCCCACTTCAGTTGATGGTTATATTTTATTAACCAAGAATTCTGTTTTTTAACTCTTTCAGGTAATTCTTTCCAATTATAAGGCGAATTTGTCAATGCATATCTTACAATAATTCCATTAGAAATACAAATTTCTTTAGGAAATAAATTTGAACTCTTATTCAAAAGAAATTGGCAATCAATTATCCCAATGATAACTAAAACTTCGTATTTTTCATAATCGTTTTCCTTCATTCTTCTTCTTAGACTACTTCATATGGCACCACAAATAAATAGTTATTTATTATTATTAATATTTCACTGATTATTAGCTCTGATCGTATATTTTATGGTAACTTTCTGTTACAAAATTCTAAACAATTAGAACTTTTCACGAAGAAACTTTCAAAGAATTTGTGGCTCACCCATTATTTTTACATTACCAAACACAAAACAGCAGCTGCAGTGGATGAACGATTACCTTAAGTCCAGTCACTGGACTCTATGGTATTTTCTTATAGTACTGTTTACACTTACCATGTCCTACCCTGACCGTTCCTTCAAAAATGAACCTTTTGTGCAGATGACTCAATGACATGTTTTCACATGCTGCTGGATATACTGTTGGTGTGTTTTTATCTTACTTTGTGTGAGGAAAGGTAAAATTTGTATATGTGTTATCTGGAGAGTACAATCATTTTTTCTATACCAAACTTTAAGTTAAAGTCACGTTTTGTGTTAATATCTCTTCTTTCTGTAAAATAACCAAATTCTAACAGTTCGGATTTTCGATTATGTGAAGGAATTGTTTTCAAATAACTCAAATAATGTCAATAGGTAGCATTAGAAATTTCTAAAATAATCAAACATGGATATTAGTTTTCAACACTTCTTTTCCCATTCCTGGCATTAATTTCACAGTTGTGATTTTTTTAAAAATAATTAAACAGAATTGCATTAAGATATAAAGTTGTGGATTTAAATATCAAGTTCTAATCGGAATTACTGAGTAAAAAGTTCACTGTGGAAAAACACAGTTAACAACAAAAGCACACATCTTTGTTCATTTAAGTTTACAATTGCATATTTTATTTTGCTGAAATAATATTTACAAGTATATTCACTGAGTTATCATATACAAATCACGAGCCATCATATACAAGAGAGATAAACCAAGGGGTCCGACAAGGATGTCCCCTCTCAGCAACTCTTTTTAATATCTACTTAAATGAAATAATAATAAAATGGAGTAAAAATTTACATCAAGGAATTAAACTTTCACCTACAGTTAACTTAAACACTCTCCTCTTTGCCGACGACTAAATAATAATTACAAATTCTGAAGATAACTTACAGAAAGCTATTTTAAATCTAAATGAGATATCCAAAGATTATGGTATGATAATATCAACGGAAAAATCAAAAACTATGGCCTTTAAAGGACAAGATCCAGCAAGAACTAAAATAGTAATAGATAACAAGATTTTAGAACAGGTGAATTCATTTAACTACCTAGGATGTATGATCACATATGAAAATGAAAAAGATATAAACATAAAAATTACAAAATATTTAAAAATAACAGGTGTAATTAACTCTATATTTAAACCAAATCTAGTTCAAAAACAAGCCAGGCTAAAAGTAAACAATAGATTAGCCCTACCGGTCTTAATGTATGGAAGCGAAATCTGGACAATAAAACAAAAAGACAAACAAAGATTAACAACAGCAGAAATGAAGTTTATGAGAAAAACTGCAAAGTATACCCTATTTGATCAGAAAAGAAACAAAAGATATTATGAAAGAATTAAACCAAGAACCAGTAATAGAAAAAATTAAAAAATATAAACATAAATAGATGGAACACGTTCAAAGAATGAAAAGAGAAACATTACCAAAACAAGCCTTAAAGTACAAGCCATTAGGAAAATGAAAACCAGGACGTCCTCTTAAACGATTCAATGATGACTTCTAAGGCCGGAACAGGCCATGCTAGGCCTAAATCCTTGATACGTATGATGATGATATTCACTGAGAAAAATTCGAAACATGTAATTACCTAAAAATATTTCACAATATTTAGTTTAGACTCTTAACATTTTCCAAAGAGTTCAATGAATGAAATTTTGGTTACTCACTGTTTCTTGGTTACATTACATCAATATAGCTGGTCATGCAAAAGAGTATTTAAATCAGATACCATGGTAACACTTCATACATTTGATATTGTGTCAGTTTGGAAATGACACCATGCTCCCTAAACATTCTGTGTATTCTCCTGTCAGCAAATATTATTATTATTATTATAAACGGCAACTCGAGGGAGTCATTAGACTCATCGAGGGAGGCCCCAAATCATATTAATCACAACTATTCGACATTCATACAGTATCTATCATACCTCACCTTAAACTCATTCACTCTCACAGCATCCACCACAGACTCTGGCAGCCCATTCCACTCATTCACCACTCTAAAACTAAAGAACCCAGCTCTAACACCCTTAATTACAACACTTTTTCCCAGTTTCCATGGATGTCCCCTAGTCCTCCCAAAACCAGCCCTGTTCTCAAAAATATCTTCTGAATTAGTTTTATAGAAATCCTTCAGTAATTTGAATGCCTCAATTATATCTCCCGTCCTCCATCTATCAACCAATTTTTGCAACCCACAAATCCTCAACCTGTTCTTATAAGGTTCATTCCACAGACCTTCTATCATCTTGGTCACTCGCCTTTGGATCCTTTCAATCTCCTCCCCATCAAGAAGTAACCTTGGTGACCAAATCTGGGCACAATAGTCGAGATGGGGTTTTATCAAGGCTCGATACAGAGGAACAATAACCTGCTTGTCTCTGATTGTCAATGTATTCTTCAGCAACCAAGTGATTTGATGAGCTGATTTGGCCACTTGCAATGTGCCCCCTAAATTTCAACTCCCTACCCACCAACACTCCTAAATCTCGTGCCTCATCAATTTCCTGGAGTACAGTTCCACCAATGTAGTAAACTGCTGCTAATCTTTTCACCGCAAAATGTATAACCTTACATTTTGCCACATTAAATTGACATCCATTCTCCTTAGCCCATACCTCCAATCTATCCATATCATCTTGCAAAATTTTGACATCATCTGCATTCACTATTGCCCTACCCAACTTTACATCATCTGCAAACAAATGAACCGTTCCTCTCTGATCCTTTCCTATGGGTATAGATATAGGGTTGGTGACATGGATAGGAGGGTGGTTGATGGAGAGATATCAGAGAGTAGTTTATTCAGGAGTAGATTCACTGTAAACCCATTACCCTTATCCAGTTCAGCCGTCACTGTGTTATAATACATGATCAAGTTACTAAGGCATGACCTACCCTTCACAAAACCATGCTGTCCCCCCCATACAATATCCCATTTTCATCTATCCAATCTTTTATTTTCCTCTTGACTATTTTCTCCAAAACCTTGATAATGATTCCTGTTATGCTGATTGGCTGGTAATTTTCAAGAGCAGCCTTGGACCACCTTTATGCAGCAGAACTATTTTCCCCTCTTTCCACCCCCTTGAGACTGACCCAGACCCGAGGCTCAAATTAAACAAAATAGTCAAGGGTACTGACAATTCTTTAGCCACTTCACGTATGACACGAGCTGGTATACCATCCAATCCCACAGATGAATTGACATTGAGGTTCTGTAATAGACTAGTTACCTCTACTTCATTCATCACAATTCTAGTATAAGTTGTTGATTCTTCCATTCCTGCAATGTTCCCACCTGGATGATATACTCTTGCAAAGTGCTCGCTCAGTAATTCCACTATATCGACTGATTCGGTTACCTCCCTACCCTCAGCATATTTTAAAATCATTCTGCCATGAGCATTTTCCCTTTTACTTGCAACATATTGAAAAAACTGTTTGGGATTCTCTTTAGCCTGCATGGCCAATTTTCTTTCGTAATCCGCTTTTGCTTTTCTTATCACCCTTGTTACCATCCTTGCCTGAGCTTTATACTGTTCCTGCACCTGCTGGTCACTTTTCTCCTTAAATTCCCTCCAGAATTGTTTATTTTTTTTGCAGTTCAAGCTTAATAGTGTTATTCATCCATTTAACCCATACTTGATTTATTATTCGGACTCTTGGTATACAGTCAACCATTGCCTCCTGCAAACACTTCTTAACCACCTCCCATGCACTATCAACATCCAGCCCTTGCAGTTTTACATGCCATGGCACTGAGCCAAGCACACTCCTAAGCTTGTCATACTTACCAGCCCTGTAATTCCACTCCTTTAGCCACCTACCAAGTCATGACCTTATTATGGTCACTCTCACCAATTGGTGACAACATGGTCATGTTCGTTACAGCCACATTCTCAGTTGCAGTTACTAGGTCAACACTCTCCTTCCCTGGTATTTTCTACTACATGCTGTTGCAAATAGTTGCCCTTAATAACTGCATAAAATCCAATTCCTTCCTCCCATGTGCCCTCTCCTTCTTGCAGTCAATGTTACCATAACTGAAATCACCCATAATAATTACACTCCTATCACTGATTTCTTCTATTTGTCTATGCATACTATCCCCACCATCTATTCCATCACCTGGTCTATAGCAGCAACCAATTGTATATTTTGTTCTGCTAGATTCCATCTCACACCAAACAGCCTCAAATGTGTTTTTTTCTCTATCCTGCAGTTCAACTTCTGTACTCCTTGACTGCATCTCATCAGCTATCATCAATAACACTCCTCCCCCTTTTTATTCTCCCTGTCACTCCTGAACATGCTATACCCATCACATTCAATCCCACTAGCTTTATCATCTTCTGTCAGCCATGTTTCACTAATACCAACAACCTGTGGCCTGGAAATGCCAACCAAGGCTAAAAATTCTTCCTTCTTGTTCCCAATCCTCCTGGCATTAGTGTACATGAATTGCAGAAGTTAGTCCCATCCCTACTTTGATGCCTTATAACTATCCCATTCTGATTTGTTGTCCTTCGTACTCGCTCGGGCATATTATACTCATTCATACACTCAACTGTCTTCCTAAAGTCTGCATATCTACTCCTCCCCTTAATAAATCTAGTTCCCTGAGTCTATACATCCACTTCCACATCATTCATCAACACTTTTTCAAGCCTCCATACACCAACTCCATTCAAATGTAACCCATCCATCTTATATAAATCCTTTCGCCCATCGAACTCATTCCACACATCCACAAATTCCACACCACTCTCCATGCATAACCCACGCATAAAGTCATTGGCAATTATGGCCCTCCTTCTAAACACTTCACAGTCATACTGCGGTAAAATACTCACCATCCTAACTCTCTCACTCTTCTCTTTTGCTACCTCAAGTAATTCCCTCACATCCTCTATCATTTCCATTTTGTCTTCTTTCAAATCATTTGTTCCTGCTACAATTATCATCTCTTTCACCCTCTGTTTTTGAACTCGAATAGATTCGCTGACGTCCGTTATGTTCGCACCCGGCTGGTACGATTTCGTCAAACCTTCATTTTATTGACGTTTACGAACATTCTATTATACACAAACAGTTTTTGTAAAATGTTCGTAAATGTCCCAAAATAAAGAATCTTTATCGAATTGGATAAAATCTTGAGTCTAATTTTACCATTGATGAATTTAAATAATAGCGATAATTTTCCCCATGATACGAATAGATGGTAATTCAGTTTCCAAAAATAGTAAATGATTGTCAATGTCGTACATTTTTGGTGAAAATCTCTCAGCTTCTTCACAACTAATAGAAAAACTTTACTTCCATCAGCTCCTGTATCATCAAGTATTAGTTCCCCATCTTTGCATTTCAGAATATAACACTCACCGAGGTCCATTTCATAGTCAACTCTTCTTTGGAAGTAGTCGAGGATATCAGACCACTTCCTGTGTAATTTTTCCCAAGTGGTCCTTGATAAATACATCACAATGTACGTGTCTTCTAAAATAATAATCGGTTTCCATCCTTTTAGAGCTAGGTGAAGAGTTTTGTCTCGTGCTATTTTCCTGAAGAAAGAAAATTTCAATGACTTTTGTGGCTCACCCATTATTTTACTTTACTTTCCTAGATATCAAACACCACAACACAATACGATAGCTGCATGGAATGAACGAATTGCCATAACTGCAAAGACACTTGACTCGTTTGTTTTTTCCTTATAGTACTGTTTACCTGACCCATAACCCTGACCATTCCTTCCAAAATGAAACTTTCGTGCAGATGATTCATGGACATGTTTCTACATGCTGTTGGATATGATGTTGATGTGAGATTATCTTACTTTGAGCATCATAGGGCAAATCTTATCACCGTGGCTCGAAGGGTATTCTATATTATTTGTCCTTATTATGTTAAGTATTTTATCCTCAAAAAGTGTTTTTAATGTTAGACCATGTGACTATTTCTATCACTCATATGTCCGAAATTATTGGGATGGGAAGAAAAAATAGCATTAGGTGGTGGAAGTGAAAAGCTCGTCAAGAGGGTGACAAAGGTCTTCCCTGCAATGCTCCCCCACCTAACCCCATCACCCCTATTCTCGCGCCTCTCCTCCAGAAGATGTCTGCTCAGCCTAGTGGAGATGAGCGAGCTCATCTTTTGCAGATATCTTTTAGTAATGTCACCTCCAACTGATATTGATAACTTTGGAGGAAAAAAAATAGCATTAGGTGTTGGAAGTGAAAGGATAGTCAAGAAGGTGACAGAGGTCTTCACTGCAATACTCCCCACTCACCCCCTCTCCTCCAGAAGATGTCTCCTCAGCCTTGTGGAGATGAGTGAGCTCATCATTTGCGGATATCTTTTAGTGATGTCACCTCCAACTGATACTGATAACGTTTTAGGAAAAAAAAAATTTAAAAAGCGTTTTTTTAAGCGAGATTTTCACCAAAAATGTATGACATTGATAATCATTTACTATTTTTGGAAACTGAGGGGGAAAAATAGCATTAGGTGGTGGAAGTGAAAGGGTAGTCAAGAGGGTGACAGAGCCCTTCCCTGCAATACTCCCCCTCACCTCCTCTGCTACAGAAGAAGTTTGCTTAGCCTCGTGGAGATGAGTGAGCTCATCATTTGCGGATATCTTTTAGTGATGTCACCTCCAACTGATACTGATAACTTTTTAGGAAAAAAAAATTTTTTTTAAAGCATTTTTTATGATAACTTTTTAGGGAAAAAAATAAAAAAACGCTCTTATCTTGATCTTGATCTGGTCACTAGTGCCCCACTAATCACAACTTGAATCCTTATCTCTACCATCACCCATAATTCCATACGTGAAACAAAAAAATCACCCACAATTCCATAAGCGAACCAAAACACAAGAACTGAAGCCATTGACACATGCCCACAGGGAAATTCCAAACATTCCAAACCCATGCAGCCACACCCACCGGAAGCATTTGGTCAGAAGCGCCACCCAGTGACGTCAAATAAGCAACCAATCACGTGACGATTCCTTATCTCTACCATCACCCATAATTCCATACGCGAACCAAAAGCACAAGAACTGAAGCCATTGACATATATGCCCTCAGGGAAATTCCTGATATTCCTAAGTCATGAAGCCACGCCCACCGGAAGCATTTGGTTCAAACCGCCTCCCCTACTACTGACATAGTTGAGAAATAAATGTACAGTGCTTACAGAAAACTAGCAGAGAGACATTGCAGTATAGAATATGTCCATCCCGATGATAGCACCAGTTTGCCTCGAAAACACCAGCAGGAGTTTTCGAGGCAAACTGGTCCATGCATCCTTCAGAGCAAAGATCAGAGCCTTGTTTCATGGAAGGAGAATTTCAAGCATGCTGGTCACTCGACTCGATTAATAACCTCGGTCCCCAGAAGTATCTCCTCTGCTCGTGCATGATAATTATCCATAAAAATGAAGATAACGAACATAACGTTGAAGAACTTCGTTGCACTGTCGTTCACCAGTCATAGTCTTTTTTTCCAGCACTTGTAGCTCGGAGCGTCCATTAAGCATAATGCCTCCCCACACCATGTCCCCAGCACCGCCATATTATTATTATTATTATTTGACACCTCCAGGGAGTCCAAAGACTCATCGAGGTATGTATTACTTTCAAGAATATTTTCGCGACGGTAAGCACTACCACTATCACGATAGATCAAGTGTCATCTAGAATTGAAGGACTAAAGCGACTTTCATCTGTAAAGAGTACATTAGCCCATTGGTGACTATTCATGGATACAACACTACTGAATATATACTCTACGATGAACTGTGAATAAAGAGGTGCAGACTACAGGCCATCGGGCGTATATGCCTACTTGTCGCAGACGTTTTGCCACAGTTCGTCGAGATATCCACATACTTGTACTTGAATGGAGCCGAATTGCAAGCTGACCTGCCTGTGGTGCTTGATTATAACCAACAAATAATGCTGCTATATAACCAAAACTCTTTCTCTCTCCATGCTCCATGGTAGAGTGAAGGCGACCTCATAGCAAACGGCTAGAACACGTTACATTGGCTGGAAACGCTACCCAGATCCTGGACACAACGCTGTATGTGATTCTAAACTCTCTGACAGTTTCAGTAATTCTGTGCCCTTTTTCAAGCTTTCCAATAAATCTTCCCCTGTGAAATCAACTAGATGATGTCTTTGTGACATTACAAGGCATCCAAGTTTGTAACTTGGGTGTCTTGTAATGCCTTTGTCTTTTATTTTATTGAGTACTGCCACGTGACACCCATTTGCGCGCGATTCGAAAATTTGAGTGTGCACCGCTTTTTTTTTCTAGAAATCGTCAATTATACAAATTGGCACGAGCTCATTCGTCTGAATTTGCGGTTTAATCTTTAGAAATATTTTTCGTCTTTAGGTTTCCGAACACCAGTTTAGTATTTGAGTTTTTGTTATGTGATATATAGTTCTTGTTATCTTGCTGTTAGCATCAATAAATAATGTAGCATTATCGCATAGTGACATAGGTGTTGTGCTGTTAATATTTTGTTCTATCATTGCAGTTCCCAAAAGATCACTTTTACGATTTTATACTAGAATTATATTAGTCTAGTTTGCAGTCTGTACAAACCGCATACATTGCTAGAGTGTATCTTAATATGTTTTCTTATATTCCTTTAATATGTGATAACAATTATTTTTCTAGAGCTTGTTTGCCGCTGTCCGGAGTTTCGTTTTGCAGATGATTTTTGTGGCTATTCCTGTTAATATCTGTATCAAAGTGAATTCCAGGAAATTGCGTTGTTTCAATCCTCGCGATTGTGTTTATTTTAGACTCTGTGTGTGTTACGTAAATTTGGACTGTTATATACTTATCAACTGGTTAATTCAATGGATTTCTAAATATAATTAATTTTTCTTATCCGACTTTAGGTGTATGGAGTTTTTGGTGTCAGTGATCAGATTTTTGTAATATTGCATGTTTGCTTAGGCTATGCTTGCGTTATTATGCATTGATATAATAGGCCATGTGTATCATCATGGTTATTGTTATTATTGCTATGATGATACGGATGGTATATCTATAACTAAGAAGAAGATCAATGGCTAGATTGCCACAAAAACACACCATTATAAATACAATTGAGGTCATCCACTACTAACTGGATGAGTCTCAATGGACTGCAGTATGTTGGCTGATCTTCTAAGCACAATACTCAGACTACTACTTAGGTCGTCTGCGGACGGTTTGGGGCCTGCATATCACACCTGAATGGTGCGGTGTAGAAACAAAGGCTGCATGGCCTCAAACGCTAGCCTGATGCGTCCGTTATAGTGACCTCATCGCCAGAGCGAACGCACCGTAACAGTATTAAAATAACTCCGATTAGCACTGCTATTTTTTCCACCTTCACTCCATCATTTAAGAGTTCGACAAGGTGACATAGATCTTTTTCCTCCTGAAAACACAGATTTTTAATACAGCTTCTCAGAAAAATTCGGCTGTTGAACCCACATGGAGTATAAAAGGATTACAAGATAGCAAGGGAAACCATTTGTTAGCTCTCCTCTGACTATGATTCATCTTCAATCATTATCCATGAGCTAAACAATTGATCATTGATGCTGGAGAAAACTACCTAGCTAACAACTTCCAACAATCAATAAGCGTTAATAGAGCCCACTCTGACTACTCCTTCGGGGGATAGAAAGGATTGAGATGACATTTTTTTACTTTGGACACAATCTGTTTTGCATCCAATACTTAAAATAACAATTTATTGGCATACGTTATCAAGTTTTAAAATTACAGATATTTTGAAGAGTTTAAGGCGAAATGTCTGCATAAAATCCACCTGTCAAACTAGATTTGGATTCTTGCGGTCGGACAATCCTTAGTCCACAAATGAAACATACTAAATGGCGGTTTATTTCTCCTGAGTACTCTCAGTTTACACTTTATTTTTTTTTTTTGCATTTGTGTTTCTATTCTTTTTCTTTTTTTTTTTTTAATATATAAGATAGATTTAAATTTCTACGATTACAAGTTGTTGAAAGTTTCCTGCCTTATTCTCACTGAAAGTTTTTTAAATCATGATAGCTATTATGTTTGTTATGCTGCGATGGATATGATGGAGACTGATTGCCTACATACTCTGAAAGTTCTTTAGAGCTGAAAGGCTTCTGCCAGTTTATTCCATTTATGGAATAAATATGCAATGCGGTATCTCAAAAATACTGCACTACAAGTACTGAAACTTTTCAGGAATCATTGCACTTGCAGTGAAAGAGCAAGATCTTTAAATTATATGAATAATTTGTCACAAATCAAAAAATCAGCTAATGTCTTTCATTCCCTTATAGGGATTATTCTAGGCCGTTTTATTCCAATCTAACTTTTGGAGACAGCTCAACCTCCACTGGTAACCAATCAGAGATAGCTTGTCCAAGACTATCACCAATTTTAAGAGGCATCCAGTGAATAGACAGCTCAACCTCCACTGGTAACCAATCAGAGATAGCTTATCCAAGACTATCACCAATTTTAAGAGGAATCCAGTGAATAGACAGCTATTAAATGCCGCCATCTCGTGGTCCTTGTTAGCAATGTTTTTAATATCTGAAATAGTGGTTTCTACAGTCGATTTTCTTGAGTTTACGGGACGAAAAACCCACGTTTCTTGGAGAAAAAATCCTCTTGCCATGGCACATTTCGACTGCCTTGAAAACCGGTTGGGAAAAGGCATTGTAAAAGTTCCTCTGGTTGGCAAACCGAACCTAGGTCATTCTTCGAGTGGCCTAGTACTGAGGATTGCAACCACAAATAATCTATATTTTGGATTTAGTATAATACAATAATAGTTCCTGTGGAAATAGCATTTGCTTCTATTACAGTAGGCTGAGTGAAGTAAGACAGTTATAGTTCAATTCTAGCCCTAGAGTTACTTCTGTAATTTGTAATATGCCTCTTAAGTTGATCTCATAGTATGGGGCACCTCACCAAATTCTTTGACTAATTTATTTCCAGCAGTTTCTATCAATGTACAATCACAGCAACCATGGTCCAAGTACATAGTCCTGTGACAGAAGTATGCCACAGGATTATGTACTTGGGCCATGGCTGCTCCGGTTGTGGTTGTCCTTATCCTGGACTCATTTTCCACAAACAATTCCGATGTCCCTTTTTCAAGTAGGTCTAGCTTTATTTATAGAGAAAATTGCTTCCATACGGAGGAGATTAGCTTCTTTGTTTGGTAATAAAGAAGCTTCCTTTTCTATCTTTGTTAATAGATGTTCTCTAGGGATGGATGTAGGAGCAGTGACAAAGTCGAGACCTTTAGCAAGTTATGTCCCGCTTGGTGCAGGGTCTGCATTTTACCCTCCATTTCATTTGGTTTGCAGAATCAGTAGGGCTGACACCGATAGCCCACATATCTTCTTTTAGGGGAACATTCTTTAGGTTGTCAGCCATCTGGGTTAAGTGTAAGGGCCCATTCTGCAACAGATTCATTGTCAGCCCTGACCACATGCCCATACCATCATCATAGTCGTTCTTATGTCTGTGATTGGGGGCAACACCAAACTTTTCCAGATGTCATGATTTGTAATATGGTGTAGTATCCCAGCTTCCATCGAATCATCAGCATCTCCATGACATGAAGTGCTTGTTCATGCTGTTTTGTTACAGTCCAGCACATCCAACCAGTTGCATCAAGTGCAACTGGTCGGATGACTGCGCGATTGATCTTGGATTTGAGATGGTTATTTTCTTGCCGCACAGGACAGTGACTTGGAGCCATTTCAGCCAGGCCGAGTTAATGCATGTTCTGGGGTGTGGGAGGATACTACTATCAGATGTCACACGGAATCTAAGGTATTGAAAGTTTTAAATTCAGTACCATTGACTAGAATTCTGGCATCTCTTTGGGTGCCACATTCTAAATATTCAGATTTTGTCAGGGTGAGTCGCAAACCGGTCACCAAGTCGTGTTTTCCACTGGTTGACAGTAATTCATGTTCAGCTCTGGCCTTGTGGGTCAGCAGTTCCATGGGCGAATTTGTTGCAGGTCTGCAGTCAGTGTCCATGCACAGGAAAACAGATCCTTGGTGGATGCCCACCTGAATGTTCAATGGTAATACTAATAACATAAGAGATGGTGGTTAGCATAGAGAGGAACTACACCTAGCATAAATAGACTTCAGGGACGCCCTGGGTGCATAGAGTAATAAATCAGTTCATGCGAGACCAGATCGAACGCCTTCTCCAGGTCTAGGAAGGCGATGCGAACCGTCTTTGTTTTTTCTGGCATGGATTGCATCTGTCATCCCACAACCTTTTATAAAGATTTAGTGATATAGTAACAATGTCTATTAAACAGACATCGATTATATATGTTCAAAAATTTCATGGTGTGGCAGTGGAGGCTTATGGGGCAGTAGACCTGTACCTACATCAAGACAATGCATCTGCCCAACGTTCCGGAAATTTTGCCGAACACTCCATGGACATGTTTGGCTGTCCCTCTGACCTCAATTCTACTGAACATATCTGGGATACTGTCTATGCCCTGGATCCAGCTCCGACCAATCTCTATGTATTGTGGGAGGCTGTGCAGCGGTCATGGATCAGTTTGGCTCCCCAACACTTCTGGTATCTTGTGGAATCCATGCCACGCTGGCATCAAGGTGAAAGGGGGTGCTACCCTTTACTAGGCAGGTATCTCTAATTCAACTGCTCATGAGTGTATATCTACTCTATAATATAAAATGACAAGCCTTTTTTATCAAGTTATTTGAAACGTTTGGAGTCATCAGAATTCAAGAACTGGCATACAAGTCCGCAACTCGGGGGGGTGAGAGCAGTAGGCACCGGGGGGGGCGCCTTTTGAGTTTTCAAAATTCGAGTGAGCAGAACTCACGGAGAACCGGCCTACCAGTCAGAGCCCCTAATATATACATATATATACACACATACACTGAAAGTGATATTTAGGATAAAAACTCATGTTAACAGCTTAAAAAGCATGTTTTTAAACTTTTTTAAAAAGCATTATGCTGGATTATTCAATCTTGTCTTAGACTTGTTTAGATAAGGTTTATTGCAGTGCTGTTTTCTTGGTATCTTCAGTCTTTAGGTACTTGGTTTCCCTTCTAATAATTATTTCATCACTTTGCATTCTATACTTTATGCCACTTTTTCCAGTAAGCTATCCATTCATTTACTGGTTATGTTTAGGTGCCGATTTATTTACTTGATTTTTTTTTTTTTTTTTTTTTTTTGACAAATGATGTTAATTTCTCTAAGAATAATCTTAATTGTTCAATTGATCTTGTTTCATATGCTTAAATTGAAACTGATATTATACTTTTATAATTATCTGAGTTGCAATATTTATTTTTCACTCAGAAATCTTGTTTACCTTAAGCACTTGTTCATTATTTTTTCTGCTGTAAATAGTTATTCCTAACAGTTTAGATCACTTTGTTTTGTTTATTTCTAACTTACACCTGATTGGTCGCCTCCTAATTCTGATTTTTTCTATCAATGTTTCCATATTTTTGGCGAATCTCATGGAAACGAAATACCACTGTGCTACCATTGCATTCACTGTAATGCACATTACACTTACTCTCGTATTATTATTGTTCAAAAATCAAGGAGGAAGAATTCATCAAATTTACTGGAATCACCTTTTTTTAAATGCCTTTACTTGTAAAATTTTTGGCGGTTTCATAGCAATTGCTAATTCGATTACAGGAAACCAGAAAAAAAAAAAAGAGAGAATTGAAAGCATGCACTATCTGCTGCAAGAGAATAGTTCCACCTGCGTTAATAGATATCCAAAATAAATTACAATACAAATTATTTTTAAATATATAAATATAAACAAAAACATTAACATGTGAATGGTATTAGTCAGCATAACTTCCAAAAATTGAGTCTTAAGCAACAGTTTTTGCTCAGGTTTGGATTGTGAATATATTTCACAGCTTTCTTTGTAGTCCTTTCCAGAAAAAAAGAACTTTTAGGTAATGCTCTGATTTTGTTCCACCTAATCCTGTTTTGTAATGATGCATAGCTTGCTAAACCGGATTTGTTGGGTTCTTTAAATGAAATATATTCCTGATGTTCAAGACTAATGTGTGCAGAATGACCAGTCTGTCCATAAGCTGCAAGACAAAAGGATTATGTAAACTCCAGGATAAGAAAGAGGTGGATATTTGTCTTTAGGTGAGATAAAGAGGGTATTAAGTTTGTGAACTGGATGAAAAGACTTAAGTTGATCTGTTGATGTAGTCTGGCTATTCATATTTTATTTTATTGAAAGTTTTTGCTTTCATAACCATTAGATAAAGGCATTCTGATTCTAAACAAACAGTTTTGTTTAGAAGAGAATATGTAGAACATATTTAATGTGCTCTGTCAACTCAAGATTTGATTACACCATATTTCGGACAAGGGTGATGCGAGTTGCAATCAATGTAATTACCAGTATGAGTTGGTTTTCTATATACTGAGTACTGTAGACTACCATTTGGCTGACATAGAATGAGAACATCGAAAAAAAGAAGACAAATGTTATCTTCTACCATATAATATATACACACAAACAGAGAACAGTTCTCCCCTTTCCTCAATTCTAGTAATTATTTTATGGAACAATTCAAAACAAAATATTCTGGATGTTTTTTCACTAAAATCATTGATTTTGTACAGATATGCTGTATGGAACTTCTCATCTGATCATGAATAAAAACATTAATTCAATAAACCGAAGAATCAAATTAACATTGGATGTAAGATACAATTGTCTTCCTTTTGTGGAAGTTCTCAGTATATAAAACCAAAAAACTTAATCCCTTAAGATACTGAATAAGCCAACTAAAAGTATCAATAAATCCTATATTCTTCTGATTTCTCTATTTCAACATAAATATTCCACCTGTACAGGAACCTCAGATCTAAAGCTTACTGTTCATATTTTAATATTAGATTTCTATTTTATAATTGTGATAAAGAGTTTTGTACAGATTTATCACTAATTATTTGGATCTACTATATCTCTTTTATTAAAAACTGGTAGTGATTTTTTTTTTTCTGTCTATTCATGTTTTTAGGAAACTTTTCAAATTCTTGATATCCCTTCCATGATATCCCAAAGGGGTGCTTAAGGGTCAAAGCTGTATAACTGAGAGGAGACCTCCACATAGCCTTTAAAGGAATGCAGAGAACCGTCCAGGGCTTCTGACCTAATGTCCAATCCTCACCTTCTCGTGGTGCACCCTGTTGGGTATCTACTTTGATACTGAACGAACGAGGATGGGCTGGCAATTTGGGATTTAGCCGACCAAATTGTATTCTTATTGGTTAAACCAAAATAAAAAAAATGATGGTACAACATGACAAAATTTCATGCCGGCTGGGGTGGCGCCCGGTTAAACAAGGCCCCCGTTGTTTTCGCCAGGGAACCAGGGCGAACAGCGAAAAGTCAGCTACTGGAACAAATCTGAAAACAAACCCCAACTCAACATCACCAGAGTTAAAGATCGGTACTATCAACGTAAGAAGCCTGAATGGCAAAGAAATGGAGCTAGCTGAGGAATTAGATAAGTACCAGATCGACATAATAGGGGTGACTGAAACAAAAAAGACCAAAACTGGTGAGATCTTTCTGAGCAATAAATACAAAATGTTATATTCAGGCAATGACAATCAAGGAAAAGAAGGAGTAGCCATAGTATTCAACACAAAATACGAGGCTAATCTTCTTGAATGGCAGTCAGTCTCAAGTAGAGTAATGTGGGCAAATATGAGAATGGGGAACTGGACAATGAGACTTATTTGTGCCTATGGTCCCACAGAAGGTTCTACTAAGGTAGAAGTGGAGGAATTTTTTGAGGCTTTAGAAAAAGCAACTGACACAATGAAAAAGGAAAAGTTGGTCCTTGTTGGGGATCTAAATAGAGTAGGAAATGATTGTGAGACATACAAAAATATTTTGGGAAAATTTGGAGAAAACAGCAAAGCTAATAATAATGGCAAATATCTGTTGGATTTCTGCTCAGGACATGGACTGGTTATTACTAACACCATGTTCCAACATAAAAATGTGCACAAATTCACATGGAGAGAAGAGGCTAGGAATAAGAAAAGTCTCATTGACTATGTTATTGTTGATAGTGATGTTTTCCCACTGGTGAAGGACACAGAGTATACAGAGGATTTGAAATTGGAAGTGATCACTATTTAGTCTTGAGCAGGATAAAATTGAATTTCATACTGAAAAGAATAACATGTAAGAAAGTTTTAAAGAGAATAAAAGTTGAGCAGCTCTCAGATGTGATCTGTAGACTAAAATACAGAAATATTATTGAAAAGAAAATGGAAGAGTTTGAGAACAGGAATCAAACCTTGGAGATTCAGTGGCAAACTCTGAAGGAAACATTGATTGATTCTGCTAGAGAGGCATGTGGTGAGGTTGTGTGCAAGGATAAAAAAAATCAGAACTCCCTGGTGGACACAGGAAGTTAAAGAGGCAGTGAAGGAAAAGAAGAAAGCATATCAAAAGTTCCTGGCAAATAAGTCAGCTTTTACTCTTACAGAATACAGACACAAATGTAAGAAAGCTAAACAGTGTGTAAAACTAGCTAAACAAAAGTCATGGGAGGACTTGGGCAAGAATATAGAAAATAAATATCAAGAAGGTGGCAAAATATTCTGGAGGTTGTTGAAGAAGCTTAGGAATGGAGGAAAGAGTGCTGTAAAAGGAATTAGAGATGATAAAGGTGAAATGAAAACAGGAGAAAAAGATATCCTTGAAGTATGGAATAATTACTTTGAAAAACTGCTAAATGAAACAAGCAGTGATGACAGCACAGTGATAAAAAACACTGACCAGGCATGCAGTCAGGAATACATATCCATACTTGAAGTAGAAAAAGCCATCAAAGGCTGGAAATGTGGAAAGGCAGCAGGAGTAGATGATATTCGACCAGAAATGCTGAAGTATGGTGGTATAAGAGTCTTACAGTGGCTGCACTGCATAGTTCAGAAAGCCTGGACAGAGGGGGACGAATTCCCGATGATTGGAATAGAGCTCTCATAGTACCCATATATAAAAAGGGAAATAAAACTGAATGTGAGAATTACAGAGGTATTTCCCTACTGAGTGTTCCTGGCAAGATCTATGCAAGTATACTTGAGAAACGGTTGAGAAGAATTGTGGAAGAAAAGCTTGGTGAAGAACAAGCTGGATTCAGGCCAAATAGAGGCTGTCAGGATCAGATCTTCACTTTATGACAAATAGTCGAGAAAGCATGGGAATATAACAAAGATCTGTATTTAAGTTTTGTCAATTTGGAAAAGGCATATGACAAGGTGCCAAGAGAGAAGCTATTCAATACGCTGCAGTTATATGGTGTCAATGGGGCATTATATCAAGCAATACTTAGTCTTTATTTGAGTTGTAAGTCGGCAGTTAGAATTGAAGGAAGTACAGGAAGATGGTTTAAAGTTAAATCTGGTGTGAGACAAGGATGTACATTATCCCCTCTGTTATTCATTATCTATATGGATCACATTATGAAGGAATGTGGTATTAAACCTGATATCAAAATTGGAGATGTTAATGTCAGCTCTTTGCTTTATGCAGATGATGTTATACTTCTAAATAAATCTGCTACAAGTCTGCAAGATTCTCTGACTAAATTGAATAGCTGTTGTAATAGATATGGTATGAAGGTCAGCAATAAAAAGACAAAGACAATGAAAATAGGCAGAATCATTGAAAATGTCAACTGTGTTGTGAATGGAGAACCTGTGGAACAAGTAAAACATTTCAGCTACTTAGGCACAATTTTTACTGAAGATGGTAAACTAAATATAGAAATAGAACAACAGAATCAGCAAAGCTGGTATCGTGGGAAGTCAATTGAATAAATTTATATGGAATAAGAAAGAAATTAGTCGGAACACTAAATTAGCTGTATACAAGACTGTGTTCAAACCAATTTTAACTTATGGATCTGAGAGCTGGGTCAGAAGTAAAACACTTGACCAAAGACTAGAGACCGCAGATATGAGAGTCCTGAGAAAGATTAGAGGCGTGAACAGATGGCATCAATGGCAATATCATATTAAAAATGAGGATATTAGGAAAGAAGTTGACATTGTCAGCATCCAGGAATTCGTTAGCAGAGCTAATCTCAGGTGGTATGGTCACTTAAATAGAATGGGAGAGGAAAGATTAGTAAAACAAGTGTTCTCTGCCAGGGAGGCAGGAAAACGACCCAGAGGAAGACCAAGATGGATTGATACGGTACAAAGTGCCTTAGACGATAGAAATATAAGCTCTGATAATGTTGGAGTCTTGACAAGTAACAGACTGATTTGGAGAAAAATGGTAGATAGGAAGTTAGTAATGATGTAATTTTTTCATGTAGTACTGTCATATCCTGTACACCCCTTGAGGGTACATGGCAGGAATTTGATGATGATGATGATATCCCTTCAGGCATATGATAAGAAAACAGTTAACTGAAATATTTTTCTTTATATTTTAGAAACAAATTCTGTATTTTGTCTATTCAAACAACTCATTTTACTTAAAACATTTTCTATTTGTTGTGATGTTATTTCGAAGTCTATCTTTCTCCATGAATTCAAAATTCTCATTTATTTCCCAGATTAAGATTAACATTTTCAGATATCTCAGCTTTTAGTTCTGTGTTTTCATTATAACCGCTGTGTTATTCTTCATTGATGGCATCAGTGAAACTAAGCAACCTGTCTTAAGGAAATAATCAAGATTACAATTATAGAATTACAAATATAGACAATTCAAATGACTATATTTGAATTATTTCTAAAGGAAAGGTCTAGGCTTATATTCCATCTGTAACAAGAAATGTATTGTCCAGTTCTGAAAAGTTTATCTTGGATAAATACAGCAGGAATTTTATTACTTTGTGTATACACCAACATGACCTACACATGAAAGATCATGCAGGATCTCAGATATATATTTTTAAAAAAATCTTCAAAGTTATTGCCTTTGTACATTATTTTTATGTTTTTTAACTGTTTTCGGAAAATACCATCCTTACATTCAAAATTAGAGTTAAATGTAGTATTTAACCACAAACCAATGCTACAATTTTTTTGTAAAGAAAGCAATTTGAATTAAGATTTTACTACAGCAATACCTTTTGTTTAGCTGCATGATATGCTTATACCTGCAACAGCATGTGAAATCATGCAAGTGTTTATTACTCATCAATCAAAACCAACAGTTAAAACTTGGCACGCAGTACATTTTAAATAACGAACACATAAAACTTCATAAACAAAAATAAACTGGTCAGCAAATGCTTTAGTTTAGTAAGCATGACTAAAGAATGATCCATGTCAAGCAGGACATTGCCATTAAAGACAATTAGAGCCCCCCCTTTTTTTTGCAATACTTATTATAGCACCTTAAATGACAGCCACTGAAACCTCAAATTCAATAGAAACCCAGAAAATACAATTTGAATAAAAGTTGTCGAAATAAGCCAGTAATAATGCAAATTTACTCATGTTTCAGTATCTTGTACATCTTTTTAAGATATAAGAAGATAAATGTATGATCATACAAAACTGGAGATCTGTAGTAGGAGAAACGCAGTAAACTTAAATACATAAGGACTTTCAAGAAATCTGTACACCTCTTCAGAGGATACATTAGGAGTTGAGTTTCAAGTGAATTATTTCTCGCACATATTAGAATTGCTTCTAGCTTAATCTCTTGAATCACGCATACCTCATTTATATAAAAAAATAATTTGGTTGGCTACAGTTATGGATGAAACATAACTATGAACTGTTTTTTCTCAAGTGAACTAGATAAATAATTCACAGGAATTATATGTACTGATAAATTACATCACTAAATTACTTTCTTTGAAAGCTGGCTCTAATCCATCAAATGAAACAAGGTTATTTCACCCGCATCCCCATATAACAATCAAAACCAAAGCAAAAAACTGGTAATTATGAAAGGTTAGTTCATATACAATTAATATTCATTTGAACCAAACTGAAACATTTACAAAAGCATCAAGCATTGTTTTGTATATTTGGTTTTAAAGATTTTCATTTTTAGTTAAGTAACAAATCTGACAAATTAAGTTTGTGTATGTAAGTTTGTTTGGAATGGAGGATATACTAAAGAAGCAATTTAACTCTTGGAAAAATTAACAGCTATTTATTCCTTTAAGGGAATCAATCATCTTTTATTATAATAATAATAAAAAAAAAAAAAACATTTCAGCCTGTTGTTCAACTTCTAGTAATTTATGGAAATACTAATTTTACTTCCAAATCTAGAAACCTGAAAAAAAAAAAACTCATACTTCATAGTTTGTGTGTATTTGAAATGGAGTTGTATTTATACAGAAACTGAATAAAACATTTCCTCTTATCCTAGTTTTCATCAAATATTAAATAATCCACATTAAAGTGCAAAAGAAATGCATTAATTAAAGTTCATTTCTGTATTTAATTGTCATGCAGTGAGATACACCAGAAGACTATGAAGAATGCTTAACTATTGTCTATATCAATAAATCAAAATCAAAATTTTGACATTTATTCACTCTTAAGTCATAATGTACCCAAGAAATGTAATATAAAAATCACAATGGTGATATAAAAAGCAGGAAACAGTCAAGAGACAGTCATCACATAAACAATTTAGGTTACTACTATACTACAAAGTACATTTAGTCAACACAATGTTTATTTGTACTGATAACTGAAGTCAATTTTACAAACTCATAGGTTCAAAATGGGAGAAAATACAGAACTCGTGCATCAAAAGCCGTGAACTTTAAGTTGCTCTGGCTTTGCAATACCCACTTTTGTAAGAAACTGGCAGATATTGTTACGCTGGTCTCCTTGAAGCTGAATTACCTCACCATATTCTGGGTGTTCCACTACAGTTCCATTACAGGCAAACTCCTAACATGAAATGAAAAAATAAATAAAAATTAGGACACAGAAAAAAACCTATTACTAAAAATAAAGAATTTAAAACTGATTCAACATGTGCTATATAAAAATATTCTGTATTTCAAGCATATGAATTTGTGCTTAAGCTATATAACTGAGAGGAAACTTCCACATAGCCTTTAAAGGAATGCAGAAAACTGATCAGGACTTCTGACTTAATGTCCAATCCTCACCTTCTCATTGTGCATCCTGTTAGGTACTACCTGGATACTGAATGAACGAGGATGGGCTGGCAATTTGGGATTTAGCTGACCAAATTGTATTCTTATATCACTAGGCCACCTCTTTCTCCTTTAATCATTTGCTCACACATGGCAACACAATTTTATTCAGAAACTGAATAAAACATTTCCTCTTATCCTAGTTTTCATCAAATATTAAATAATCCATATTAAAGTACAAAAGAAATGCATTTAATTGTCCTGTTATAGGTCTTGTGACCTTTCATGTGTGGGGTCATCATAAAAGTATCTTTCTGATGTCTTTATGAGTCATATGGTGCACATTTTGCATGGCAAAAGACAATTTGCTTTAGACATCCATACAAGAGACAGAACAGTGACCAATGGATGTAAGCAGAGGATGGCCTGACCATGATTTCCAATTTCAAATCATCTGTACATCCTGAACGAGTATGATGTTGAACTATCAACCATGATGTAGTCAATGAAGCTTTTCTTGTGTCTTCTTTCCATGTGAACCTGTGCACATCTTTATGTTGAAAGATGGTATCAGTAATGACTAGTCCATGTCCTGAGCAGGATTAGCTTTGCTCTTTTCTCCAAAAATGTTCCTGTAAGCCCATTGGGAATCATTTCCTACTTTACTGTTCAGATCTCCAATAAGAATGAACCACATTTTACATTTTGTTTATGTCAGATGCCTGTTCTAATGACAAAAAAAAAAAAAAAAAAAAAAAAATCCTCCACTTCTTCCTTAGAATCTTCTGTGGGACCATAGGACAAATAAGTTTGCCCACATAACTACTTGAAACTGCCTTCTAATCAAGAAGTTCTAATCTTCATTTTTGGTGTTGAATGCTAATGCCACTCCTTCCTTTCCTTGATCATTATTACCGTAAAATAACATTCTATAATTATTATTTAGTAAGACCTCACCTGTTTTTGTCTTCTTTGTCTCAGTTTTCCAATTTTTCTGCAGGTTCGATTTCCTTTCCATTAACTTTTGATCTCCTTATACTGGTGGTTCCTATCTTCAGTTTTTCTGATATAGTGTTTATTTTTCTTCTTCGATATAGATGTTGAGTTGGAGCTTGTTCCAGAAGCATCAATATCCAACTCCTGCTCAGAGGTATTCTTCAATATTTCCATATGGAGATTTTGTAGAATACCTCTGAGCAGAAAGGAATATCAATAATTATGAAATATATAAAAAGCACATGCCACAAAAGTTATGAGCAGGGACGAAAAGTTTGCAGAATGAAAAAAAACCTGCTATGCAGACTAAAGTCAACCAAAGAATTTTATCATTAGGCTGCAAATAAAAGAATGAAAACACGGAATATGATCAATCAGGCATATGCAACTACCACTACATTGAACAAAGACAAGTGCACGAGGTGGAGGTTCTAGAGCAGTTGCATAACCTGAATAATTAGGTAATATGGACAGATGGTATATATTAACCTGTCAGCTGATCTATGTTCAGCTAAATGGATTAGTCCCACTGACATATCTAACTACTGACCATAAGTATCTAATGTAGTGGTGAAGATTTTAGAATATGGACGATCTCACAAAAATTCTTTGACAGACATGCTAAACCTTACAAGGAATATATGTTAATAGAGATGTCTACATTGTGTTTAGATTTCACACATTTCTGCAGCTAAGTTGGATCCACTTACTGTTGGGACTGCTAAGGCATAAGACTACTGCATAAATTTGAGGATATTAGGTCAGAACATAAACTAATGATGTGGATAAGTGAGTGCATGATGAACAGGTACCAGAAAATGATAGTGTGTGAATCTGCCAGATTCAAAATGACCAGTGGTGCAGCAGTACATGCACAATTATGTAAAACCGAGGTGCTCACCTTAAAACAGCTATGTTTATTTTAAGCTACTACTTACAGAATATCAAAGTTGGAGAACATATATGAAAGCAATATTTGGTAGTGGGGGGGGGGGGAAGAAATCTGCCTTACGTGCACCACAGGGGTCAGTCTCCTTGGATCATTGTTGTTCAAACTATATAATAATGATGTTGGAAAGGAGAGCCTCTGTAGCTCAGTCATTATAGATGAAGCCCCTTGGTCAGAAAGACCTGGGTTTGATTTCCATCAGCGACATGAACCTTTGCCTAGTCTCATATGGGGATAGAGGGTTTTTTCCACCTGGAAACTCAGGTTTTTCATTCCCCAGAACAGGCAAACCAGTATTGTGAAAACATGCATTTACAGACATAGGATACACCGGGAGGCATAAGGTCAACCATCTTATCCGCGGTTGCAAGAATAAAAAAAAAAAATCTCAAACCTTAAAAGATGAAGAGGAAGGATTAAGAAGAAGAACCTAACATGACATGCTCAGTCGGTGCAGAAGTCAGAGCAATCAGGGATGCTACTGATATACAGCACTTGAATAGGCCAGAAATGTGGCCAAATGATCATACTTTTAACTGAAACCTTAGGTTTCAATTAAATACAAAATGTCAGCCACACCCTGATTAACTAGATGGAAATTTCACCTGGAATTCTTATATACTTCATGACACATTCACAAAATTAAAAAGTTTACCTTCTTGCATGCTTTAACAATCTTCTTTTTGTCGTAGTCGTCAGAAATCCCCTGCACAGTTGTGAGGGTCTTGCGGCCGTTACGTTGCTGTATTCTGACGTGGATTAATCCGTCCTGGCCCCCTTGTTCATCAGCCCTAATGGCATCAGCAAAAGGGTCTATAATAATAAAAAAAAATTTTCGCTTGGATCTTATCTGAAAATAAGGAATCATGTAATTACATTTAAACAATGACAAACTGCAAATCATAATCAAGCACACGTAGTCCAAAATATACAGGATGATTCAAAATTATTGTCAGGGTTTATGTGGCCTATAATTTTCAAACAGGAAACAACAAAATAAAGCTGCTTACAGAATATGAAATTGTAGCTCAAAAACTTATGTCAGCACTGTACTCACCACATTGACATCTGGGTGATAACATTTTTATAACTGTCTCAGTGGAGTCAGAAGATTTACTCATCATGGGAAACCTCCAAATGACGACTGTTCAAGAGAAAGCATTGTGCATACTTTTGGTTTTTTGAAACAAAGTCCATTATCACAATGCAATGTTGTTACAGAACTCAGTATGGAAAACATCCACCTTCAGATAATGCTGTCCAACACTGGTTAAAGCAATTTCAAGAAACTGGTAGTGTTCAGCACCAAACAGGAGCGGGAAGACTGAGCACTTCACAGGAATATGCAATCGGATCAAAGTTCTGCAACTTCCACACAAGACTAGTAACTCACATTCAGCTGAAGACTAAATCTTCCTTGGCAACTCTCTAATCATCTCAACTTCAACATGCAGTAGACTAGCAGTATAATGCAAGGCTGCATATTTGGATCCATTGTTACTTAATTTGTACATTAGTATATTAATAAGAAATGATTTGAAACGATGTTATATGATGAGGATGCAAACTGAATAAAGCAATAATTAAATATGGAAAAACTCAGGAGGTGGTAAACAACTGACTGTCACCAATGGTTTCCAGTTGTGTTACAGTTTAAGGGGATATAAAAAAAAATGGAGAAAATAGCACAAAGGATCATGCGTAATATCAAAGTAGAGAGGATCCAGAGATAACAGACAAAAATGGAGATGCTCTGTAGAACTCTTTATGAAGATAAACTGAAGATTTGTGGTTACATTTGTTGATATTAAAAGTTTATTTTTCACATGGTTAGACTATAATAAATTTAGTTTAATCCTTTGTCCAAGTGTGAGCAAACAAAGTTTGCGCCTGAAAGTATCTTCAGGACTGTGGTAAGGTGGTACAACACCGGTGAAGTCGTTGCAAAGGTGGAGCAAGCTAACATCACTCCTATCTCAGTATCTCCCATAATGCAAAACACACCACCTTGCAGATATGTATAATGTTATGCATTAAGGGAAGGGCCACTATCCAGACTAGTTTCTACCTTTATTGAGGTCTCTTCAGTGGGAGCCAGGCCCAAGTGGAGATACCAGGCAGAAGCATTAGCTAGGTCATCTCCACCTATAGGAGTTGCCAAATGGTGTGTGCCACCTTTTTATTAAATTACTCTGGATTTAGAGAAAGATGTTGAAAGTTTATTTTTCACTTGGTTAGACTATAATAAATTTAGTTTAATCCTTTATCCAAGTGCGAGCAAACAAAGTTTGCACCTGAAAGTATCTTCAGGACTGCGGTAAAATGGTACAACACCTATAGGTGGAGATGTCCTTGCTAATGCTTCTGCCTGGTATCTCCACTTGAACCTGGCTCCCACTGAAGAGACCACAATAAAGGTTGAAACTAGTCTGGGTAGTGGCCCTTCCCTTAATGCATAACATCATACATATCTGCAAGGAGATGTGTTTTGCATTATGGGAGATACTGAGATAGGAGTGATGTTAGCTTGTTCCACCTTTGCAACGAGTTATCCGGTGTTGTACCACCTTACCGCAGTCTTAAAGATACTTTCAGGCGCAAACTTTGTTTGCTCACACTTGGATAAAGGATTAAACTATATTTATTACATTAGTTAATAGGTAAGAAAAGTGGGATATGATAAGTCAGTAAGGGAGTTTTATAGGACTTACACAAAGGAAATAATTTAGTACATGACAAGGAGAGTGCAATTAATCATGCCTGAAAATTGTGGAGTGTTTACATTAAGAATGCAGTCAGTGGTGGACAGGAGTGCTTTGTCAATGAATGAACTCAAGAGGTATGATTGGATGAATAATAATTGAAATGTTCATAGAGATGCAAGATCATAATGAAAACTATGGAACTGTAAATATAAAATTCCCTCAGCCTATCCTCATAACTAACATTGTACAGTCCTGATATCTTTGTTATCCACCTCTACACTCTTTCCACAGTAAATTTACCCCCTTCAAATACTTGGGAACAAATATGAGCACAACAGTCCAGGGCTTTTAGAATGACAACTCTTATTACAACTATTCTCTCCTCAGTATTACAACAATCCTCTGGGTTACCTTCAGCACTTTTGCAATATGTTCCCTGAATTTCAGGTTTCTATCAATAATCACCCTCAGATTTTTTTTTCCTTACTCAATTCCTGCAGAGAGTGCCTCCGAATGTATTCCAAACTTCAAGACAATTAGATTAATTAAACTGCCACCCCATTCATTTGACCATCTGTCCAGTTTATTCAAATCCTCTTGAAGGCTTATATCTGCAAACAATTGAATATATACCCTGTAATCCATTGACAATGTCACTGACCTCCAACCCTATAGTTTTGCAGATGCCAGCACATTGCACATCTCCCTTTCATTTGATAAACCTTACTCTACACAACTCACATCAACCTACAGAACATTAGCCACCACCTACCTCAATTCTGATCTCTAAGTCATCCTCCAATGGAGTTCAGAGTCAATTTCAATGGTAATAAAACCCAGTTCTGTCTTATCTCTCATAAAAAAGAACCATTTACTCCCAGTATTATCTTTGACAACACGCAAATTTCCAGACAATTTGAGCTTTCTCTTCTTGGAATTATCCGACATAAACACATCACAACCATTGCATCCTCAGCTTCTAAAAATCTAGGATTTCTCTTTCTTTCGCTCAAGACATTACTTCATCCCAAACAGCTGTTAACTTTTTGTGATACAAATCACAAATCTGCCCACCTTACATATGGGGGTGGGCACCCTAAAAGCTCGATCAAAATGTTTGCCTTAATACAGAAGAGAGAGCAATTACTTATTAATGATCCATCTCTTATCAGCTCACTCCCCCCCCCCCCACTTTTGCAGATGGTTTGGTTTCCCATGAAAATATTCATCTGAAATAGTATCAATAATTTCCCCAGTTAGTACAAAGCTTGTTGGAACATGTGCAGCTGCTGCTCGAAATCTCTTCACAGTGCACCTTGAAACCCAAAGAACAAGTTTCTTTTCCTCCTCCTTCATCCCTGCAACTGCTGTATTGTGGAAGTCTTCCCCCTGCTGGGTTTCCCAAGGAATACAATATACAGACCTTTAACCTCCCCATCGGCCGATGTGGATGAAATAGTGACACCAAATTGCACTTCTTATCCATGTTATTCAATGGGTGTTGGAGCTTCATATCCAGATTTAGCTGAGTGTCTATAGACATCATGGTCGGTTGGGGGGGGGGGGGGTAAATCAAATGTAAACAAGTTCCCATGCTCTTTCCCAACACACTACCTATATATGGTACTATAGGTTGATAAACCAACCTCTTATGTATGGTCCCAAAAAATAAAAAGAGTGATGTTTGCCCTAGAAGATAAATAGGGTTAGGTTATTATTATTATTATTGCAGGACTGTGTGTTAGTTATCCTCACTCCACTGAAGAATGAATGTATGTTTAGTATCCAGAGCATGGTCTGCTGGATCAGAATTTTCAACTACATGGCCTGTTTCACTAAAATAAAGATTATGCAATGATCCCAATTCGTGCTGTGGGTCCAAAAACCTTAGGCAGCAAATGACTGAAAAGCAAACTTGCAAAAGATGAAAAGGTGATCTCTGCAGTATAGCAGGAGGATAACTAGCTTGAAAAAAATGTAGAGAGAGAAAGAGAAGGCTATCTGATATTATGGTCTGGTAGACAATCTATAATAGATAGATTATCAGCAAACTATACTGGCCTGGTTCACCAAGTGTTAGCATATCTACCTACTCTCCAACCAAAAGACTAATTCAAATCCTGATCCTGATGTGAGACCACCTCTCCACTTATTCGAAGTTTGACATGGCCTAAAAAAAACATGCAGTTCTCTAAAGAAGAGTTTCCAAGCTATGCGAAAAATAAATATACAAATAAATATACATATATATATATATATATAACTGGGTTGGAACACAACTCAGATAAGGCACTTTTGCATCTCTTAAAGATTTCAATCTTCAGAAGACTACAGAACAATTTACCTAGTAAAATGCCTACTATTTAGACAGGCTTCAGGAAAAGAAATAAAATGTCAGATCTTGCATGGTGAGATTTTTCTATATTTCTATCATAGTGCTAATTACAGGTATAGTATTGGTCTGTTCCAGTCTAAATATCCTTTTTTCAGGTCTACCCTGCCTTCTCTTTCCAATTGGCTTATATTTTAGTATTTGTTTAGGATATTGGCCATTCGATTTACATGTTCTATCCATTTTTGTTTATAATTGTTTAGTTTTATTTCTTCTATTAATTTTGTTTTTAGTTCTTTGAAAATGTCTTCATTACTTTTCTGGTCTAATGTGTATTTTGCAGTTCTCATAAATCTCATTTCACTTGTTTTTATTCTTTATTTATCTTGTTTGTTTATTGCCCAAATTTCACTGCCATATGATAATGTGGGCACTGTTAAAGTATATTTCTACCAATGAATATATAACAAAGTAAAAGAGATGGTAGTGTTTGTAGGAATTATTTAAGTAGTGATAAATACAGTGTGAAAGGGTATGAAATGATTGCTGGAAAAAGCAAGAAAAGGGAGGTTAGTGAAAATTGTTGTTTGTTCGATGTGCAGGTTATGTAGAAGAAATGAGAGTTTTTTTTTAATGTGTGGATTGAGTTTGATGGGAAAAAAAGCACAAGAGCTGGCATGCACTTGAATGGATTTAGCATCAAGAGCCTGAAGAAATTACTAAGGTGAGACCTAATACAATCAGGAAAACTAGATCATTATAGGAAGGAACAGTGAGAACATGTGTTAAGCTCGGCCAACATACACAAATGTGTTAATGATATGAATATGGAGAAGAGGCAGTGGCATATTCAGGTATAGATCTGGGCAAATTTTGAGGGGAGGGGCAGAAATTTTCAGGTTCTCATTTTTGTAATTATAACATGTAACTCACAAGTAGAGAAATATTTTTCTTTTCCTCATTGTAAGTTGAGTCTGCAAGGATAATGGCGAGCGGCAAGACATAGAATATTTTAGGACATTTTGGGTGAGTCATAATATATATATATTACAAATTTACGATATGTAAATTAACATGTTCGTTAAATATGAGGGCTGGCACAAACCTAAATACGCCACTGAGAAGGGGTAGACAAAGTGCATCACCAAAATTACCCTGATGAGTATAAAACAAGCAACTGCAGGTAACAGAAATTATCTTAACATTGTGTAGCAAAGAAAACTAACAAGAATGCAGAATTTATTGAGATGTTGCAAGACAACATTCTCAAATGTAAAAGAAGTTAAGATCAGTGTTAGATTTGATTGTGGCATCAGAAAGGGGTCTTAGGTATGCAACTGTTTTGCTAAAAGTTATTCAGGAAGTAGCTATATACAAGGTTGTAGAAATCCACTCACCACAAGCAAGTTGTTAGATATGAGTGGTGAGTGAATTTCTGGAGCCCTGTTTACACACACACAATTTTTTTGGTGGCTAGCAGATTTGAGTGGTATTTCTTGAGCACTGGTTATATGCCAAAAAAATGAAAAACTCAGGTGAACAATATGTTCTTGAATAATAGTGAAATGGATATGCAACAGATCCTTAGAATATTGTGAAATAAGGATGAGAAGAGTTATGAAATTTATAAAGATCAAGCCAGAAAAGTTACAAGTACTGTATGGAAAGTTAGAGTATGAAAAGAAACTGGCTGTGTGGACTAAAAGCAATGTCAAATAATTTTATTGTTATGCTGCAAGTAAAAGAAAGAATGACTTTAGTGAATGAAGACCCTTGTGTCAGTAACAGATGATTGTTCAAATAATGAGTGCTCACTTTGCTAAGATCTATCCAATTGGTACATGCAACATGATGCACAGAGCTACCAATGCACTAGATCAGGGGTCGACAACCTGCAGCTCTTTTCGTTAATAAACGATCTATTTTTGAATAATGCAAAAGGAATATTATTTATTAAATTAGAAACTAAAAACCCTAAATATAGCATTTGCAATAAATTAAGCCAGGGATATTTTACAATTGAAAATATTACATGCGATGCTGAAAAATTTAATACTTTCATGTTTGAATTCTTTGAAATCATATGCATTCGTCTTGGATTATTATGGATAATGCAAGAATCATAAACCCACTGATTTGTCAAATATTTGTTTTAATTATTCACGCAATTAAAATTACTTTTACCATATTCGTACATGCTTAGAAATCCCGTAGAAAACATTTTGTCGAAGATAAAATGTTATGTGAGAGAAGTTTTGTCTTCGGGAATGAAAAGAAAAAATTTTTCCTGATTTGATTCAAATATTTTCTAATATGAATTTTGTTAATAGTAAGTTGAGAAACCAACTAAACAATGCAAGTCTTTCGTCATGTTTGAAAATGAAAATTACAGCATATTCGGCGCATATTGGGAAACTATCCCAAGAATTTCAACAGCAAAAGTCACACTAAGAAGATATTTTAAATTTAAAAAAAATTAAAGAAATAGGTATGTTATTGGATTTTATATGTTTTTGTAAGGAGAAGGAAATCTTTGTTTTATTATTTAAAAATATCATAATTTTGTGTGATATGCCACCTGTGTCTTAAGTATGATAACGTGTTAGTGTAAAAAAAAAAAAAAAAAAAAGAACTGAATAAATAATTTAATTATATTTTTCAATGTAGTTTCCAAATTTAAAGCAGTGATGAACAATTAAATAGTAAACCAAATACTTGGTTCGATCCGCATAAAGAATATTTCCTTTTTCTTTGATAAGTATTAATTTATTTTCCATTATTCAGGTATATTTTAATTTTTTAACCTGTACAAATAAATCCACATGTAAAAATCAACATTCATAAAATAGATTTTTAATTAAAATATACTAATTCTGCCATACAAAACTAATGCCGTGGACTGCACAAAAACCTGAGTCGCATGCAGCCTGCGGACCATTTGTTTGCTCACCACTGCGTGCAGCCCCTAATTTTTTTTTTTTTTTAACAGATATAATTTAAAAAATGGCTCTTCACTTCAAAAAGGTTGCCGACTGCTGCACTAGATGAAGAGTAGTGTATGAAGAGATTCAGATCAGTTGCATAGCCCGGATGAGAATTTGGCAACAGGGAAAAATAGAATATTAGCATGTATGCGCAAAGGTTGTTCAGGTAATTGCCCAGGACCTTGAAATCCTTGTATAACTTGAGTCTCAATTGATGATCCCACATGAATGGAATGAACACATAATAGTTCAATTATAGAAGTGGTGCAAAAAAAAATTTATGTGCAACTACCAAAATATTAGTATCTCTGGAGTGGTAGTGAACATAGAGAAGTTGGAAAGGATACAAAATGGCTTGGTGGACAAGCAATATTTTACAAACAGCATGAGTTTACTAAAGAGACATCTTGTTTGAGCAATCTCCTTGAATTTTATAATGTTACTGCCAAGTTAGATAAATGGAATGGATACACTATGATACTAATGGACTTTACTAAAGCATTTGATAGGATACCACATGAAAGGCTGTTGAATAAACTGGAGAATATGGATATTTTATTCATCAACTTGGATAAGTGGATGGCTGATGGACAGGTATCAGAAAGTGGTTATGGCACGAAGGGTGAATGAGACTATGTGAAATAAATTGAAGTTGTAAAATTTTTGCCTATATATCATAGGCATCCTCAGTACATTGAAAATGGAACACAGCATGAAATTACTATTAAAGAATCATTTTCAGTATGCACCAGTATAACATTACCCATGCTACCGGCCAAGTCTAGAAGTCAAGGTTATCGTGAATGCGAAGTGCATATTAAAATTGTAACACCATTGATATTACACTGAAATACGATGGATACGAAACATATGAGGATGCGAATTTGATCCACAATGGTAGGTAAGGTGGTTAATAGAATGTTATACTGGTACTTTTCATATAAGCACTCTACGAGGAATCTATTTCTATGTAAAATTCTCTTTCAAGGTTACAAGGTAGTCAACATTCATAGTGAAAAATTTATAGACAAAAACACATGGAATAATTACTTATAATTAAGAAAATATTCAACTTCTCAACCACCTCTGTATTGAGATCATCATCAGGAAAACATACGTATGTACAGGAAACCACACAAAGATAAATCTAAATGCTTGTTAATCATTTATTCTAGCCTGACCTCTGGTGGGAGTATTTCTATGTAAAAGCTTAGCTTTCTTCCAAAAGACTGGTCGAGATGGCATGTTTTGCTAAGCCAGACTGTTCCAGTTTGGTAAAGGAAGTAAGATTTATGTTCCTCAAGATAGATAGCTGCAGATCTGCCAGACTGCCCAAAGTAAAACAAACCACAGTTGGATCTATTAGACACCTGGAAGAATGAGTGGAAAAACTTGTCTTTTAAAGAAAGGTAGAAATCTCAGGACAAAAGGCACTATAATATTAAGTGTTTTAGAACTATACGTTCAGAAATCCTTTTAATATAAGATATCCAAGGGATATTTTCAGGTCTAGAGACCTGTTGTCTAAAGGCTTTCTTAATTAAAAAAGATTAAAGCCATTTTTCACAAAAATCAGATTTGATATAATTCTTGATATAAAAAGGTCTTCAGTGGAAGAGATTATGACATGATACACAGGGGTCTCGTCGGGCCAGGAGGCACCCTGGTACTTTTTTAAAACTATCAAAATTTTTAAAATCATTTATTCTAAATTTTATTTATTTATAAATTTTAAGAATTATAATAATGAGACTTATAATGCATTTCCAGCTTTCAGTCAAAAAATAGCAGCTTGCACTCTTGTCATTTTCGTTTCAGAAAGCAAGACAGTCTCTCTGCTATATGGCCGTCGCATATCGCAATAATAATAATAATAATAAGGCCACACTTCGTGCTTTGGATTTTTGTTTCCAAGGTAGAGCCCTGGCACTATTTCTTTTAGGACTACACCTCTGATGATATAACAGCTTTAAATAGTTATCTTTTGTCCTGTCAGGAAGATTTCTACCTTCTTTTCTTAATGTAAAGAAAAGCTTTCTCCACAATATTCAAGAAGTTTCCCAGATCCAATGCTCCCGTGGTTTGTCTTACTTTGGACAGTCTGGCAGATCTGAGGCTATCCATCATGAGAAACATAAATCTTACATCCTTTACTATGAAAAGGAACAGACTGGCTAAGCAGAACATGCCATCTTGACCAAACAGATTTACTGGAAGAAAACCAAGCTTTTACATGGAAGTAGATTCCTAATAGATCTGATGCCTTCAGTTATCCCCTTTATTGGAAATATTACATATTTTTATGCAAGTTTCTGATTATTAATATTATTGTAAATTTTTTATTATATAATTGTGACTTTTACTGACACACACACAGAAGCAAGGGCTCATGGAAGTTAAGTTCCTGCACTATTAAGAAATGAGTGAGCCAGATTTTTCTTCCACAGAACAGTGAGCGAGTTTAAGAGAAGGTTTGAGAACTGGTGTAGGTAATGTATGGCCTTATCTCAATAAGTTCTTGACTCACTAGAAGTCTCTGATAATCATATTTTCAGTTATATTTTGAGCAAAATTTATGTAACTCATACAGAATGTCTCTTTGCTATAAGGTCTGTGTCTCCCCTATATAGCACTCAGACTCTACTCTCAGCACAACCTGGCAATGTATAAGGCAACAGAATCAGCGAGCATCTTATGAACCTTCTGAGCCATCAAGTTCCATTCTTTCTACTAATTCGCAACCTGCACTGCTTCAGTCTCAAATGCAAGTTTCTTTGAAACTATCTTTGAAGCAGAAAAATCTGAATTAACCAGGACCTCATGAAAAGGAGCCACATCATTATGAGAATGCAAAGTTGACTAATGACCAACTGACAAAAAGCACCTATATTTACCATCTTAGCTGTGAAGTGGATAGCATATACACATGAATAGAATATTGTTTTTAATCCAACCATGAATATGTATGTTTATGAATGTATAGAAGAAATGAATTTCACTCTCCACTTCAGGATTATTGGAAACAGGTCTACATTTGGTCTCTTGAGAAGGGTATTTGGATGATTTAATCCTTAGGTCACTCATGGGAGTTGAAGTTTCCAACATTTTATTTTATCCCGGCATAGCTGGGCTGGGTCAGTGTTCCTTACTGTAATCCATGTGTGTGTGTCCACAGGGAAGGTTTGCCTGCTTGCGGGACAAAAACCCCAGATAAACTGGCAGAAAAAACCCTGCTCTCCATGCCCAAGATCAGCTAACTTGGCTATGGCTGAGGAAGATCCTTAAGCTCCCCATGTTGTCCACAAGAAACAAACCTAGGCCACTCCTTCCGCAGGCATATGGTTGCGAAGCGCAAAGCCACTAGTCTAACCACGTGGACCACAAGATTCGTGTTCTTGAGGACAGATGTACGTAGATTTAACTGGAAGATGTCTCAAAATTCATAATATAAATATTGAAAACAAAATGGGGGAAAAATGGACTTCAGCACATATTCTCAAAGAATGTCACACAGTAAATCAGAAAGCATCATCCATCTCTTACTTAAAAGAAAATTACTTTGACAGATTGTTCAAGGAGTCTTCCAAATTCATGCCCTCAAACATCCTGAAGTTATGGTTGTGAAGTCCAAGAATACTTGGGAAGGTTATGGGCACTGAAGGGGCTGTTAGGATTACCGATAGGAATTGCTTGATGTAATGCCCCATTGATAGCTGTAGTGATTTAAATAACTTTTCTCATCATCAACATCAAATTCCTGATATGTGCCCTCAAGGGATGTACAGGATATGATAGTACTGCATGAAAAATTTACATCATTACTAACTTCCTATCTACAATTTTCCTCCAAATCAATCTGTTGAAAGTTTTTCCCCACTTGGTTCGACTATAATAAATTTAGTTTAATCCTTTATCCAAGTATAAGCAAACCAAATTTGCACCTTAAGTATCTTCAGGACTGAGGCAACTCGTGATAAAGGTGGACCAAGCTCACATCACTTCTTGTCTCAGTATCTCCCATAATGCAAAGCACATCTCCTTGCAGAGATGTATAATGCTATGCATTAAGGAAGGGCCACTACCCAGACCGGTTGACCTTTATTGAGATCTCGTCAGTGGTAGCCAGACCCAGAAGTGGTGATACTGAGGCAGAAGCAATGGAGAAGTCATATTTACCTATATGAGTTGCCAAAGTTATCAGTCCTGAAGATACTTCTGGTTCAAACTTTGTTTGCTTACGCTTGGATAAAGGATTAAACTAAATTTATTATAGTCTAACCAAGTGGAAAAAACTTCCAACATCTTTCTCTAAATCCAGAGTAATTTAATAATAAGGTGGTACACCTTTTGATCAGTCCTGAAGATACTTCAGGTGTAAACTTTGTTTGCTTGCACTTGGATAAAGGATTAAACTAAATTTATTATAGTCTAACCAAGGATGGGAAAAAACTTCCTTCTTTCTTGAAATCCATAATTTAATAATAAGGTGGTACACCTTTTGACAACTCATATAGGTAAATATGACTTCTCCATTGCTCCTGCCTTAGTATCACCACTTCTGTGTCTGGCTCCCACTGACGAGACCTCGATAAAGGTCGAAACCGGTCTGAGTAGTGGCCCTTCCCTTAATGCATAGTATTATGCATGTCTGCAAAGAGATGTGCTTTGCATTATGGGAGATCTGAGAGAAGGAGTGATGAGAGCTTGGTCCACCTTTACCACGAGTTGCCTCAGTCCTGAAGATACTTCAGGTGCAAACTTTGTTTGCTTCCACTTGGACTTGGATAAAGGATTAAACTAAATGTAAACAAATCAATCTGTTACCTGTCAAGACTCCAGCATTATCAGCTCTCATATCTCTCTCTTCTAAGGTACTTTTTACTGTATCAATCCACCATACCTTGATCTTCCTCTGGGTCTTTTCCCTTTCAACCTGACAGAGAACACTTGTTTTGTTAATTTTTCCTCTCCCATTCTTTTTAAGTGACCATACCACCTGAAATTAGCTCTGCTAACACATTCCTGGATGCTAGCAATGTCAAGTTCTTTCCTAATATCCCCATTTTTAATATGATACTGACATTGATGCCATCTGTTCACACCCCTAATCTTTCTCAGGACTCTCATATCTGCTGTGTCTAGTCTTTGGTAAAGTGTTTTACTTCTAACCCAGCTCTCAGATCCATAATTTAGAACTAGTTTGAACACTGTCACTTGTTCTATAGGTTCTCCATTCACAATGCAGTTTATATTTTCACTCCTTCTGACTATTTTCATTGTCTTGTTATTGCTGTCCTTTATACCATATCTATTTCAAGTTATTCAATTTAGTCAGGGAATCTTGCAGACTTGTAGTGGATTTATTAGTTTAACATCATCCGCATAAAGCAAAGAGCTGATGACATCTCCAATTTTGATATCAGATTTAATTGCACTTTCTTTCATAATGTGATCCATATAGATAATGAATAACAGAGGGGATAATGTTCATCCTTGTCTGACACCAGATTTAACATTAAACCATCTTCATGTACTTCCTTCAATTCTGTCTTACAACTCAAACACTAAATATCGCTAGATATAATGCCAAACTGACACCATACACTGTAGCGTTTTGAATAGCTTCTCTCTCTCTTGGAACCCTGTCATATGCTTTTCCAGATCTACAAAACTCAAATACAAATGTTTGTTATATTCCCATTATTTCTCAACTATTTGTCAAAATGTGAAAATCTGATCCTGACAGCCTCTATTTGGCCTGAATCCAGCTCGTTCTTTTCCAAGCTTCTCTTCCACAATCCTTTTAGAGAAATACCTCTAATTCTAACATTCAGTTTTATTTCCTTTTTTATATATGGGTACTATGAGAGCTCTACTCTAATCATCTGGAATTCGTCCCTCTGAACTATGCAGTATAAGATGTAAACCTCCATGCTTGAGCATTTCCGGTCGAATATCATCTCCTGCAGCCTTTCCACATTTCAGTCCTTTGATGGCTTTTTCTACTTCATGTATGGATCATGAAGTAGAAAAAGTTTTTTTTTTTTTTTTTAAATTGCTGTGTTGTCATCAATAGTTTAATTTAAAAATTTTTGAAAGTAATTACTCCATACTTTAAGGATAACTTTTTCTCCAGTTTTCATGTCACCTTTATTGTCTCTAATTTCTTTTACAGCACTCTTTCCTCTATTTCTGAGCTTCTTCAACAACCTCCAGAATATTTTGTCACCTTCTTGATATTTATTTTCTATGTTCGTACCAGTCTTTCTGCGACTTTTGTTTAGCTTTCTTACATTTGTCTCTGTATTCTCTTACAGCACAAGCTGACTTACTTGCTTGTGACTTTCAATATGCTTTCTTCTTTTTCTTTAAACTTCCTGTGTCCATCATAGAGTTCTGATTTTACTATTCTTGCAGACAACTTCAAATGCCTCTCTGGCTGAATCGATCATCAATGTTTTTTTCAGAGATTGCCACTGAATCTCCAAGGTCTGGAGCCTGTTCACCAACTTTCATTTTTTATTGAATAATGTTTTGTGTATTTTAGTCTGCAGTTCACACCTGAGAACTGCTAGACTTCTATTCACTTTAACTTTCTTACGTGTTCTTCTTCTCAGTATGAAATTCAATTTTATCCTGCTCAAGACTAAATGGTGATCACTTCCAATTTCAAATCCTCTGTACACCCTAGTGTCCAGCAGCAGTGAGAAAACCACTATTAACAATAACACAGTCAATGAGACATTTCTTATTCCTTGCCTCTTCTCTCCATGTGAATTTGTGCACATTATGTTAGTAATAATCAGTCCATGTCCTGAAAAGAAATCCAATTTGCCATTATTATTAGTTTTGCTCTTTTCTCCAATTTTGCCTAAAACATTTTTGTATGCCTGACAATCATTTCCTACTGTGCTATTTAGATCCACAACAAGGACCAATTTTTCCTTTTTCATTGTGTCAGTTGCTTTTTCTAAAGCATCAAAAAATTCCTCCACTTCTACTTTAGTAGAACCTTCTGTGGGACCATAGGCACAAATAAGTCTCATTGTCCAGTTCCCCATTCTGATATTTGTCCACATCACTCTACTTGAGACTGCCTGCCATTCAAGAAGATTAGCATCGTATTTAGTGTTGAATACTATGGTTACTCCTTTTCCCTGATTGTTATTGCCTGAATATAACATTGTATTTATTGCTGAGAAAAATCTCACCAGATTGTCTTTTTTGTTTTGGTACTTATCCAATTCCTCAGCTAGCTCCATTTCTTTGCCATTCAGGCTTATGTTGATAATACCAATCTTGAACTCAGGTGATGTTGAGTTAGGATGTGTTTTAGGATTTGTTCCAGTAGCTGACTTTTTGCTGTTCGCCCTGGCAAAAACAACGGGGAGTCTTGTTTAACTGGGCAATACCCCAGCCAGCACGTTGTACCATCATTTTATAATTTGGTTTAAGCCAATATGAATACAATTTGATTGGCTAAATCCCAAATTGCCAGCCCATCTACCTGGATAATGAACATTTGTTCATTATCCAGGTAGATACCTAACAGGGTGCACCACGAGAAGTTGAGGATTGGACATTAGGTCAGAGGCTCTGGTCGGTTCTCTGCATTCCTTTAAAGGCTATATTGAGGTCTCATTTCAGTTATAACAGCTTTAACCCCTAAAACTTTGCAGTTTTGTTATAAAAAATATTAGTGCTACTTTGAAAATTTCTAATCTGTGGCACTCACTGCTATGAAAATTCATTAGACAAAGTTTCACTTTTGGCAAACTGTATTCTTATTTACTAAAAACAATCTTATAATAGGCAAATCTCAAAAACAGTGACATTAGGCAGGATTGTTGTACACAATGTTTCAAAAATTAAAAAATAAAACATCTCAGAGAATGATTTAGCCTACTATTTAGAAGTAGTTCGAATATAATTAACATATCATATATATCTGTCACAAGAAATTTGGAACCTATATCACATCCATGCTGTGTGTTGGCAAAGGACAAATGTTCAACATTAGTATTTATATATTTTATTTTTTAGTGAAATAATTTACTTTTCAATTATATCATGTTTTCCAGATTAATAAAAATTGATATTTCACAAAAAACAGAATTTGAGTATTATGAGATAACATGAGCACTTCTGTTGACGATTACTCTGTATGTATTCGGAAAATTGCATATTCTAATAGTAATTGTTTTTCTTTCTTTCCCATTAAAAATAAAAATGTGATAATAATAGTAATAGTTAATCTTATTTTATTCATTCTCCCTGAGTGAATGAGAATAATAAAATACTATATTATTATTACTATGCTGTTATTAAAGAATACAGTTTCCATTATGATAGCACAATAAGTTCTGATATAAATTGATAACACATGGAAAGTCCCTTTATCGAATGTTTAGTAAAATATTACTACCACTAACAACAACAATAATGCTATTTTCTATGTTCTGAAAGTAGCCATATTTCTTGTTTTCCCTTTCAAGTAATGTAAAATTGGAAGTCTGGTGGAACAGTGAAAACTCTTAAAGTGTTTAGGTGAGAGAAAGGCATATACTGCAATTTTCTTAGACTTAGCAAAGGCATTTGACAGGGTGCCACATGATAAGCTGATATTTAAGTTGCAGCACATGGGTCTACCATACATCAACTGGATTCAGGATTGCTGTCTGATAGGTATCAGAGAGTTGTGTATGGTAGAGCAGTTTCAAGGAGACAGAGTTACAAGTGGGGTTCCACAGGGCTAAGTACTAGGACCTATATTGTTTAACCTTTATATCAATGACATTGCCAGTGGATTGCAAGAGGATATTCAGTTGTTTGCGGATGATGCGAAGCTGGGAAGGATTATTAGTAATAGTGCAGATGTGGTAGCCCTGCAAGAGGATTTGAATAAGCTAGATAGATGGGCAAATGAATGGGGGTGTCAGTTTAATGCAGCAAAATGTAAGGTCTTGAGGTTTGGGAAACATCGATGGGATGCTGCATACTCTATGGGAGGATTTATACTGGAGGAAGTAGGGGAGACAAGAGATCTGGGGTTGATAATTGATAGAGACCTGAAGTTTAGGGGACATATTGGAAAGGTGGTGAGGGTAACACAGGATTCCTGCAATTATGAGAAGGACACTGACCTGCAGAGATAAGAGGGTTATCATCCCGTTGTATAAGTCTCTGATCAGATCACACTTAGACTATTGTTCTCAGATTTGGTCCCCAGGATTTGAAGGGGATAAATTAACTGCGGAAAGGATACAAAGACGGTTTCAGGACTGTACAAGGATAGTTATGAGGATCAGCTGAGGGAATGTGGACTGCAGAGAGGTGGTTACAGGATTGACACTGGGGAGTTCTTTCGCTTGGTTGAACAGTGGGAAGGAGTGATGAGAAGAGGCCATCCCTGGAAGTTACGAAAGGAAACTGTGAGCAAGAGGGTGAGGATTGGTTTCTTTGCGTGGAGGGTGGTTGAACCGTGGAATGCATTGCCTGATGGAGTGGTGAGAGCGAGAACGGTCAATTAGTTTAAGGAGTGGTATGATAGACTTTGTGTTTCTTAGGGGGGAACCTCCCCTCGATGAGTCTTGACTCCATGGAGGCCTGAATAATAATAGTATACTTTTGCATTTGCTAGTTGTGGAAAACAGGATTTCATAGCTCAACCAGAAAACGTTGCTCAGTCTGAAAGAATAGGAAAAATTATCCCAGTTGCATTCCTTTTTAGAAATACTGGATCCTCTCAATGCAAAAAAAACAAATTGCCATTGAACATCCATTTCCCAGATATGTCGTCCATAGTATATGCTGCTAAAGCAGATGTGAGGAGAGTGCAACAGTTTTCTTCAGTTAGAAAACCTGGGTTTGAAACCTACGTAGTACTATGAGAAACTTCATCAGGGCTTTACAACTGAAAATAAGTTAGTCTCATACTGAGATGATTGTTTTTCTTTACTAGGAAATCATGTTTTTCAGCAAAAAGGCAAAGCACTGAAAAATAAACACACAATGTACTTGCCTCATAGTTGCTTCTGCCATAATTCCAATCTAAACAAAATCATGGCCTTAGTCTACTGAATTATATTCCTAATTGAGAAGCCTAAGCTTGGGTAACCAACTGGAGAGGACCACTGCTTTTTTTTTTAGTAAGCGATGCAGATTACTATCTTCAATACTGGCACGAATGCTTATGAAAATATTTAGGTGAGTAGATGAATTTGGTTCTGTAAATAGCTTACTGCAAGACCCAGTTTATTAGAAGCTTGAAAAAAAAAAAAAAAACTTCTAGTCTTATTTTGATGTTAATTACATTATTATGTGACACCTCCAGGTAGTCCAAAGCCTCATCGAGGGAGTGTGCCAACAGCATGGAACGATTGATCCTTCCAACTACTAACTGTGCTCAAACTTGCTTAACTTTTTGCTGAGCCATTAGGCTATACCAATCGACCAACCTTGTTATAGATTTCCAAACTTTTGTGGTCGTTGACATAAAAAAGAATGTTTGCACCTAAAGGGCATGTGTCCTGACGATCCTCCCGATTTTTATTTTATTCCCTCAAAAAAAGGTACTATTAGCCACTTCACGAGGAACAATATATTGTGTTATAAAAACAACTTACCTGAATCATTGCATTCAGTAATTTCTCTATCAATATGTGTAATCCAGAAAAGGACTGTGAAAAGAAAAGTCTGAGGAATGCCTGTTTTCTTGATTGCTGAAGGACCATAATCTAGTAGCGATGCTTTGGTGATTTCTACTCTATAATCTAGATGTTATGGTAGACATTTTTTCTTGTACAGAAGGAAACTGTTCCAAATAAAAGCCAATATATGTCCAAACACTTTTTTGTAATATTATTTAAGCTGTTTCCTCATTACACAGTAAAATGATAGCTACTGATTGTACCATAGCTCCTCCCAGTGTTAGTATATGCACACATACAATGAGTTTCTCTTTTCTGAAACCCATACTTCTCCACAGATTTCACTAATGGGTTGTGCAGAGAAGAGAGCATAAAAACATGTTTTTTGTCTTTCCAATGCAAAGAATTTCCCTCACTACTAAGCTCGGATTTCAACCTTCAGCAGTTTTCCTGATGCCAAGTCCTGAGGATCTCTCGCTTTTTTTGCATTTAGGTACACTAACAATCCGTACGATGCTGTAAATGCAAATCAGCAAGTTCAGGACACATAGTAGTTACCCATTACTACAGCATCAACAAGGGACGATCCGAATATTTATTATGTTCAAGTACAGTCTGCTTCCCCCTATAAGGTTTGAAATCCTAAAACACAATTTTTCCATATATTTTGCTCTTTTAGGGAACATACTGATTACATTTTGATTTGACTTTGAATGGCATAAGGGTTTCATTGAAATTCACTTCTCTCAGGAATTTTTAGTGATCTAATTTTGACAAATTTTCATCAGAAAATCATTAGTTTTTGATTTTCTGATCATATTCCTCATTATTCTGTAAATGCAAATACTTCACAATGAGACTGAATTGTTTTTCAGTTATAACATCACGAAATATTGACATGTCCAAAATCCATATGCACCATATATGTAGAAATACATTTCGAGAGTGGGTAAGTGGTATGTTGGTATCTATTGGGCTACAGAGTGCACTGGGAGAATGCAGACTGTACTCAACTTACCGAAGATGTTGGCAAGAATAAAAAGGTAAGTCTTCCACTATGAAGGAAAACATAGTCTAGAAATAAACAGAAGACATCTAAAACGTTGCTGTGTCAAAATCTTCAGTGGCTCCTGGCTTAACTATGAATGGAAACTGTGGACAAGCTGACATGCTTTTAGTGACGATCACCCATCTTCTGCACGAAGGCATGGCTAAATTACACGCAAAATTGCTCTTCACAGCTAGAAAAATTTCCCTCATCAACATCAAGAGTAAGGGCTATTTGAAAGGTAAAGGCTCCAATTTTCTGCATCTTCAAAACTTATTTTTTTTACCCCATACTTTGCTTCTTTTGGAGAATATATTGCTTACATTTCAATCTGCTTTTCAATGGCATAAAGTGCAGTACAGCACTTATACATGAATTTGGTTTGTATGGGATAAAAAACAAAAAGTTCGAGCCTTCACCTTTCAAGTGGCTTTTACTCTACTGACGTTGATGAGGGAAATATTTCTAGCTATGAAGATGGCAATTTTGTGTGTAGTATAGACATGTTTTCATACAGAAGATGGGCGAGTGTCACTAAACAAGGAAAGTATGAGTACTTCAAAACTGACGCTACTACTTGCCATCTAAAAAATGAATTGTCTTAGATATACTTGCTAATATTCCTTTCTGCTCGAGTAACAAGCTATAAGCTAACGAAAATTGCAGAGAAAGTGAGGAAAGAACACATCCAGTAGACATTATTGCTTGCTAATATTCCTTTCTGCTCGAGTAACAAGCTGTAAGCTAACGAAAATTGCAGAGAAAGTGAGGAAAGAACACATCCAGTAGACATTATTGCTTTTGCAGGATGACGCTTTTTTTAAAAATTAATTTCCCCAATATTACATAATTTAATGATTTATAATTATCTTGAAATAATATAAATTAGAACGTATACAAAATATGCTAATTTATAATAATCAATTTAATTTCGATATCAGAATATTTAGTTATAAGTTTTAATAAAGGAATACCGTTAGCAGACATATAAATACAATATTAATGATGGAAAAACTCATGTAAAAATATTATTTAATAGTATAATTTTTGCCTGTGTCACAGGCATCTTCAGTACAAATTAAACAATAACTGTCAATTCCAAAAAGTGACACCTAAGTAGCTAGTGTAAGATAACTAAAAAGGTCATAAAAGTTCCTAACAAAAAAAAAAAAAAAAAAAAAAAAAAAAAAATTATATATACAATAAAAAGTTAGGAAAGATTAGCTGATTTATAAAGTACTATCTCCCAGGGATAGATGTAAACCATTGGATCTGTTTAAGTTAGGAGAGTGAAGTAAAGTTTAACATGTTTCTTTATAAAGCAGTTCCATGAGGAACCGACTTTTGTGAAGGACTCGTCTTTTTCCAATGAACTCTATGTCTAGTGATGATGGCATGTTCTGCAAGTCCAGACTGTTCGGGTTCAAGGTATTTAATATAAGATTGGTGTTCTTCTAGCCGAATAGAGGCAGATCATCCGGTTTCTCCAAAATAAGACAATCCACAAGAGCAAGGAATCCGGTAGACATCTAGATAATTAAGATGTGGAAGCTTGTCCTTAGAAGTGAGAAAGGTGGAGATTTTTCTGAATGGTCAAAAGGCAACCAAAATATTCAGTGGTTTTAAAACTTTTGCTATACGTTCACTAATGCCTTGTACCTAAGGGATAGGAATGAGTGTTATTTCTTCTGTATTTGAAGAGGAAGAAATTAAACTATTCAAAGCTCTTTTGATGAAGGAATTCTTATAGCCATTAGATAGAAAAGAAGTAGTAATAAATTGCAGTTCTTTCTGTAATAGATCGTCTGAAGAACAAAAGGAGTGGGCCTGATGAATCAGTGTTTTAATAGTTCCTGCCTTTTGACTGGGATGGTAATGAGATTCAGCATGAATATACTGGCCTGTATAAGTCTTTCTATAGACAGAAATGTAGGTTACCATCTGGTTGGCAAAGAATTAAAAGATCTAAAAAGGCTAGCTAACTGCTTATTTGATTCCCCCAGACCTACTCATTGGTTCAGATATGTGGATGATATTTTTGCTATATGGAATGGCTCTTTTGATGAAGTTCAACAGTTTCTCACTAAGTTAAACGCACTTCATCCAAGGATCCAGTTTACCCTAGAAGTATAATCAAATAAGCAGTTAGCCTTTTTAGATCTTTTAATTCTTTGCCAATCAGATGGTAACCTACATTTCTCAGTCTATACAAAGAAGACTCATACAGGCCATTATAGTGAATATAGCAAAAGTTTTAAAACCACTGAATATTTTTGTTGCCTTTTGACCTTTCAGAAAAATCTCCACCTTTCTCACTTTTTCTAAGGAAAAGCTTCCACATCTTAATTATCCAGATGTCTACCAGATTCCTTGCTCTTGTGGATTGTCTTATTTCGGACAAACCAGAAGATCTGCCTCTATTCGGCTAGAAGAACACCAATCTTATATTAAATACCTTGAACCCGAACAGTCTGGACTTGCAGAACATGCCATCAGCACTAGACATAGTTCATTGGAAAAAGACGAGTCCTTCACAAAAGTCGGTTCCTCATGGAACTGCTTTATAAAGAAACGTGAAACTTTACTTCACTCTCCTAACTTAAACAGATTCGATGGTTTACGTCTATCCTCTTTATGGGAGATAGTACTTTATAAATCAGCTAATCTTTCCTAACTTTTTATTGTATTTTGTTAGGAAATTTTATCACCTTCGTGGTGCTTTTTGGAATTGATAGTTATTGTTTAATTTGTACTGAAGATGCCTGTGACACACAGGCGAAAATTATACTATTAAATAAACTTTTTACGCGAGTTTTACCATCATTAATATTGTATTTAATATTAAGTTATCTGATACAATTACATTCAATTTTTTAATGAAATATGTATCAAAATGAAATTTTATTTCATTTTGATGCATGTGCCTATACACTTTTTGAATAAACTGTATATGTTATACATTACATGATATGATTCAAGATTTATGTATGATTCATTATAAAGTAAATTCATAAAAGTGTTCACGCAATCTGTGAACTAAGATTACGAATAAAAATGGAGATGTCAGTTTCCAGAAAGACACAGTTTAATTTATATTCTTCAAATCCTGGTGACCAGATATCAGCAAATTAATCCACATGAGGTCTGAAAAGGACTTGAAGAGATGCACAAAATGGCAATCCCTGGTTAATGCCCTATGTTCGCAATGGAACGAAGAAGAATAAGCAAATTCCAGGATGAAATAGTGATCATTAAACATCCACATTTGGTCAATCCCCTAATCAATCCTCTACTAACTCATCCACATTTGGTCAATCCATCCCCATTTTCATTTAACAATGTCACTGATTATGCAGACTTGTGACCAATAAAATCAAGTATAAGGAAAAATGAATTGGGTTTATTTGGTTATATCAATATAGTGATACAGCCAAATACAGACACGAGAGGGTTTACAGGATTTATGTGGACAAAATATTTCAGTAATGAATAATGTGAGGAAAACTACGTGATCCATGTAAACTGAGCAACAGGGTGGTCAGCAAGAGAGTAGATTTTTTGTTTGAAAAGTAGTGAATGATTTCAAAGCAAAATATGACAGATACTGTAGAGGTATATTGACAACTGTTGATCAATTGTATTAAATTGGACCTCCCACAATGAATTTACAGACTCAATGGAGGTGCTTGTATATACAATATAAATAAAATGCAGAATAATGGCAACAAGAACAAAAGATAATGCAGTCAATTATGACAGAAAGAGATCACATGAGTAAAATTAAACCTTGGATTAACTAGTATGGATGTAAATCAGAATTCATAGAATTGCTAGAACAAATTTAAAAAAAAATAAAAAATTATAAAGACATAAGAAAGAGGATTTATACAAATATTTGTATTCAGTGTATTTTTATATGGTTGTGAAGCAGAAGAATGGAAAAAAGAATTTAAGCACTTGAAATGTATTATTGGATGGTAAACCAGAGAACAGTTCACAGTTAATGGCATAGCAATACTGTCCCTCAGAATGATGAAGATAGAGCCTTTATTATGTGGAGTTCAGCTAATATGCTTACATTCGTCTATATTATTACATACAGTATTAATATAGACGAATAATAATATAGTAATAATGCTTTGATTTGAACCAGTTTATTTCTAATTTGTAATGTAATCGATAAGATTGCACATCATATAACTGAAATAATCATGGTATTTTCTTCCTCTTTATACTTCAAAAGTTTTTGTCAACTGTTTTATTTTCATCAAAAATATTGTTAATACCTCAAAATTGGAAAATACTAAGACCTAGAAATATTCGATAAATACATTAGGTATGAGCACAATGAGATGCATTACATGTGTTTAAATTTAAGGAGATCCCACCATGACAGCACTTTTCTATGTCGTTATCCACAATGATACAGGAAATAGGAATGCAGTTGAAAGAAAAAGCTAAGAATTACTTCAATATACTTATTTAAAACAATAACGGATAACAATTTTGACAAAACAAAATGTCATTTTCATAAAAATGTGCTCATTCTAAACCATTGGATTCCGACGAAATTAACAATGTTGTACATGTTAATATTAGAAATGTTATTACAAATTCAAAATTTGATTTCTAAAGGTCAAAAATTTACGTAACTTTCAAATAAATTAATACCATTTCACATAGAAATGATCAAAGAACGTTCCATGTAATACAAGTTCTTAAAAAAAATGTACAAAGCACTAACCTCCCCACCCCAACCCACCAAAAAAAAAAAAAGAAGTTTTTCCTTCACAATTACCAAATGATTCAGCTACGAAATCAGTAGCAAACCATATTGATGTGAGACTGAATAAAGTTCCTCAACACACACATTTATATACCTATACTTATAAATAAATAAATAAAAATAATCAACTTACCAAAAGTCTTAAGGTTCTGAATACTGGTAGACATACAGCAATTATTTAGGTGTTCCAACGGCTTGAAATGTCTCTGCTGCAACGCAGAAATACAATCAAAGATAAAATAAACGTTCTGAACGGATTACTAAATCACAAAACAAATTCCAAGAACCAGATGACCAGAACAAAAGAAGGACTACCACTTTCCGAACTGCGTAGTGGACCTTGTGGAAGTCAGATGACGTCATTGAACTGAATTAAGAGTTCACGACACAAACCCGGATGAAGGACAGATTTTGTGGCTGTGGAGAACACAAATTAAATGTAATGTATTTTTAAATTTCTACTTCGATTTTGCAAATAATTTAAAGCCTTCCTTCCTCAAAAAGTTTCATATATAATCATTAATTCACGATAATTATATATTTTTTAATGCAGTCTTTTAGGCGTAATTGGTATCGAGAGTAAATTTTGAAACCAAAAACAGAATGACACAGGGAAGAATAGACGTTGAGAAATCATTCTGCTGTATATTTTTCGTATACATTTTAGATATATACGAAAAATATATCAAAAATCTAGTAAATAAATATTTAAAATTATTATTATTATTATTATTATTATTATTGCAAAACAAATCTCTCTGAGATTTGTTTTGCAAATTATTTCTACATAAATTTCTACATCAAATTATTTCTACATAAATTATTAAAAAATTTGTTATTTCGAGCTAGATTGATTATTCGAGTATTAAATTGGCGTGTGTGTGTGTGTGCATAATATTTTAGTACTTGAAGAATAAATCTTGTTCGAAATAACAACATTGCTAAAATTTATACAGAAATAATTTGATACAGAGAGGCTGTTTTAAGCACAGGCGCGCATGCACAATCAGGGTGACCACCCAGCAAAAATATTTTGTACTAACTTATTATTATATGCACCTGTAGGGAGTCCAAAGGCTCATCGAGGGAGGGCACCTGCTCTCCAACACTGTCTCCAGCAATCAATCCACCAACGAATCTCAACTACTATCACCATTCACATCAACTACATCTACCACCAGCCATCATCATCACTAATATTTTGACACTCACAAACATCCATGTCAACGGTGAGATTCGAACCTGCAACATTTTGGCTGCAGAGCGAATACCTAACCACTCGGCCAACCTGGCCGGCATACTTCAAAATCTTTAGGCAGGAAAAAAATACTAGATCTGAAAAAAAAAGTACTAAATTTTTATTTGCTTTTGTTTCATTCTATTAAGGGCATTTTACGATAATACTACCTTATTATCATTAACTTAACACATGTACGACAAATATGAAAAGAAATAAGTCAAACTCACCTCACTGTAGTCATCGACCAGTGAGTCCAAGATCTGCCGTTGTCAATCATCAAAACAGAAGTCTCAATTCTAACTCTAGCACTTAACATGTGTATTAATTACCATATGATTGAGGCTATTAGAGTACAAAAGCTGAGGGTGAAAGAAGTCATAGTAGTGGCAGGAACGAATAATTTCAAAGGAGATAAATTTGCTATAAGAGAAGACTTGAAGGAATTACTAGAGGTAGCAAAAGAAAGAGTGAGAGAGTTAAGATAGTGAGTCTGTTGCGAAGGTATGACAGAGAAGAGTTCAGAAGAAGGGCCATAATTTCAAACGACTTTATGTGCAGGTCATGTATGAGGAGTGGTGTGGAGTTTGTGGACGTGTGGAGTGCGTTTGATGGGAGAAAGGACTTATATAAGAAGGATGGATTGTATCTGAATGGATTTGGTGTGCAGAGACTGGAAAAGGCTTGCTGAATGAAGTGAAAGTGGATGCGCAGAATCAGTGAAGCTAGAGCTGTTAAGGGGTGGGGGAGTGCATATACACACATCCGTGAGGCAGTTGAGTGTAAGAATGTGAATAAATATGCCTGAGCTAGTACGAAGGACAACAAATCAGAATGGGACATCTAGTATAGGGCATCAAGATAGGGGTGGAACTAACAGGTTTCTGCATTTCATGTATACTAATGCCAGTAGTATTAGTGACAAGAAGGAAGAATTTTTGGCCTTGTTTGGCTCTTCCTGGCCACAGGTTATTGGCAATAGTGAGAAATGGCTGACAGAACATGATATAGCTTGTGGGATGAAATTTGAAAGGTATAGTGTGTTCAGGAGGGAAAGAGAGAAACAAATGGCGGGAGGAGTGTTACTGATGATAGCTGATGAACAGCAGCCAAGGAGAATTGAAGTTGAACTGCAGGATAGTGAAGAGAGCACATTTGAGGCTATTTGGTGTGAGATAGAGACAGGCAGAACAAAATATACATTTGGGTGCTGCTATAGACTAGGTGATGAAATAGATGGTGGAGATAGTATGCATAGAAAAATAAATGCAATTAGTGGAAGGAGGGTAATTATTATGGGGGATTTCAACTACGGTAACATTGATTGGAAGGAGGAGAGGACAGACGGGAGGAAGGAATTGGATTTTATGCAGTTATTAAGGGATAACTACCTGAGACATCATGTAATGGAATATACTACAGGTGCGAGAGTGCTTGACCTAGTAATTGGATCAGATAATTTGACTGTAATGAATATGACCACATTACCACCAATTAGTGAGAATGACCATAGGGTCTTGACCTGGGAGGTGGCTAAATGTGTGGAATTTTCAATTTAGAAAGGGTACATGTGGAAGTACCAGGCTGGTGAGTATGACAAGCTCAGGAGATTGCTTGGTTCAGTGCCATGGCATGTAAAACTGTAAGGGCTGGAAGTTGATAGTGCATGGGAAGTGGTAAAGGAGTGTTTGAAGGAGATAATGGCTGACTGTATACCTAGAGTCCGGATAGTAAATCAAGTAGGGATTAACTAGATAAATAACAGCATTAAGCTTGAGCTGCAAAAAAAGAAACAACTGTGGAGAAAGGTAACCTGCAGGCACACGAACTGTATAAAGCACAGGCCAGAAAGGTAACGAGTGTGATAAGGAAAGCAAAAGCTGATTATGTAAGGAATTAGCCACGCAAGCTAAAGAGAATCCCAAACAGTTTTTTTGATATGCTGCAAGTAAAAGAAAAAATGTATATGGCAGAAGGAATGCAGATGATTGGGAGGTAACTGAATTCGTTAATATACTGGAATTACTGAGCGAGTACTTTGCAAGAGTATATCATTCAGGTGGTGATATTGCAGGAATGAAAGATCCAACAGGTTATACGGGAATTGATTATGTAAGGTGAATAGTATATTACAAAACCTGAATGTGAATACAGCTGTGAGTTTGGAGGGTATACCAGCTCGGGTATTACGTGAAGTGGCAAAAGAATTGTCAGTGCCCTTGACCATTTTGTTTAATTTGAGTCTCGAAACTGGGTTAGTCCCAAGGGAGTGGAAAGAGGGAGAAATAGTACCACTGCATAAGGGAGGTTCCAAGACTGCTTTTGCAAATTATCGACCGATCAGCATGTCAGGAGTCGTTGTCAACGTTTTGGAGAAAGTAGTCAAGAGAAGAATACAGGAATGGATAGATGATAACGGGATACTGTATGGGGGGACAACATGGTTTTGTGAAGGGTAGATCATGCCTCACTAACTTGCTCACGTTTTATAACACACTGACTGCTGAGCTGGACAAGGGTAATGGTTTTACAGTCATACTGTAAACGGACCTTGATAAGGCCTTTGCAGGATACCACATGGAATTCTAATCAGCAAACTTCAGCATATGGGGATGGATATAGGGTTGGTGAGATGGATAGGAGGGTAGTTGATGGAGAGAGAGCAAGAGAGAGAGAGATCAGAGAGTAGTTTATTCAGGAGTAGAGTCCAAAGGACGGCCTGTGACTATTGGTGTACTGCAGAGTTCTGTTCTTGGACCACTACTATATAATTTGTTCATTAATGATATCGGAAAGGATCTGAAAGGAACTATTCATTTGTTTGCTGATGATGCAAAGTTGGGTAGAGCAATAGTGAATGCACGTGATGTCAACATTTTGCAAGATGATTTGGATAGATTGGGGGACTGGGCTAAGGAGAATGGATGTCAATTTAATGTGGTAAAGTGTGAGCTAATGCAATTTGGGGTGAAAGGATTAGCTGCCGTATACCACATTGGTGGAACTTTACCCCAGGAGATTGATGGAGCCAGGGGTTTTGAGGTGTTGGTGGATAGTGTTGAATTCTGAAGAAATTATTAATACTTCATTTAGAGTCCAACATAATCTGCCATTCCTTAAGCCAAATTTTCTCATCAGACTAATAATCTGTTATTAATAGTATTTTATTTACTTATTAGTAGTATGTTATTAACATGAATTATTTCAAGTTATGTTTATTAATATTTATTTGTTCATTTATTATTTTTATATAAAGTAAAGTTGTAAAAACTATATCGCTTATTATTATGAGATTAATGTTACTGATCCAGAGATAAAATTTGTAAAATGTGTAATATTTGTTATTATTAAAATGTGATGTATCCAAGAAATTCTTCAAAATAAGACTTTATTGGTTATTGTGAGAAATTATGTTATTTTTAGCCAGCGCGTGCCTTAAAGTGAATTACTGTACAGTATGCAAGAAGCCAGTTCGGTATCAACAAAACCAGTTAGAACCAGATTTTGGAGGGAAAGTAGAGTAGGATGTCATAAGCAGTACATGAAAAAAGAAGAGTAGAAAAACAGAAATGGGGAGAGAAATAGCCTGGGGTTGAACGGAGTAGGAACGAATGGGAACCGTTCTTTATCTTTCTTCGAGCTCTTATTGTTTTATGAATTCCTATCGCCTCCCAGAAGGATAGCTTTGACGAAAGGATAATAAAAATGAGTAAAAAATATTGAAAGTTAGGCAATTATGAGCAAGAAGATAAATTCTCCCGAGTTAACTAATCAGTTACTGAAACCCAGGATTCTATAATATATGTGTGCACTCAAAGCGAAAGTATTCAAGAACCAAGGAGTGTTTCTAGGATTCTCGATAATGAGGAAGCCATACTGTTTATACCGGTCAGGATATCTTTTCTATGCCTCGTGTGAATTAGCGAAGCTTGTTTCTGGACAACATGATATAGCTCATATTGCTGAAATTAACAGTCAAGATTGAATGTATGATATAGTGAAACATTTCCTCGTAAATGTAATATAAGAAGTATCTCTGGATTAATAATTCATATTTGAATGTGTGATATAGTGAAGCCTGTTACATGAGAACGTAATGTAAAATTGAAACTGATTTTTCTGAGAACTATTATGTTAAATTGATAAACTTTAAAGTTTTTAAAGGAATGGCTGATGACTTGTACTTTGTGATTGTTCTGAATAGTTAAGCTGAGTAAATATTTAAGTGCATTGAATGATAACTTTGTTCAGAGTGAAATTGTGTTTGGAATCTTCATGATAAGAAGAGAGGGATTTATATGCATAAATTCTAATCGTAAATGGTATACTCAGCTAACTAATTTACTAATGTCTTAATGAGAACTTATTCATTCTTAATTGTATTATCCCTACTAGAAATCCTTGTTTTAATGTAAATTTATGTGTTAAAGCATTAAATATTTTTATTTGAGTTGAATCATGTGTTTGCCTGATTTCTTTCATTCCACTGCTCTTTTAAAATACTTCGAATCTTCGCGGGAACCCTATATATAAAGGAGAATTTCGGCCTGAATTAAGTTGATAACAATTTGTGCTAACTGATGGTTGATTTCACAACGTTGCTTATGCAAATTCGAACACAGACAATATTTATTTTTAACTGCGCAACTCAATGTGCTAATTTGCATAAGCAACGTTGTGAAATCAACCATCAGTTAGCACATATTGTTATCAACTTATTTCAGGCCGAGATTCTCCTTTTTTATATATATAGGGTTCCCGCTAAGATTCGAAATATTTTAATGAGCGGTGCAATGAAAGAAATCAGGCAAACACAAGATTCAACTCAAATAAAAATATTTAATGCTTTAACACATAAATACATAAAAAGGCGAGCTTGGGTAGCTCAGTGGATGTAGCATCTACATACCAAGGCGCTTGGCGGCACGAAGGAAGACTTGATTTGGAGTCCAGTCAAGGCTATCACTGAATTAGTGATAGCCTTGGGCCAGCTATCTCTGATTGGATACCAGTGGAGATTGAACTGCCCACTCAATCTCCAAAAGTTAGATAGGGCTAGAAACAGCCTCGCCTACTCCCTATAGATACAGGAATAAAAAGGCATTAGCTGATTTTTTTTTGATAAATATTAATATACATAACTTGAAAGTAACCATAAAAACAGCATACTATTAATAAGAGATTATTAGTCTGCTGAGCAAATTTGGCTTAGGGAATGGCAGATTATGTTTGACTCTGAATGAAGTATAAATAATTTTGAATTCCCCTCATTCAGAATCCAACAAAGGCTGCTCTGAGAAATTTTTCTTTAAAGAAAAAGTTTTCACACAAGTCACTCCTACAGAGGATTCAGACTTCCTAATGCTCCCTAATCAATGTGACCCCCTAAACTACAACAATAGGGAGTTGTAGTTTAGGGGGAGGATTGCAAAAGTGGCTAAATGAACTCATCAAATCACTTGGTTACTGAAGAATACTTTGTATTCTTCCTCTCAGGAAGAACAAAGTATTCTAATATCTTATATTGCTCTGTATCGAGCCTTGATAAAACCCCATCTTGACTACTGTGCCCTGATCTGGGCGTCAGGGTTACATCTTTATGGGGAGGAGGTAGAGAAGTTCCAGAGGCGAGTGACCAAGATGTATGTAATGAACCTGTTTAATTTGTACATCAATGATATTGGAAATACCTTGAATGGAAACATCCACTTGTTTGCTGATGATGCAAAATTGGGATATGAATATTTTACAGGATGACTTAAATAGGCTGACGCTATGGACTGAGGTAAATGGCTGTCAGTTCAACGTGGCTAAGTGTAAGGTGATGCACTTCGGGAGGATGACATCGCATGCTGTTTACTATATTAACGGAACTGAACTGCAGGAAGTTGATGAGACAAGAGACTTGGGAGTTATTGTGGACAGAGAACTTAAGTTTAAAGGGCCTATTGCTAAGATTGCCAAAACATCACATCAAATTACATGGTTGTTGAGGAACACACTAACAAGCAGGGATAGGGAAGTTATTATTCCACTCTATAAGGCATTAATAAGGCTGCATTTGGACTATTGTGCACAGATCTGGTCGCCAGGATTTCTTGGTGATGCGGAAGTGGTAGAGAGGATTCAGAGGCGGGTTACAAAGATTGTTGCAGGTCTGTGGGATGTTCCCTATGAGGATAGATTGATGATCTGTGGGCTCCAAAAACTAGCTGATAGACGTAGTAGAGGAGATATGATAGAGGTATTTAAATTGTTAAAGGGATTTTACAGGATTGATACTGATGATATTCTTAAGACCAATGCAGGATGTGAGAGAACGAGGGGCTATCCCTGGACATTGTGTAAGAGTGTGGTTAACAAGGGTGTTAGGATTAGATTTTTTACTTGGAGGGTTGTGAATGGGTGGAATGCTTTCCCAGAACTGGTTGTGAATGCTTCAACTGTGAATGAATTTAAGGAGAGGTATGACAGGTATTGTGTAAATAATGGTTAGTGTGTCAATGTCGGATCTCCCGCGATGAGTCTTTTAACTCCATGACTCCATGGAGACACCATTAAAATAATAATAATAATAATAATAACCTTATCAGAACAGGTTGAAGATTTGTGGGTTGCAGACATTGGTTGATAGGTGGAAGAGGGGTAATATGATTGATACATTCAAATTACTGAAGGGTATCTATAAGATTAATTCAGAGGATATTTTTCAGAACAGGTCTGGTGGTGGAGGACTATGGGCCATCCATGGAAACTGGGCAAGAGTGTGGTTCGCTAAGGTGATAGAACTAAGTTTTTTGCATGGAGAATGGTGAATGAGTGGAATAAGTTGCCAGAATCTGTTGTGAGTTCCATGACTGTGAGTGCGTTTAAGGCAAGGTATGATAGATACTGTGTGGAAGCCGAATAGTTGTAGACATGATGTTTAGGACCTCCCTCGATGAGTCTAAGGACCATTGGAGTTTCCCATAGTAGTAGTAGTAGTAGTAGTAAGTAGTAAGAAGAATAAGGCCTGTGTAGCTCAGTGGAAATGGCACCTGCATCCTCTGCACTTGAAGTCAGACTTAAGTTCAAGTCTAGTCGCCGACTGGAGGAACTTTTCCTAAGCCTTTCTGCGACCAATTCCCGAGTTAGTCGATCTCTGGCACAGGCAAGCGCGTTTTTCTTCCTGGAAACTCGGGTTTTTTATCCCGTAAACTCAAGAAAATCTCGACCGTAGTACGCACATTAATTCAAATAGTAAAATATCTTATTAGGGCTAGGTATCAACAGATGGCAGCACTTGTTTGCCAGCCTCTTCATCGGTAGCTGCTTTAATTAGTGATAGACATGGGCTAGCTATCTCTGATTGGCTACCAGTGGAGACTGAACTGCCCACTCAGTTTCCAAAAGCTAGATAGGGTATAAAGGCCTCGCCTACTCCCTACGAGGGATTAGTTATTTACTTTTTTTTATAGTCATTTGATTTCCAAAATTTATTTTAATTATGCCATTCATTCTATTGTAAATTTGTAGTCTTGCTTCCAATTGTGAATCAGCCTTGTATTGAGAGATTATATTTCCTAAGTATTTGAATTCCGTAACTTCTGCTATTATTTAATTGTTAAGCAAGATTTTGACTTTTTGAATTGTGTTTCCATGCATTGTCATAACTTTTGTTTTTGTTTCAGAGATAAGGAATGGCCTCGCCTACTCCCGTATACTGGAATAAAAAGGCGTTAGCTGATAGCTGAGCTGATTTTCATTTAAAATGTTTTTGCTATTTCATATAGATCAGTGATTTTCAACCTTTTCCATAACATAGCACACCTAGAATAATTATTAAAATTATGCGGGACACTAAAAATATATTATTTTAATTTTTTTTTGATGATCTTAAAAAAATAGGCATAATTTTGATTGCTTTACACACACAAGAAGATGAAAGACCAGACACTAATAATAAATGAGCAAATTACGACATTATTTCTTTCAATTAATTTGTTTTCATAAATCTCGCGTAACACCTGACGACCTCTCGTGGCACAACGGTTGAAAATCGCTGATTTAGATTAGTTGCAATTTGGAGTTTATCTTCTGAATTTGAAATTAGTACTTGATCATCTGCATAAAGTAGTACTGTATTTAGTTGTTAATTATTTATTAGTCTAATTTCATCTTTGACGGTTGTTTTCCATTCTTTTAGGATTCTGTTTATATAAATGTTGAATAAGATTTGGGATAAATCAGAGCCTTGTCTTACTAATTTATTTATAGTTATAGGTTCTGATAATGTTCCATCTGCAAATTTGATGAAAACTTTTGTATCATATTTTTGTATCTTGTTCTTGTATTTTTTTAATACAAATATTTAAAATTTGTTATTAAACATAGACGGAGGCTTTGAAGAAGAAATTATAGAAGGAATACAACTTGGGTATGTAGACTTTGTAAATACCGTTAAGCACTCAAATGACACATTCCAATCTATCTTAAAAGAAAAATATTTGACAGTTGTATTTTTCCTTTCACCCATGACATATAGAAGTGAAACGTGGACGTTCCATAAAGACATTAAACAACATGATGAAAACTAACCAGCCGAAAATGTAAAGATTGCTGACCACCCTCCTACTTAAATTACATGGATCACCTGTAATTTTTCTCACATTATTCATGTACTGAAATACTTCGTCCATATCAATCCTGTAAACCCTCCCTTATATCTATATTTGGCTGTATCACTATATTGATACAGCTAAATAAACCCAATGCATTTCTCCTTATTAATGATTTTACTAGTCGCAAATCTATGTATCCATCAATGACATTGTTAGATGAAAATGGGGATGGATTGACCAAATGCAGTTGATATTACATTCAAGATACAAAAGGAAATACTTCAGTCAGATCTCTGACCAAAGTAGGAAACCTTCTAACAGCCATTAAAAAATCCAAATGGCAAACGTAGGTCATATTTCAAGAAGTAACACTAAAAAATGGAAAACGTTGATGTCTGAATGATATACCAGAGATGGAAAGAAAGCAACAGGAAGACCAAAGTGAAGGGTGTAATGATGAGATTAAGGAGCTGGCTGAAACTCCCCTTCAATAGCATAAAGTTACTCAAAATGGAACTGAATGTAGAACTTTGGGCCTTACTCCAAGTGGAGAGGAAACGGCTGCTGATGATGATGAATTCACATATATGTTAGATACCTGCTACCATATATTAAAAAAATCAGCTAACACTTTTAGGCTGTTTTAGTCTTGTCTAACGTTTGGGTTCAGTCTCCACCAATAGCAAATCAGAGATAGCTGGCTAAAGACTATCACTAACTATACAAGGCACTGGTAAAGAGATGCGACTGATAAGTGCCGCCATCTCGTTATACCTAATCAGAACACTATGTTTTGAGGTCTGAAAATAGTGTGGGTTCTGCAATCCGTTAAGTTTCGGGACAAAAAAAAAAACTAGTTTCTGGGACGGTTTGCTCGTGCTAGAGATCAATAACCTCGAAAAACGGTCGAAAAAAGGCTTATAGTCTTCGACTAGGAATGAACTAATGACACTCTTTCATTGGACGATCAACCGCTGTGGAAGGTTCATGTCACTTCCGTCGGCTAGACAGGCGCCTTTTTTCCATGTTTAAAGACATGTAATTTCATTTGAGTATACTTCACCTCACCTACTCACTTTGGGGAATAAACACATTACAGCATTGATTATATCTACTAATGGCTTTTATTTCACAGAGTTGAGTTATTTTATTTTTCTTCTTTTGAATGTATATGCGTTGTAATATTGAAATACAGTGTTTGTAATTGCCTACCCAAAAGAGAACTCTGCAGGTATATTCTATTCTCATTATCTCTGCCATTTCTCTAAAATTTCCTCACTACATTGTAGATTCATTTCTACTGCAGTTTTGTCTCAATTCAAAAGGAATTTACCTCTGAAGAATAAATAATAAAATTATACAAATTCCATACAATGATATAAATGTACTTTAGGATTTCAGCTGGAATAACATAATTGAATGGGGATTAGGGGCTTCTTGGCATTGAGTTCTGGAATCCTCCTCGATATTGAGAGTAAATGCAATATATTATTTTTCCGATTTTAACAATTCCATGATTTGTATATTGTGCATCACTGAAAAATGAGAATACCATTGGGTGTGAGTGTACATTCCTTTGCCAAGAACTCTATTGGTTACATCACTCAAGAGATTTCGATGAAACTGTAGTAAAATTCCTCTTATTACTTAAGTTCTAACCAAGCTTCTGAACATTCATCCCAATCAAACTAAAGTGATCAGTATATGTTGTAACGTGTGGCACTGTACTGTGAGGACATTGAAGGTCACACTATTCAAGAAATTTCTGATACGTTTCAATATATTTATTTCTTAAGTTGTTTAATCTGTTCCAAAAATTTCACCACAGTCCCAGGGGAAAGGAATTATTGGACTTCTCCCAAACAGACCAGACACCTCTAAAGCAGGTCATTATTTAACAGATTTCAACCAATTGCCTGTGTAGCTCAGTGAAAGAGACACTTGCACTGGTTGCGCTTGACCACAGGAAGATAGACTTAAGTTCAAGTCCAATCGCCAACTGAAGGAACTGTTTCTAAGCCATTCTTCGACCGCCTTTCGAGTTAGTCAGACTCTCGCACAGACAAGTGGATTTTTATTTCTCGGAAACTAGGTTTTGTTCTTCTGGTAAACTCATAAATAACGACCGTGGAATCCATATTATTTCAGACAGTAACACTTTCTGTTAGGTATCATTAAAAGCCAGAACTTGTTTGCCCGTCTCTCCATAGGTTGCCGCATATAATGAGTGATATTCATGCCCCTCTCTCTGAATCGCCCGGTGGAGACTGAAATGCCCATTTAATCTCCAAAAGCTAGATAAGGTTAAAAGGCCTTGCCTACTCCCTATAAGGGAATAAAAGGCATTATTTGATTAATACTATGTTATCTATTATGTTGAACAGCCTACACACATGCAAGAAATTATTTTAAAAAATAAACACAATTTCAAACCTATTGTAAATTTATCTAATTACCAGAATACCAGAACACCAAAGAATCCTCATAATTCTGCCATCACCTCTGACATATTAAGTATCTTCCCTTCTTAATTGACACTGGAGGGTGTAGTTTCCTAAACCTTTTGGTTAGAGACCGTTTAAATACAAATTCAGTAATTACATAGACTCAACAGCAATAAGCTTCAAGTTAATATATTTTATTAAAATTTCTTTTAGAAAATATATCCAATTATTCTAAAATATTTATTTTAATAAACTGTTATACGCTAAAGAACAATAATAGCTAGTGATAATAGAAGTAGCACTGAACTTTGCCGAGCAACGGCAGTAAAAGAAAACTGAGGAGCACGAGCACTGGAAAGAAAATTGGCTGGGTCATTAATAAAAACAATTTATTTATGTTTTCAAGAATAGACTGGTTCATTCATTTTTTGCATGGTGATTAAACGGCCTTGGCCCCCTTTTTACGGGAATGTACAGCACCACCGCACTCCCCCCCTCCCCTATTTTTATCTGGGCTCGGGACCGGCATAGCTGACAATTCAGACCTATGGCTGGAGGAATTGTCTTAAGTATTCCTGACTGTATCCGTGTGTGTTCACGGGGCCGGTTTGCCTACTTGTGGGATGAAAATCCCGAGATAAACTGGGGGAAAACCCTGCTGTGTATGCCAAAGACCGGTTAACTTGGCTATGGCTGAGGAAGATCATTAAGCTCCTCACGTCGTCGACGGGAATCGAACTAGAACGCTCCTTTCCCAGGCATATGGTTGTGAAGCGCATAGCCACTAGGCTAACCACACGGACAGTAGACAGGTGATGTGCTGCCAGATGCATAAGGGGAAGCTACTTTGCTGTCGTATACTAATTCTAGATTACTAGAATTATCTTTGTGAGGAAATATTTTTCTTAAAGACCCTTAAAATAAACTTTTCAATCCCTACAAACGTTATTAGAAATTAGATACCCCAAACTTGGCAAATACTCCCGGGGGTCGTTACCTACCACTTTGGGAATGCCTGCAAAACAGAAGGATATCCTTCTGTTTTTTTTTTTTTTTTTTGAGTATACATCAGCAAAATGTTTCCATAGTCCTGTCGCCAGGTAGTATAGGGGAACTAATCTTACAGTAACTAATCCGGTGACTGTCCGATTACTTAGTGATAAATCTTTCTGCCATTTCGTCTGTCAATTTGTGCTGGAGAAGTCCAACTACGCTTTTGTGGGAGTGAAAACTATGGAAAATCCGTATACACAGGAGATTAGGTTCGTGCTCTGTCTGCAGTATGTTTGCAAATTTCTTTAACTATTATTGCAATCTCTCTCTCTCTCTACATATAATGGAGTACAACTCAAAAATACACTGTTTAATCCCAGATCATAAAAAAGTATCCTAGAATATAAAAGATATCTAGGTCCAACTGCACGCATCCAATGCAGACTTATTATTTATATCATAATCTAATCTGGTTATCTCAAAAGAAACACACCGCATCTACCGAAATCGAAAATGCACATTTGTGAATGCTTTGATATGATGTGGAACAAACTTTCGTTACCAAATCATGTGACATTAATTTTCTTGTCTCTATCGCTCCTCAAGATCCGATAAAGACACTTACTTCTTTCATTATCTATCTATCCCTAAAGTTCTCTTCTAAGCAGTTCAAAATACCAGTATAGTGAATCATTTTTCTCGGCATCGAAACCTGAATTTGCTTTCATTCCCCAATTCCAATGATTATATAGCAGATGTGATAATCTATTTGTAATAAGCAATAACCGAATAGAGTCCATCAATTTACCAGTACAACAAAGGATCCTTATAATTCTGCCATCACCTCTGACCTGTTTAGAATTCTCTCTGGATACTATCACCCTTCTAAGCCATTGCTATAAAATATTCATCAGGATTCTTCAAAACAGAGTTAAACATGCTTATGAAGAACAGATGGAAGAAGAGTAAATAGGATTTAGAAATATGAATTTGATGAAATGTTTAGATGAAATTTTCCCATTAAACAGATTAGCTGATCTGATGAGAGACAAAAATGAAATAAAAACTCTAGTGCTGTTTTATCGACTTCGAACAAGTTTTTGACGCAATAAACAGAAGCAAACTCATTAAAATTCTAGAAAACAGATGGTTTGAGACAAATACCTATTAAACTGTATCAAGTATTACTATTCAAAAACAAAAGTAATAGTGAATTACAAAAAAGTTAGAAACAGATAAACTAGCAATTAAAAAAGGAGTTATGCAAGGCTGTCCATTGTAACCATATTTACTGAGCCTGTACCTAAAAGAAATAGTAGACGAAGGACTACAGATGTGAGAAGGCATTGCTGTAAATGGCAGAAATGTAACACATTTAAAGTAAGCTGATGACATAGTTATCACTGCAGACAGCCAAGAAAAATTAGAGAATATCCTGGCAAGCTGCATGAAATAAGTAACAAATATGATATGAAAATCAATTTTAGTAAAACAAAACTAATGGTAATTGGAAGAAATATGGAAGCAATCCAAATGAAAATAGGAAACAATAATATAGAATAAGTAAAGCCGTTCAATTACCTAGGATCAATGATCACTGAAGATCTAGACTATTTCGAAACCATCAAACACAGAATAAGTAATGGATGGATAAGAATGGGCAGACTACAAAAAATATGGAATAATAAAAGATTATGCAAAGAACTCAAATTAAAGATGTATAAATCAATGACAATTCACACAGTACTCACATTACTGTGTAAAACACACGATAATCACACAGTAATACAGAGTATGGCTTCGAATGCTGGATCTTAAGAAAATAAGAAACAGATAAACTCATTGCTTTTAAAATGAAATGCCTAAGAAAAATTAACAGAACAAACTGCACAGAAAACAAACAAATGAAAAAGTCAGAGAAGGACTTAACTTTAAAGAAATAATAATTACAGCACTAAAAAAGAGCCAAATAATCTGGTTTGGACATGTTTCAAGAATGAACCCAGTAAAACTACCAAACATATTATTAAATGGTAGAACTGAAGGACAGCCCAGCAGAAGAAGACCAAGAAAGAAATGGATTGACAACATTAAGGAAAGCACCCACTTAAACTCCATAATAGAACTTCATAAAAAGACAGCATACAAAAAGAAATTGCAAAAATTCATCTTTGAGGAACGAGCTGCCATTAGCAGAAGAGAAGAAGATATATATTCTTCTTCTTCTCATTATTATTATTCGTGACACCTCCAAGGAGTCCGAAGAATTATCGTGGGAGAACACCTACTATACAACTATCTCCACCTAAGCTCTACTACCAATTATCTCCATCAACATCATCTATTTATATAATCAAATTTATATAAAAAAAATCAGCTAACGCCTATGTTATTCCCGTATAGGGAGTAGACGGGGCCGCTTACCCTATCTAAATACTCGAGACTGAGTGGGCAGTTCAATCTCCACTGGTAGCCAATCAAAGAGATAGCTGGCCCAAGGCTATCACTGACTCATCGGTACGCAGAGAAGAAGGCGGCAAGCTAGTGCCGCCATCTCGTGGTCTCTAACATTAACACAATATTTTTAATGTCTGAAAATAGTGTGGGTTCTGCGGTCAATTTTCTTGAGTTTAGGGGACGAAAAAGCCGAGTTTTCGGGAGAAAAAACCGAGCTTTCCCATGCCAGAGATCGACTAACTCGGGAACCAGCCGAAAAACGGCTTAGAAAAAGTTCCTCTAGTCGGTGACTAGATTTGAATCACGAAATCCTTTCTTCGTGCAGTCAAGCGCTGGAGAGTGAGATGCCACTTCGACTGAGCTACACAGGGTATTATAAAATAAGTTTAATGACTATTACCGAGAGAAAAGATGGCAAGATATATTTAACAAGATACTACTAGTTTACTAGTTTCGTTACAAGAACATCATCAGGTATCATACTCAAAGAAGTATATAAAAAACTACAGAGACTTAACATTGTACTAACAGAACAAGTGAAAAACAGTAGCATGTTTGAAAAAATGCAAGTATGAGTTCCATACAAACGAATACTACGCGCTGTCGCGAGTGCGCCAGTACTGAACAGAAGCAACGTGTGCGTCCGAGAGATTGTAACTTAGGCTGTTGTTGATATGAGAGGAATCTAGAGAAATTTCTCTTGATTCAACAATCTTTCTTTCCAGTTCATCGTAGCACACATGGATATTAGCAGTTTGAGTCCAGTTTACAAGGTGCTGGCGGCCTTCGTCTGAGTTAGCAGAAAAGAGAACGTGGCTAGAGAGAGCGCTAGCTCTAGTCCTGTTATAGGAGATATCTCTACGGTGTTCATCCAAACGTAGAAGGATGGATTTAGCAGTCTGCCCATAATATGGCTTTCCGCAATCACATAAAATCTTGTAGACTCCTGGAAACTGAGTAGGAAGATGTTTCTGTTTATATTTGCAAAGTAATGAACGAAGTTTTGGAAGCGTAGTGTAGCACGTTTTGAAGTTAAATTTCTTGAGAATCTTTGCCAGTTTTGGTGAAAGAGAGCTGATGTAAGGCAAGGAGATGAAGGCTCTTGGGGGAGAGGGATCTTCAGCAGTAGTTGAGTGCCTGGGGGAAAGAAATTTGTCAATCTTCTTTGGAGAGAAGCCATTGTTGATAAACGTTTTTTTAAGAAAACTGAGTTCATTTATAATTTCTGTTTCTTCTGTAAGTAATGATTTGGCTCGGTGGGCTAAAGTGGAAATAATACCACATTTTTGTGGGGGATAATGATGGGAGGAAGCATGAAGGTATCTGTCAGTATGAGTAGGCTTTCTAAAAATTGAGATTTTAATGTTCTCAGCACATCTGGTAAGTTTGAGGTCTAAAAAGGGAAGACAATCATCCGATTCCAGTTCGAGGGTGAAAGAGATTTTTTCGTGGCATTTGTTTAGGTGGTCTAAAAATAAATAGAGGTTATTGACGCCGTCTTCCCAGATGAGGAAAATATCATCAATATATCGGAACCAGACTTTTGGTTTAAAGTGAAAGGAGTTAATAGCTTTTCCTTCAAATTCGTTGAGAAATGTATCCGCAAGAATCGGAGAGAGTATGGTCTCGCCAAGATTCACAAAAATAACTGCCCACTGAGACCTATAGTTGAGGGCATACACTCTCCCACTTATAATCTCTCCAAATTTCTAGCGAGTTTTCTAAGAAATCTTTCTGGAATTTCTTCTTCACATATTAAAAACTCTGAAGATTTTGTTTCTAAAATCAAGGACATCAAACTTAAAAAAACAGATTTAATGGCCAGTTTTGATATTGTTTCTCTCTTTACAAATGTTCCTGCTCAAGAAGTCCTCGATCTTCTCAAGAATAAATTATCAAAAAAACTCTTTGCTCTTCTCTCCCATTGCATAAAGTCAGGATACTTCAAATATGACAACAAGATCTACTTACAAACTCAGATCTGGCTATGGGCAGCCCACGCTCTCCGATTCTTGCGGATATATTTCTCAACGAATTTGAAGGAAAAGCTATTAACTCCTTTCACTTTAAACCAAAAGTCTGGTTCCGATATATTGATGATATTTTCCTCATCTGGGAAGACGGCGTCAATAACCTCTATTTATTTTTAGACCACCTAAACAAATGCCACGAAAAAATCTCTTTCACCCTCGAACTGGAATCGGATGACTGTCTTCCCTTTTTAGACCTCAAACTTACCAGATGTGCTGAGAACATTAAAATCTCAATTTTTAGAAAGCCTACTCATACTGACAGATACCTTCATGCTTCCTCCCATCATTATCCCCCACAAAAATGTGGTATTATTTCCACTTTAGCCCACCGAGCCAAATCATTACTTACAGAAGAAACAGAAATTATAAATGAACTCAGTTTTCTTAAAAAAACGTTTATCAACAATGGCTTCTCTCCAAAGAAGATTGACAAATTTCTTTCCCCCAGGCACTCAACTACTGCTGAAGATCCCCCTCCCCCAAGAGCCTTCATCTCCTTGCCTTACATCAGCTCTCTTTCACCAAAACTAGCAAAGATTCTCAAGAAATTTATCTTCAAAACGTGCTACACTACGCTTCCAAAACTTCGTTCATTACTTTGCAAATATAAACAGAAACATCTTCCTACTCAGTTTCCAGGAGTCTACAAGATTTTATGTGATTGCGGAAAGCCATATTATGGACAGACTGCTAAATCCATCCTTCTACGTTTGGATGAACACCGTAGAGATATCTCCTATAACAGGACTAGAGCTAGCGCTCTCTCTAGCCACGTTCTCTTTTCTGCTAACTCAGACGAAGGCCGCCAGCACCTTGTAAACTGGACTCAAACTGCTAATATCCATGTGTGCTACGATGAACTGGAAAGAAAGATTGTTGAATCAAGAGAAATTTCTCTAGATTCCTCTCATATCAACAACAGCCTAAGTTACAATCTCTCGGACGCACACGTTGCTTCTGTTCAGTACTGGCGCACTCGCGACAGCGCGTAGTATTCGTTTGTATGGAACTCATACTTGCATTTTTTCAAACATGCTACTGTATTTCACTTGTTCTGTTAGTACAATGTTAAGTCTCTGTAGTTTTTTATATACTTCTTTGAGTATGATACCTGATGATGTTCTTGTAACGAAACTAGTAAACTAGTAGTATCTTGTTAAATATATCTTGCCATCTTTTCTCTCGGTAATAGTCATTAAACTTATTTTATATATATATATATTTTTTTTTAGTGGAAAGAAAGATTTTCCTTTCGAATATACAATAGAGAATGGAATATAAATGAATCAACATTACAGTACAGTTTCACTTTTATTCATTGTTCCGATGAAGTATATTGTCGTCGGCAATCCAGAACAGGGTAATAGTTGGATTCCATTCCTCTATGAATTTCGCGACAGTTCTTGTTTGTTTGTTAGTAATCAAGAAAAAGTGAAAGCCTGCTTTGTAGTTTCCAACGTTAGCTATATATGAGGGTTTTGGGACAATTCGGTGATGGAAGGGTGCTGGTTATTTCTTATGTGTTTTAGGTAGAAGCTGTAGATGATGGCCTTAGCGCAGATGAAGAGGAAATTGCATATTCTGTGTCTGTTTTCTTCTGTATGGACTAAATTCCAGTAGCCTTCTTGACTGTGTGCATAGTTACAAGTGCTAGAGTCAGCATTAAAAGCAAAGGTGATCATCGCTTTGTTAGCAGGACAGGTTAGATATGTGTGATCCAAGGTACCTGAAACTTCGCAGAAGAGACACAGATCCGTTTCTCTAAGTTGGAATTTGTAGAGCTTAGAAGGGGTTGCATGATGTTATGCCATATCCTCCACTGTATGTCGGAATCTGATTTAGCACACGTCGCTTTATACGGAAGAGTCATAGGGAACCTCCTGACCCAGACCACTTTATGGTCTGGGTCAGGAGGTTCCCTATGACTCTTATTCCTGCCCAGTTCCATGTAGGGAAAAGCAAGGGTTGGTCAGTTGCGAGACTTGTTATGTTTCTGTTCGAAAATAGAGGGTCTTTAAGGACAGCTGACTGTTGATCCTGTCTGTGTGTGATGAAGTTCTGTATTTTTCCACCGCTGTCGAGCCTCTCTGTAAAAATGAAATAGTTTAGGAGGTGATGGTGCAGATCTGGCCATTTGGAGGATTGTGGAAAGTGTGAGTCCTCTGGTGGATGATGTGATGATGTAATCGAAAGTGGTTACATAAGTGCGATGGGACTGAAGTGTCTTTAGGACAAAGATTATCTTGAAGTATTTAATCTTGTTTTCAAAGGAAATCAGGCATTGACCTCCCTTACTGAGTTTCTTGCGGAGTTCAGAGTATGTTGTCCAGTTATTATTGTTCCCAAGGAAACGTGTGATTTCCTTTTGAATATGATGGAGAAAGTCATCAGAGGGAGGGTGAGAACATTGAGGGTATGCCATAGTACACTCGCAACCATCTGGTTGACTATTAGTACTCTTCCTCTAAGTGAAGACATTGAACGAATCCTGTTCCATTTTCCTAACACTTGTTCAAAACGGTTATGCAGCTGTGATCAGTTCAGGTTATTATATATTTTGGTATTGCCAAGGTACACACCTAAGTATGTTTGTCCTTCATTTGACCAGGTACATTCGATCGGAGAATCAGCTCTAGACTTTCATCTGCCTGAACGCAAGCCAGTGGTTTTTGCAGAGTTTAATTTGGCCCCTGAGGCTTGTGCATATAGTCCGTGTGCTTCCTCGGTTACTGTCATTTCTTCTTCATTTCGAACTATTACAGTGACGTCATCGGCAATTGCTGACAGGGTTATTTTTTTATGTGATTCAATTATGCTGGTTCGTTTGGAGATGATGGTGTCGTGCACTCTTTTTAAGAAGGGTTCAATGGTCCAGTGTGTATAATTGGCCAGAGAGAGGACATCATTGCTTGATCCCTCGAGAGTATGACAAAGTGCTGGTGAGCCTGTTGTTGATTTTTAAACAGAAGCATGCATCCCTGTAAAGCAATTGCACTGTTTCGATAATGAGAGGACCATAGCCGAATGCCTTTAGGACTTCATAAACGTACTCGTGCTCTACTCTGGCGAAAGACTTCTGATCAAGGCTTTCGCGTGCCAGGTTTTAATTGTGGCTGTTTGCAATGTAGATGAGATCCCTTATTAAATGGAGGTTATCATGTATCGATCTTCCTGAAACAGAATAGGTTTGAGGTTAGCCAATAATGTCACGCAGTGTTGGCTTTATTCGGTTTGCTATAACTTTGGAAATGATTTTGCAGTCGGCATTGATTATTGATATAGGACGCCAGTTTCGAATGTCTGTGTGGTTTCCCTTCTTTGGTATCAATTGTGCTACTGAGGTCATGACGGATTGTGGGAGACCAATGAGGTAGGCTTCTTGCAGTGTTTTAAGTAGTCCGAGTTGATTCCAGAAGACTTGGAAAAACTCTGTGGTGAGACCGTCAAGTCCGGGAGATTTGTTCTTTGGCAAGGTTGTACATGCAGTTTTCAGTTCATTTAGACTGATTGGGTTTTCTAAGTGGTTCCGATCTATTGCAGAGATTTTTATTTGTTCCTTTCAATGAGGTGAATGGCATGAAGGGATGTTCCTGTAGAGCTATATACATTCTTGTCGTGTTGTAGGATTTCAGAAGTGATTTTGCTTGGATTTTCTGTGATGCTGCCATCTTGAAGTCTAATAGAGAAGATGCAGTTTGCTGCCTGGTATTTTTTTTCACACTGAAAAAATATTTTGTGGGGACATCTGAAAGATTTATTTGTATGTGCCGCGATCAAAGTAGGGCACGTTTTGCAGGTAATTCTGAGTGTCTTTGCATGGCTTCGAGGGCTGAATGATATTCAGGACTTTCTTCTGGGAGATACTTGAGCTGTTCTTCAAGTTTTCTGATGCAAATGTTTCTCTATTGATTCTTCTGGTGACTCTAGATTTGCGTAAAGGATTTTATTTGTGATTTTAGGTGGGGCCACCTTGTTTTCATTGGTTCTGTATTCCCCTTCAATTGAGTGAGGTTAGTTATTAAATCCTGAGTGTTTGTTATGTATTCTGGATCTTTCAGGAGGGTATTGTTGAAGATCCAATAGGCACTTCCTGATTTGGATGCTTCCAACGATAATGAAAGTTGCAGGTTGATGAAGAAATGATCTGAGATGTAGGAAGGAATGTGTGAGATGTTTCTAACTAGAGGAACAATGTGTTTGGAAATGTAGTATATGTCCAGTCATGCTTGGTAGAGTGGCCTATTAGTTGCTGTGATTGCTGACCTTCATGTGTAGGACTTCTTATCTGGATGTTGATGTCGAAAGATGTCAGTGAGTTCATTATTGTATACCAGTATTTGAAGTTGGTTTATTAATGAGCTATGATGTTCAGTACATTGAAGTCTGTCTTTTTCTTGGTCAAGAGTGCAATTAAATTCTCCAGCTATTATGATATGTTTTTGGTCAATACTGGAAAGATGGTTTTGAATGAAATCCAAGATTTGTGATGCCATAGCATCCTGCTGTGGTATGTAGGTAATTTACATATGCAGGGTTGGTTAGGTGCTTTTATGTGAGCATACAAGGCGTGTCATGGTATATCAGATAACTTTTAGTTTTTAAGGAAATTTATGATGTACATCTAAGCTAACTCCTGCTCCATGATGTTGTTGGGCTGCAGAGTGATGTAGGTCATAAGGCGACTCTACCCATCTTCTAGATAAATTGATGAAGAGTTGATATTTGTTTCTTGCAGAAGTAATAGGTCTACATGATGTTTTTGTACCTGGTCAAGGACTATTCTATTGCATAAAGCAGAGGCACATCCTCTTGCATTGAGAGAATAAAGGCTCAACGACATTATTTTTACGAAACTTTAATTGTAACTTGAATCTAATATTGATCCTGGTATTGTGTTTGTAGCCCATTAATCGCTTACTACTGTTAACCTCTGCTCTGCCCTTTTTACATTTTAATTTTGAGTGTTGATCCTGAAGTTGAGATAATAGTTCCGCGATTCTTATGGTGTATTTAAGGGCTATATTTAATTTGAGAGGAGCCTCGCACTTTCTGTATGAAGGATGACAGCTTCTTCATCACACTGAGGTTCCCATGGTTAGGGGACCCTCAATGTGGGGAAGTTACCCCTCAGCTTCTTCCTCTTCTAAGTCGCGATGTGGGAGTACAGTTTCCTCATCATCTGGGAACTCTGTTTCTCCTTGGCTGGCTGCAGGTAATGAAATGCCACTTTGAGAGTTTCTTCTATCAGATGAGGTTTTGAATTAGTGGAAGGCTGGGTTGGTGATTCTGGTTTTGTGTCTTGGGATTGCTTTTAATTATTTCATCCGAGTCATCTCTGTTGGTAGGATCTGTGTTTTCATGCTGTTTGTGCAGTGAGATTTCGTTATCAGAGCTTTGGATCTCATTACTCGACAGAACCTTGTCATTTCCAGTTAGGGATTTTCTTGGCTCTGAAATTTGATGGGGAGAGAATTTTTGGTTTACTTTTTCCTATGCTTGGATTTTCTTCGCGTAAGACGTTGTTCTGTTCGACTGGTTTGCTATTCTGGCTGGGATATTTGTTGATGGTAATATAGGGCCATTGTTTCCTAATGTCACCCTCTTCAATGCAGAAGAAGCACTGTGATAAGACAGATAAGTAGAAAGTGTCGGTTATTCCATTTATGTCCGTGTTGATTAATTTTGGTAGGTCGTGTAGTGCGTCGTTGTTTGGAAAATGCATTAATGCTTGTCTTCGAAAGCTTTTAACATGGGAGAATTCGGGTTTTTTCGTAGAGCTGCCGACAATGTGCGTATTTTTCCTTTAACAGAACCCTATCTTGATAACATGGATCTGATGAGTTGATGTGGAATTTCAGGGGGAACATTTTATACGGTTTCTTTTGTCGGAGCCAATGCTATTGAGGCTGCTTCGAAGTGATAATCGCCGATATCGACGCCTTTTTGCAGTACGGTTTGTGCCCATCAGATGTGGCTGAAATATACCTGCACAGTACAAGCTACACAGAAAGCGTCAGTAATATTTTTTGCTGGTACAATTTTGGCGATCGTTGTTAGATACTCTTCTAGTGGGATGTTTTCTTTGGTTGCAAAGATAACAATTCAATTTTCTCGAGAAGTAATGTTGCTAACAGTGGTAGTTATTTTTGTGTTAATCGGTTTACTGCTGACTCATGTGGAATTTGTGTGTGAAATCAGTGTTTTGGGGGACGATAGGATATTTCCGTTTGATAGAACATTAGCGTAAGATTTGGAATTGACTGACCTGTTTTCTGTGTCCATAGCTCCCGTGAACTTTGCTCTTTCTTCCGGGTCCGAGGTCGTGGGGAGTCCTTGCTTTGCTCAGTCAGTGGTAGTACAGGAATGTGTGGTTGCCATGGCAGGTGATCTTTCGCTGGCGATTGCCGCAGGTGAGGAAAGCAGCTAGCGCAGGTGGCAAAGAAGGAATTATGGCGTCGAAGTTGAAGATATATAGCAACTCATGCACCAGGAGAAGAAAACTGTCATAAATCACTTATCACTACACTTACGCGTACACAACTAGTATGAGTGGACAGCTCTCAGATTGGAGAATATATCTATATAAAAAACTAAGTCATTCCTTGCGGATAAACTTATGAAAGGTGGGAGAAGGCAGGGGCAGTATGAACGCATGTACAACACCTTGGCCACCTAGCAGAGAGATATTAGATACATAGTTATGCCGGCCAGGTTCGCGAGTGGTTAGTGTATCTGCCTCCAGCCGAAAGGCTGCGGATCCGAATCTCGCCGTGGGCATGGATGTTTGTGATTTTCTGTGAAAATACTAGTGGTGGTGAGAGGTAGATGGCGTTGGTGTAGTAGTAGAAGTTAGAGATTTTAAAATCGGGTCATTTCGGCAGAAAAATTAGAAAACATCGACGCAAATTAATACAAGAAAATAAATGTCAATTTTATTTACACACAATATTCAATTCGTCGTTTTATAACATTTTATAACAATGTGATTACAAAAATGCAGTTTTTTTTTTTGTCGCTCAATTCAACAATTTGAATCGTTTATTATTTTTTTCATTTACATAAAAATAAATCAGAGCCGTATTGGTTTACTAAAGATCAAGCTAGAACACTGAATTAGTTTAAAACACTGCTGTATTAAAAAAAAAAAAATCGACTGAAAATGCCATTGTTAATTCGAAACATTGAGTAGCGGTTTACGTCACAATAAGATATTATTAACAGTGTCTAATTACACCTCCTGCTTCAACAGAGTTGCGTGTAATACTTTATTTCGCACAGTATAACAATTGATATACTCTTTCTTCAGGGTCGGAGGTCGGTCGTGCAATGGATCCTTATGTAGTTCAAGCAGAACAAATCGCCAAAGACATTGTAGAAAGAAGCCACTACTCAGTTTTTTTAGTTAACAAAAGCAGAGGCGCCAAACTACTTGAATATATTGTCAATTGCGAAAGTTAGTATTCTTGAAGAAACTTGGTTCATTTAAATTAAATTGTGATATTTAATTCGCTTTTAATGGATTCTTCCAATTTCTCATGCAACGTGTATGATTTATTTCAGAAAAGAAAGACAACCTGAGATATGAACTTCAAGTTGAAAGAGAAAGAAGAGAACAGGCAGAAGGTGAGTGTCTGCCAAATTTTATTGTAAACTTTAATGAAGTCTGAAATTTCAGGAGGACCGTTTGACACCATATTTATAATAATCTATTATTACATGGAGATATAATGAGAAGCTCGCGTGTGTGTGTGTGTGTGTGTGTGTGTGTGTGTGTGTGTGTGTGTGTGTGTGTGTGTGTGTGTGTGTGTGTGTGTGTGTGTGTGTGTGTGTGTGTGTGTGTGTGTGTGTGTGTGTGTGTGTGTGTGTGTGTGTGTGTGTGTGTGTGTGTGTGTGTGTGTGTGCGTGCGTGCGTGTGTGTGCGCGTGTGTGTGTGTGTGTGATGCCAATTTCTTAATGATGCCAAATTTTTTATTGCAGTATTGAATCAACAGTTATCAAACAAACTGAAATGTGTGGAAGAGAAATTTGCGCGACAAACAAATGATTTCGTAAGTACTTAACTGATGATAACGCGTTTTGCGTTTTCTGCTTATTATCATGAAATGTATTACGACGACTTAGCTTTTTTTTTTTTTTAGCATACAGCCGTATGTGGTTCCTTGGGAACTTTACTAGTCATCCAGAAGAAGCTCGTCCAAGTAAATATAACTTTTGTTTCCTTAAAAATTTTCGAATTTTTCGTGGTTGCAATTTAAACACATTTTCTTTGAATTCTTAAGGGGTGTTCATATTTATTTCATTTATTTTCAGTATGAGTGCAATAGTTATAGGGTTGCTTTGGTCGGTAAAATAATGTCTACTCGTAGTAAAATCATTAAAGGCAACATTGATTGCGATCACCTACTCTAATTTGGTTGTTTATTTTAGGATTTGAAAGAGCTCCAAATGTTAATTACCCACGAAGAGGCAGTTCGCCAGAGTACTGAGAGATTAGTACAGGAAATGACCCAAATAACGAATAGTTTGGTAGATCTTCCTTTGTTAACGAACCGCCCACCTCAAGGTTATTCAATCAGCAATGATTCATTGACAACCCATAATTCAAGATTCGCCACCATTCCATCAATTGGAACTCTCGATGAATTTCTGGAGATTGTAACAGAATTGGAAGATGCAGAAACAAAATTTGTTGCCCCGAAAAACTTCTTTCACTTTTTTTTCAATCAATAGCTAATTTTACTGTTTAACTTCACTAAATTATAAATCTATATTGTAGTGTGGATCAAGAATGGCTCTTAATCAGAAATTAAACTGTAGTTTATAGATGTTAACGTGTTCTTTCCTCACTGTCTCAATAATTTTCGTTAGCTTACAGCCTGTTAGTCGAGGAGAAAGGAAGTATTAATTCTAGAAGGCTTAATTCATTTCTGAGAGCAGTGGTAGTGTCAGTTTGAAGTCCTGATACTCGCCTGTTTAGCGATGATGATTCAAATTCCGACGATCAGGGAGGCATTTCTAATCTATCCAAAATCGCATTCAAAAAGCAGATTGAAATGTAAGCAGTCTGTTCCCCAAAAGAAAGCTAAGTGTGGTGTAAAAGATAAAAGTTCTGGAGATGCAGAAAATTGGAGCCTCACCTTGCAAATACCTTCTTAATTTACTGATGTTGATGAGGGAAATCTTTCTAGTTGTGAAGATAGCGAGTTTGCGTATTTTAGACATGCCTTCGTGCGGAAGATGAGTGAACGTCACTAAAGGCATGCCAGCTTGTTCTCATTTTCCATTCACACGTAAGCCAGAAATTAGTCATGATTTGACTCAAACTTTTTGGCCAAAATAAACGTTAAAATGACTAAACACCGCCGATTAGGCATATGTGGGTCACTGAAGAGACACCCAGAAACCGTTTCTGTGGCCAGTGTTCTTCCCTTTCTCTCCCACTGGGATGAGAAAAATGATGGAAATTCATAAAGATGTTAAACCCGTCTGATGACTTCATCGAAACCTTTGTGTGTACTTTCACTCGTGTGTGTGTGTGTGTGTGTGTGTGTGTGTGTGTGTGTGTGTGTGTGTGTGTGTGTGTGTGTGTGTGTGTGTGTGTGTGTGTGTGTGTGTGTGTGTGTGTGTGTGTGTGTGTGTGTGTGTGTGTGTGTGTGTGTGTGTGTGTGTGTGTGTGTGTGTGTGTGTGTGTGTGTGTGTGTGTGTGTGTGTGTGTGTGTGTGTGAGAGAGAGAGAGAGAGAGAGAGAGAGAGAGAGAGAGAGAGAGAGAGAGAGAGAAAGTAGGCACCCTCCTTCGATGAGTCTTTGGACTCCCTAGAAGTTTATGTAATAATAATAATAATATACTCGCACAGACTAAGACCCATCGTAGAAGGTATTGATTCTTCCCCACACACAAGTTTTCAAAACATTTCACCAAAGTTTTAAAAGATTAAGATTCTCGACCACATCCTTCCACAAGAATTCAGTATACTTTGCTTCGGTTGTTAAATACATGCGGCTCATAAAGAAAAATTAATTTACGACAAGTTTCGGTGTTACTTCCCTCTTTACTAATATGCCCAAAGAAGTAGTTTTATTTATTTTAAAAGATCAATTATCAGAAGAAAGTTATGTCATTCCTGCCCCACTGTGTAAATTCTGGTCATTTTCATTTTTAAAATACTTTTTACAAACATACCTTCGGTTTAACTATGAGCAACCGATTATCTCCTATCTTAGCAAATTTATATTTAGTAAAATTAAAAAAAAAAAAAAAAAGCAATGAGTTCCTTCCTATTAAAACCAAAATTATGAAAAATATATGTTTTTTTAATTTCTTACTTTCGGAGTCATGGACGAAATTCTTTAAAGGAGTTTCTTTCCTAAGGAAGGAAAGAAAAATGACATGGCATGGTTCCAACATGTAAGAGCTGATAAATATATTTCAAGTGCTAGGGGAAGTGTTCTCTCAATACCCCCTTATTTGATCACATGGGAGGGTGCATTGATAGTAGTACTGCGTTTGAAGAGCTCTGAAAGATAAGTTATTATTATTATTATTATTATTAATCACGACACCTCCAAGGAGTCCGAAGACTCATCGCGGGAGGACGCCCATTGTACAGCTCTTCGTCTCCACCGAACTTCTACTAGCAATCATCTACATCAGCGCCATCTACCGCCCACCACAGATAGATTTTTTTTTAATTGCGTTTGTTCTAAAGGCCGATTTGTCTGTATGCGGGATGAAAAATCCGAGTTTCCGGGAGAAAAAATCCTTCTACCGTCGTATGAGATCGGCTAACTCACCTTCAATTTAAAAAGTACATATAAAGATTCCTCCTGTCATGACGAGACTCGAACTTAGGCCTTTTCCAATTGAAGGGCGCAACGCACCGTCGTTCTTTTAATTGCGCTACTGAGGCACTAAGTTATTTAGTTTTTTTTTTTTTTTTACAAAACTAGCGTTATTAGTTTAAAAATTGTACTAGAATTAGAATGCATTGCGGAGATAATTAGTTTAGCTTAAAAAGTTTGTTTTAAATAGAGTTAATTTAGTATTTTGATAAGACACGGTAGATATGCAGCGCAGTACATGGGACCAAAACGAAGATAGGCAATGGCGTCCAAATCGCCGGATTTGTTTGAAGAATTTAACCAAAGGGAATTAATTCGTCCAGTGTAAGATCTGTGGAATGTATGCTTTGCCGAGAACGGCTGGACTTTGGTTTGAGAGCGATAGTAGTTAAAATGAAGAGTTAGCTGCAATGAGGGAGATAGATCGATTGCGCGGAGTGATACATAGGGCCAAGCTGCAGCTGGAGCGATTACAAAAATGTCTACCGTGTGGATCAGCTAACAAAAAGAAAAAAAAAATCTAACAAGTGCGTGATAAGATAAATCAGAAATTGATCGGGAGTGAAAGAAAAATTAAGGAGCGAGTGTTATATAAATAGTAAAAGGTGTAATAGATGAGAGTTTGACAAAATCGTGCTTTCCGGGTGCAAAAATAAATAATATAAGTGAGGCTATTAGAGCACAGAAGCATAGGATGAAAGAAATGATAGTAGTGGCCGGAACGAATGATTTAAGAGGTAGAAAATTTGCTATGAGAGAGGACTTGAAAGAATTACTAGAGCTATCAAAAGGAAAGAGTGAGAGAGTTAAGATAGTTAGTCTGTTTGCAGCGGCATGACAGAGTAGAGTTGAGAAGGAGGGCCATAACTGCGAATGACTCTATGCTTAGGTTATGCAGGAGTAGTGGTGGTGTGGAGTTTGTGGATGTGTGGGGTGTGTTTGATGGGCGAAAGGACTTATACAAGAAGACGGTTTGCATCTGAATGGATTTAGTGTTTGGAGACTGGAAAAATTGTTGCTGAATAAAGTGAAAGTAGATGTGCAGAATCAGGGAAAACAGAGCTTTTAGGGAGGGGTGGTGATTCTGTAGAGTGGACATGTAGACATCAGTGAGGCGGTTGAGTGTAAGGGTGGGTATAATATGCCTGAGTCAGGACGAAAGATAACTAAACAAAATGGGAAAGTTAGTAGTGGCTTTGAGCTTCGCAACCATATGCCTGGGGAAGGAGTGTCCTAGGTTCGATTCCCGTCCACGACGTGAGGAGCTTAAGGATCTTCCTCAGCCATAGCCAAGTTAGCCGGTCTTGGGCGTGGGCAGCAGGGTTTTTTCCGCCAGTTTATCTGGGGTTTTTCATCCCGCAAGCAGGCAAACCGGCCCCGTGTGTTCACGTTACAGTATTTATGACTGTAACATACAGGTTACAGTCATAAATACTTACGACAAGGAAGGCAACGGGAAACCACCTTGCTCATAATCATCTCTCTCCCTAGAATGGTAGCATATAGCTACCCTCCCGCGGCCGTATGGTAGATGGGAACCAGAAGGAGTATAAGGCGTTAAAATAGGGGTGGGATAGGGGACTTGTGCACTTTATTTACACTAATGCCAGGAGTATTCAGAATAGGAAGGAGGAATTTTTGGCCTTGATTAGTTCTTCCTGGCTACAGGTTATTGGCATTCTGTTAGCCATGTCTCACTAAAGAAAATTCTAATTAAAACGATATAGTTAGTGGGATAGAATGTGAGGAGTATAGTGTGTTCAGGAAAGAGGGAGAAAATAATGGGAGAAGGAGTGTTATTGATGATAGCTGATAAACTGCAACCAAAGAGAATAGAAGTTCAACTGCAGGATAGTGAAAATAGAACATTTGAGGCTATCTGGAGTGAGATTGAGGTCAATAGAACAAAATTTACAGTTGTGCGCTGCTATAGACCAGGCAATGGAATAGATGATGGAGTAGTATGCATAGGCAAATAGACTCGATTAGTGGCAGAAAGGTAATTATTATGGGGGATTTCACCTATGGTAACATTCATTGGAGGGAGGACAGGACACATGGGAGGAAGGAAATGAATTTTATGCAGTCACTAAGGGATAACTATCTGAGACAGCATATAATGGAATATATTAGGAGTTCGAGAGTGCTTCACTTAGTAATTGCATATGGGAAATTGACTATTATGAATATGACCATATTTCCACCAGTTGGTGAGAGTGACCACAAGGTCTTGACCTGGGAAGTGGCTAAATGTGTGGAATTTTCAATTAAGACGGGTACATGTGGAATTAATGGACTGGTAAGTATGACAAGCTTAGGAGATTGCTTGGATCAGTGACATGGCATGTTAAACTGCAAGGGCTGAATTTTGGTAATGCATGGGAAGGATAAAGGAGTGTTTGAGGGAGGTAATGGCTATCTTCCTATCTAGAGTCCAGAGAGTAAATCAAGTGGGAGTTAAATGAATGAATAAGACCATTAAGCTTGAGCTCCAAAAAAAAGAAACAATTGTGGATGAAATTTAAAGTGAAAGGTGAACTGCAGGCACAAGAACAGCACAAAGCACAGGCTGAAGGGTAACTAGTGTTGTAAGAAAAGCAAAAGCAGATTATGAAAGGAAATTAGCAATGCAAGCTAAAGTAAATCCGAAACAGTTCTTTCGATATGTTTAAAGTAAAGAAAAAATGTATACTGCAAAATGATTTTAAAGAATGCCGATGGCAGGGAGGTAAATGAATCAGCTGAAATAGTAGAATTACTAAGCTAACACTTTGCAAGAGTCTATCATTCAGGCTGTGATATTGAAAGAATGAGAGAACGAATGGCTGATACAGGAATTGAAGTGAATGAAATGGAGGTGAATAGTATATTACAGAACCTTAATGTAAATACATCTGTGGGATTGGATGGTATACCAGCCCGAGTCTTACGTGAAGCGGCAAAGGAATTGTCAGTTCTCTTGACCATATTGTTTAATTTAAGTCTAAGCTCTGAGTTAGTCCCTATGAGGTGGAAAGGGGGGGAGGAATAGTTCCATTGCATAAATGAGGTTAAAAGACTGTTGTTGCAAATTACCGACCGATCAGCATATCAGGAATCGTTGTCAAGGTCTTGGAGAAAATAGTCAAGAGGAATGGATAGATGAAAATAAGATACTGTATGGGACAGCATGGTTATATAAAGGATAAATCATGCCTCACTAACTTGCTCACGTTTTATAATATGGTAACGGCTGAACTGGATAAGGGTAATGGATTTACAGTGATACTGCTGGACTTTGCTAAGGCTTTTGACAGGATACCACATGGAATTCTTATCAGTAAACTGCAGCACATAGGGATGGATATCAGGTTGGTGAGATATATAGTTGGGTGGTTAATGGAGAGATATCAGAGAGTACTTTATTCAGGAGTGGAGTCCAAAAGAAGTGGAGCCCAACTGTTGCTAGTGGTGTGTCGCAGGGTTCTATTCTTGGACCAGTGCTGTTTAATTTGTTCATTAATGAAATAGGAAAGAATCTGAGAGGAACTGTTCATTTATTTGCAGATGATGCAAAGTTGGGTAGACTAATACTGAATGCACATGATGTCAAATTTTTGTAGGATGATTTGGATAGATTGGCAATCTGGGCTAATGAGAATGGATGTCGATTTAATGTGGCAAAATGTAAGGTTATACATTTTGGGGAAAAAATTAGCAGCAGTATATCACATTGGTGGAACTGTACTCCAGGAGGTTGACGAAGCCAGAGATTTGGGTGTGTTGGTAGATAGGGAGTTGAAGTTTGGGGGCGGGACACATAGAAAAAGTGGCAAAATCAGCTCATCAAATCACTTGGTTACTTAAGAATACTTTGACAAGCAGAGATAAGCAAGTTATTGTTCCTCTTTATCGAGAATTAATAAGACCCATCTTGACTACTGTGTCGATCTGTGCCCCCCCCCCAGGTGGGGAGGAGTTAGAGAGGATCCAGAGGCGAGTGACCAAGATGATAGCTGGTATATGGAATGAACCTTATAAGAACAGGTTGAAGATTTGTGGGTTACAGAAATTGGTTGATAGATGGAAAAGGGGTGATATTATTGAGACATTCAAGTTACTGAAGGGTTTCTATAAGATTAATTTTCAGAGGACATTTTTTCAGAACTGGTCTGCTGATGGGAGAATTAGGGGTCATCCATGGAAACTGAGCAAGAGTGTAGTTAGCAAGGGTGTTAGAACTAGGTTTTTTACTTGGAGAGTGGTGAATGAGTGGAATAAGCTGCCAGAGTTTGATGTGGGTGGCATGACAGTATCTATCATGCTTTGCTTTGAACTCAAAGCAAAGTATGATAGATACTGTGCGAATGCTGAATAGTTGTTCTTGATATGATGTTTAAGGCCTCCCTTGATGAGTCTAAGGAATCCTTGGAGTTGCCCGTAATAATAATAATAATAATAATAATAATAATAATAATAATAATAATAATAATAATAATTGTCTGAACAGTTAGCATCCAAGAATACAATTTTCATCAGAATTGGCAGTTCACGATTCTCTCCTCGCCTTCTTGAATGTAAAACACACTCGTGTGTCAGAATAACTGAAGATCCCTATTTATAGAAACCCTCACATACTCTCAGATACCTTCATGGCCAATCTCATCATTATGCGCACCCAGAAGTTTGGCATTATTTTTGTTTTCATAAAAATGCTGGCTCCCTCCTCTTTGAAGAAGAAGAGATCATCAAAAAACTACAGCTTCTTGTTACAACATTTCATTAAAACGGCTATCCTTCACAGACAGTTCGTCAGCTACTTTTTAATCCACCTGCTCTCCGTACTGATGTAACAGGCTTGGTATCTCTACCATATTAAAATTCTCAAGGAATTTTAAACTGGCACTTCTTTTCCTCTTTTTATAAATTATATTACTCTTTATAAATTATACTTTATAAATTATGAATTACTCGGTACACCTAAACTGAAAAACGACTCCTAAAGTATCCAGAAATTTATCGTCTTTGGTGCAAATTCAATGTGCGCTGTTTAGATGAAGACCTAGCGCACTATCTATTCACGTTGGTAATTCTGGCTGCTTTAACAAGGAGGATTCTGTCATTTATTCAGTGATCTAGAACAAATCAGAAAACATTTTTTAGATACTAAGATGCACTGGATAGAAGAATTGTGGAATGAACAGAAGCTGTACTCATTCCAGGCCATTTTAACACAACCCTTATTTATAACCTATCCTAAATGTTACTGTTCCACTGTCCCCCTTTGGTATACGCTAGAGCAGTGTTTCTCAACCTGTGGTCCCTGGGACCAGAGGTGGTCCGCGACGATGGGACAGGTGGTCCGCAGGCAGACTTAAATTAATTAATTATATATATATATATATATATTTAACCAAACAAATTAAAATTGAATAAACAAGTAAACATTATTGAAATCAAATGGAGACTAAAAATACAACAAATAGCGTCAGAATGTTTAAAGACAGAAGCAATAAAACTATATTGTTGTTCACTTCACCCCTCTTTCATTACTCGTCATTCTGGCACCACAATAATATGTAGCAGCACAATGACGAATAATAGTTTTATTGCTTCCGCCTTCCCTTGCTGTTTTGTCAGATTTGAAGTGCACATGTTTTATCCACATTTCAACCAATTGCTTGTTGTTTATTGATTTTTATTACTGAAGGTTTTTCTCCTTCGATCAAGGCTCAGTATACATTCAGAAGTCTTAAATGATACTTGGGCAAAGTGTGTCATGAGTTAACCCCAGTATTTATATATTTATATATTTCTCGGAAACGTTTTTTAATAGGAAATATAACAGTTCTTATTTTTGGAATTCGGGTTTACTTGGCTTGGAGATGAAAGTGAACAGAAACCTCAATGTGTTTTGTGTTATGAAGTGTTGTCGAACGAGTGCATGAAACCAGTGAAACTCCGACATTTAGAAACTGAACATTGTGATGTAAAAAATAAGCAAATTGAAAAAAAATAACCAATTTCAGCCACTCTTAATGACATTAAATCATGGGAAAGATGTAGTTTCGGCCATAGTTTCGATTAATAGCAAGGCACTGGAAGCATCTATCTCTTAAGTTTGCACATAGTGAAAACAGGGAAACCGCGTTCTATCAGGGAAAATTTATTACTTCCAACAATAAAAGATGTGGTAAAAACTATGTTTGGCAACAAGTTACTAAAAGATGTTGATTTGACTCCTCTTTGAATGACACTGTAGGTCTCAAATTAATGATATGGCAGGTGACGTAGAATCTCAGTTAATCGAAAGAGTTAAGAAGAGCCCTTATTATGCGTTACAAATAAACGAGACTACTGATGTTACAGATAATGCGCAGTTAATATGCTACGTAAGATATGCGCATGAGAATAACATTCATGACGATATTCTGTTTTGAAGAACTTTGTCATCCCGAATAATTGGAGAAGAAATATTTTACACTCTCAATAATTACATAATACACAAAGGGATCCAAAAAGAAAAATGCATGGGCTTTTGTTCGGATGGAGCTCGCAGCTCTTACAGGCGGGCATAGATGGGGGGTATTTCTATGGTCAAGGAAGTGGCTCCAGATATGAATTGGGTATATTGTTTCATACATAGGGAAAGGTTGGCCTCCAAAGGAATGCCACCAGAATTTAAAACTGTGCTACACAACGTTGTAAAGCTAGTTAATTTTATTCAGGCTCTACCGCTAAATAACAAGTTATTTTCAGTATTCTGCGATGAAATGGACAGTGAATATATAACTTTTTTATACGAGCATACAACTTTTGCGTCATTCTGAAATTCGCTGGATTTCCAGGGCGAAGTACAAAATAAACAAGCTTATTTCAATTAAGACATGAAGTTTTATTGTTTGTAAATGAACGTAATTCTAATTTTGCATCACTCCTTGTTGACGAAGCATGGTTATCAACACTATCCTATCTTTCAGACATTTTTTTTCGAAATTAAATGAACTAATTCTCTTCCTTCAGGGAAATTAACTTTTCTTGATGCCTACGACAAAATAAACATTCAGGAAAAAAAAAAAAAAACTGGTGTTGTGCATCAGTTACGTAAAAGACAGATAAGTTGCTTCTTTTCCGACATTGGAATCATTTTTAGTGGAAAATGATCTTTTTGTTGATTTTGAGTTTCTGGAAAGGGTTTGTGACTACCTCAAAACTCTGAAACAGAATTTTGAAACATATTTTCCAAATAACTTGTATAAGAAGTTTATGTCGGTTCGAGATCTATTTCTGGCTTATAGTCACGAGAACCACCTTTCGTTATCGAAAAAAAGAGCATTTAATTGAGTTTTCAAGTGACAGTGGGCTTGAAATGCAATTCTGTGATCTTGATTTGTCTCGATTCTGGATCTCAGTTTCAGTGAGAAGAAGTGAATTTCCCGAATTATCTGAAGAAGCATCGAAAATCATCATGCAGTTTTCTTCAACCTATCTTTGTGAGAAAGGATTTTCAGCATTCTTTCAAATAAAACAAAATACAGAAATCGTCTTAGTGTGTGTGTGTGTGTGTGTGTGTGTGTGTGTGTGTGTGTGTGTGTGTGTGTGTGTGTGTGTGTGTGTGTGTGTGTGTGTGTGTGTGTGTGTGTGTGTGTGTGTGTGTGTGTGTGTGTGTGTGTGTGTGTGTGTGTGTGTGTGTGTGTACGTGCGTGTGTGTGCCGATCGTCGACTGAAGTTTACCAATATTGAGCCAGATATCCAGCAACTCTGCAAAGGCCAAGAATCTGAACCATCTCATTAAAAGTGAGTAGTAACATAATTATATATTATTTATTTGGACTACAGTTTCCGATTATTCTCGTTACTGGTTTTGGAATTAATCCATTTCCAAAATCGGACAAAATCGGGGATGAAACAGCAGTTACACAAAGTGACATCACGGTGAGGCTCAGCTCTGCTAGCAAGGAGGATAGCTGTCCGCGTCCCGTTTAGCAAAGTTCCGTATCTCGTACGGTCGCTTGCGAGAATATGCGGTCGAGCACACCGAATCCGTCGCATGCAGACAACAACGTCCGTATGGTTATGGATTGTACAGAAACACACATCACAAATTAACGAATACAAGCAGCACACAAGACGGATATAAATAAAACCACCACATGATTAATGAAACTGCCAGATTTAAGATGAGCACTGTTGTGCCTCTGAATAAAACAGGACGGATATAATTAAAACCACCATCATAACGCGATTAGTACAAATCAAATTCATACTGTATACATGGCATACGGTCACTGGCGGGAAAATGCGCCCGACCACGAGTATGGTACTTTGCGATTGACATCATGGGTTGAGCTTAATGAGTGTTGGTAGATGAATGAGGATCACATATAAAATATAAAAGTTGCTGTGGGCAGATGAATGGGGATTTCCGTTTATAGATATCGGGAAGGGAGTCACGTAACAGGATGTCAAATTTTTTTTGTTGGTCATGGAAAAAACTCCACAGGGAAATTAGGCGATTCATATCTGCAGGAAGTGTGTGTAGATGGGGGGAATTAATGGCTTTGGAATGTTATGAGTAAAGTTTTTGGGTATATGCAGGGGATGGTTTGGACAGGACAAGGGATGTCATCCATGATGGAATCCATTGATGTGAAGTTCATATTCAGTATTATGATGAATGGAGTAAGAGAAGAACAACATTTTTTTCTCGTCTCACAAAGCACTTAGCAAAAGGAACAGTTTACATGTGGCAGGTCTAATAAGAGAGTGCGTGAAGATAAAAATTGTTGTGGGGCTAGATTCATGAGTATGGGCAGATGAATGGGGATTACGCATAAAATATAAAAATTGCTATAGGTAGATGAATGGGGAATAAAGATAAACGTCGTTGTCGGCAGATGAACCAAAGTATCACCGGGACAGCACTGACATTCCCCATTGATTTGCCCATGGTACCAATGGTGCTAAAAATGTTGTGGGGTGAGCTTAATGAGTGTGGGTAAATAAATGAATAAAATACCACCTCCCTATTTATAGAGACAGGAAGTAGTTACTGCCATGTGTCCTCTCTAGAGGAGCATCTCTAGTTAGTCCTTCCATTTCTTATCCGATCCAGTGCTGTGATGACCTTGCTAAACACACTCTTATTAATGAATTATGCAGGGAGTTCCTCCAGATGATGGTACAGAAGTAATTACTTTCCTCAAATTAACACTGTAACATAAGGAAATTAGAGAATAATATGTTTAACAGCAATATATTTCAACCTGAAAATTACAGTTCATCCTCAGTCACACAGAACCGAAATAAATAACAGAGGATACATTGTTATTATTAATTTTAATGTTAATAAACTGTGATTAGAATAAGAGTCGTCTATGTCTAAAATACTGAAACTCAATCATTCCAATTCAGGTTCGAACGGTGGAGTAAGGCTTCGTCGCTTTCTTTTACTAAACGATCGAACGTGTGCAATGATTGGGTAAGCGTATTTTAGAACCTAGGGTATTCTGATATCAATATAAATATCAATCATGTTGTGCAAGCCCAAATTTCTCAGATTTTCTATTAAAGTAAGTAAGGTGTTCTTGCATTCTTTCCTCCTATTGAAATCCAGTTCGAAGAAAGCAATTAACAATCATACGAAACTTGGAAGACGCACGAATGGCAACAGGGGATCGTTTATTTTCAAAAGATGGGAACCACGATAATAATTTTTTGAAATGAATGAATGTAGGTACTATTATAATTTTTAAGGATTCTAGTGATTGATTCCTCAGGCTGGCAAATTAGATAACACATGGGACTGAGTCTGATGGAAGTAGCTTTGCCATCTGACTAATATTGAACCTTTTCAATCAAATAAACAATCAAATTTTCAGCTGGCAAATAATACTGCACTTCGTATACATTGATCGTTCTTGATTGAGTGACAGGATAAAAGCATACTACTTCGACAGTCTCTGTGACTGGAATTTGTGCACTCCCCTGTGTAAGAGTTATATACACAAATCGTTCATCTCTGTTGCACACTTTCCATCTTTTAGGTTCCTACGCGAACTCTAACATGAAGCAGTGGCGCGCCCAGAGAGGCCCTTGGGACCATGGTCCCGCAAATAAAAAGGAAAAAATAAAAACTAGAAAATTTTCCAATAATCTTTTCCTAATTAATATATATATATACATATTTAAATTTATGTTGTGTCGTATCTTCTATTTCTATACTACTTATGAATTAGCGATCATTGCAGATGCTCAGTGATAGGTCGTATGGGAAGCGTAGTGTGCATTTTCAAATCGTCTACTCAACTCCCCCCCGCCCACACACACCCGAATATTGAATCCTGAGTGTGCAATGCTATGAAAAATAACCAAACACATTCTAGTGTCAGTGTGGATCAGTGAAGGCCAGTGAAAATTTTAAGTGGGGGGTTCTGCATGTACAAAATAAGAAAAATAAATATTTTTTTCCTAATCGGTAACTAATTTATTAATAAGTTAATTTACACATTAAAAAATTTGCTTTATTAAAATTATTATTTGAAAATAATATTTTAATATTATTTTCATGACCAGTGTCGGATTCACTTGTTACGTACAGTGACAAGTGCAAACGAATATCAGCGAGTCTAGCCGCAACTGACCGAACGTGATAATTCCGACACTACGTTAGATCACAGAGCATTTGTTTCGTAATCTAAAGCGTTAATCGAATAATTCTAAGTATTAACTATTCAATCAATGTCGAAACATAAGCTGTAACCTTTAAGATGTACTGCATTTATATAATGTTGTAAGCATTGTTATTATTTATAAACACAAACAAAATTTTTTTTTTTTTTTTTTCCTTGGGGGTTCTGCAGCGTCGCACTGCTTATGTACCAGTCGCCACGCGGGCGTAAAACAATCACAAAAGAAATAATCCAAAAATATGAAAAAATCAACAAAAATTGGGAAAAAAATAAATAAATGTATTCCAGAAAAAAAAAAAAAAGCAAAAAATGTTAAACTTTTAACCCAATAAATATGCTTCCATACCCATTTCTTAAGCATCCGGGTGGTCAACAGAAATATTAATGCTATACTTAGTCTTCAAAACCCAATCACTCGCCTCCTTCAGAGCATTCTACCTATATCCGAATAACGTATTCCATGAATAACGTATACCTTTCTGTGAAAAGGAGGGGAATGCGCGCTTTGTCACATCCAGCATTCCTTGCAAAAGGTCATTTATCTAGAATTCGCATACTTTGATGTGCTCTGGTTAAAGTTTTTTTTTTTTTTTAAATCTCACATTCTAATCTTTTCATTTGCTGCTTTTGTTCTTCAAATTCAAACACCCATGGTCCGTTCTTGGGTTACATATCTCTAAACGTTAAAATCATAATGTTTATTTACCCACTTGTGAGATTATCTTGATAGGAGATTTCATATATTTCAATTAAAGAATAAACTGTCGCTAACTTTATTTATTAGCAGGCAGGAAGCCAAATTATTTGTTATCAGACATAACCTAATTCATATAGATTACATACTAGCCACAATACTAGATAATCTTCATCATTTTTCCAACACGTGATCTTTTTCTTGAAGAGACCTAAATATAAACTCTTACCTACTGGCAGCTCCAAACGTGATATTAACCATGCCTGATTTTGTACAAATCGATCTCCCTACAGTCAATCTCTACCAACCTTTTTGAATATACGTATTTCTTTGTCAATGCTGGTGTAGCCCAAGTTTCATACTCTAATCCAGAAGCCTCTAATTTTGATGACACTATACTCTAGTTCACTTCATCATTGGAGAAATAAACTGTAATATTCAAATGATTCAATATTTATGATCTTCCATAACCTATATCTTAAACATTGATTTTCCTCACTGCTATCAAGTAGAGTGAACTTAGCGTGAATTTAAATCCATTCGGATGCAAAACCATTCTTCCTGTACAAGTGTTTTGTCCGTCAAACTCACCCCACTCATCCATAATTTCCACATCATCCCTCCTCCATGACCTACACATCGAACTCATTCGCAATTATGGCCCTCATTCTCAGCTCTACTCTGTTATACTGTGGCAGACTCACTAGCTTAACACTCTCACTCTTTTATTTGACTACTTTCAGTAATATTTTCATGTCCTCCCTTATGCTATAATTTTCTCCTTTCAAATCATTCGTTCCAGTGAAAACAACAAACTCTTTCACTTTATTCATTTGTGCTCGAATAGCCTTACGAACATCGTTAATTGTTCCAACCGGGAAACACAGTTTTGTCAATCTCTCGCTAACCACACCTGTTATGATTGACTCGCCATATCAGATTCGCTGCTTGACATTTCTTTCCCTGCTAGTGAAATATTCATTTATCTTATTTCGCACTTCTTTCGTTCTGATGTCAACGGAATCACGAGCCAGACGTTTTTTCATTCGTTGCCGCTCCCGCTTCGCCCAGTGTATCTTTCTGCATAACCGAGCTATCCTCCTCAATACAGCGAAAACTTTATTCTTTACATCCATCATACTACTGTTTTTCGATCACCACTCTCTCTCTCTCTCTCTCTCTCTCTCTCTCTCTCTCTCTCTCTCTCTCTCTCTCTCTCTCTCTCTCTCAACTGCTGTATAACTTTTAACTCCTGTTTTCAATACATCTTCACAGACATTTGCACGAGTATTCTTTGTTCCGTCCATCGCTTCAATCTCACGACATAACACCGCACTTTTCGCCCCTGCTTTCATAGCATTTTCGGCACACTTTCTCAACACTATCACTTTGAAATTAAATTCCATTTGCCTCTGGTAATGCGTACATATCGCAGATATTGCACTGTACAAAGACACTTTGGTTGAATTTTTTAAACAGTGATGCCTTGGACGCCATTGTTATGCTTCGCATCAGTACCATGCGCTCTTCTACGCAACTTACCTTGCAGAAAGACTATATTAACAATATAGCTTTCAGAGCTCTCCAAACACTGGCCCACAACCATACGCCGCCTTATGGGCGTATCCCTCATTTTCTCAACATTCTCATTCAATTCTTTAGCTATCATCAGCAATATCATCTCCAGTCTTATTCCCTCTATCCTCTCTGAAAATGCAATACCCTTAATATTCTGTCCCCGTAATTATACCAGGTCTCACTAATACCTATAATTTTTTGGCCAAGCTTGCCATTACATTACAAGCTTATATTTCAAGCTTAGCAATGCCAAAAACTCCTCACTCTTATTCCTGATATACTTCTGTCATGCGCGAACATCCATTTCAACATCCACTTGAACTCACTTTTCTTTTGTCTAATGTCATTATCAACCCATTCGAATTGGAAACCGGGGAAATCACATTCAGAATTGAACAATTTCTGTACACACCCGTTTATCACAGGAGTGACTAGACACATGATTAGGTGCACCCTCCCTAATATCTCTAGTCTAACTGATTTTGCACTTCCAAACGCTCAACAGCACTTTCTCCAAATATCTAACTCAAAAACCATTTAAATGCAATTCGTCTGGCATATATAAGTTCTTTCGTCCATCAAATTCACTCGATCAATAAACTTCAAACCACTTTTCCTCCTTCAAAATCTGCTCACTGACTCATGAACAAAGGTCGCCCTTCTCAACTGTACCCTGTGATACCGAAGCAGCAAACTCATAATTTTTACTATCTTAGTCTTCATTTTTGCATCTTGCAATAGCTCTTCCATATCTTATCTCACTGTATATTTATACCCTTTACAATCCTTTGTTTTTATCATAATCATCATCTCATCTATTTCACCTGAGAAACATACTTTTGTCACGTATTCATTAAATATACCTCATATTAGGGAATCTCCATACAATGTAGAATTATAATTTGAAGTTTCTTGCGCTTACACACTTTCAGAATTAACATTTTTTTCATTATACTTCCTGCTGTAATATATGAAAATCGTTTCTCCAGCTGCTCTAGTTCTATTCCTCGTTTTATCCTATGAAAGACGCAACGTATACGCGCGATTTCACTCCTCATTATAATTTCATCCGCCACTTCTTTTGTGCTATCATTCCACAGTCACTTCATCAGCCAATACTTTCAAGCTCCGATTCGTAGTAGCAGTATCATTTAGAACTTCAGCATTCGCCAGACCACTTTCCCTATCATTCTTTATATCATTAACATATAGAGATGAAGTGTTCCGAAAAAGAAGATGACGAGTGAAGTACCAGAAGATTCTGTTTTGTTGACACTATTGTTTAGATTCTATATCAGTGATAAAGTTCGCGATGCAAAATGAGATATTCAGTTGTTTGCTGATGGTAATAGGAAGGGCAATGTCAGGAAATTCTGACATGTTTTTGTTATAAGATGATTTGAATCGGATGTTGTTGCTTTGGGAAGAATGGAGTTGTTATTGTTGCAAAACGTAAAGCTCACATACCACTGACTGAATTAGTAATCCTCATATAAATGTGTGCAATGTCAGTTACGCAACATATATGCAAAATATTTGGTGATGTGCATCACCAAATGATCTAGTTAACTATTTAAGGAAGCTGATGGTCAGTAACCATCAACAGTATCGATCATGATAGGGAAAAAACAAAGGATCGCCAGAGTTCGATAAAGGACTTTCTGTAAGTGCCAGTCTGACTGGAGCCACAATTTTGGAAATAGTATAGCTGACTGGTTTCAGAATAGGTGAGATATGCCAAGTATTTAATCAGTGGTAAAATAGCTTAGTTTGCTTGTCTCTAAGAGGCATAACTCTGGAGTCTATCCACATACTGGTAGAAGTCCAAAAGGATTTCCTTTTGGGCTTCTACCAAGAATTTTAATATTTATTTTCTTCTTAAGGATAGTCATTTTCTGTATGAAAAACATGTTCTGTCTACTGCAACTATTTAAATTTTTATATATGAGATATTGTGAAATCTTTATAAATTTCAAATTCACAGTTGCGTCTGATTTTTCGGAGACAATCAAATAATCGCAGTTCAATCTCCACGTTTTGACAATTAGTAATAACTGGGCCATGAGTATCATTAATTATAAGTGGATTCAGATTAAGCGATGGCTGTCATGTACCGTCAACTTGTTGGCTCTAAGAACAATGCACTATGTTATTGTTTAAAATAATGTGAGTTCTACAGTCCATTTTCTGAATTGTCGGGACGAAAAGCTCGAGATTCCGAGGGAAAAACCGCTTGACCATGCCAAAGGTCGAATAACTCGGGAACTGGATGAAGAAAGGCTTAGAAAATTTTTTTTTTTAGTAGGCAATTGATCTTAGGTCATTCTTCGGGTGTGCTGCAACTGTGGATCGAAATGCCACTTTCATAATATTAATAGAAGTGGCGTTTGTCGTCCACCGCGCTAAATCGCTCGCTGTGAGAGTGTTGGGCGTTCAATTCTAGTCACAGACTAGAGGAACTTTTACTAAGTCTTTTTGTTGACTGCTTCCATAGTTAGTCGAGGTCTGGCATGGTTAAGCGGATTTTTTCTCCCAGAAAGTAGGGTTTTTCGTTTCCTAAACTCAAGAAAATCGAACGTACAACCAACATGATTTTCGGACTTTAAAGATAGTGTTAGGATACCAGATACTAGATAAAGGCACTTGTTTGCCTCTACTTTTCACTGGATGCCATTAATAATTAGTAAGTCTTGGGCCAGCTATCTCTAAATGATAGGGATTGAACTCCCCCTCCTCAGTCTCCAAACGTTAAGGTTAAAACGGCCTCACCTACTCCCTATATGGAAATAAAAGGCGTTAGCTGATTTTTTATGTACAGGTAGTCCCCGGGTAACGAACGAGATACGTACCTGAGAACGTCTTGAAGTCGGATTTGTACGTAACTCGAATCCTTGATGAACAATGCATATACGGTAATAATAATAATAATAATAATAATAATAATAATAATAATAATAATAATAATAATAATAATAATAATAATAATAATAATACCCCTGTGCTTTCCGTTAGCATAAAGGTGCTGCACCAACGAACCGCTTACCCCATGCCGGTCTGTTTACATGCGTGGTAGAAACTAGTTCCCGAATTATTAATTTAAAAAAAAAATCGGCTAACTCCTTTTTATTCCCGTATCGGAAATAGGCCAGGCCGTTTTCATACTATCTAACTGTTGGAGACTGAGTGGGCAGTTCAATCTCCACTTTTACCCAATCAGAGATAGCTGGCTCAAGGCTATCTCTAATTAAACGGCATGCAGTGAAGAGAATGGCTCAAAAAGTGCCGCCATCTCGTGGTCCCTGACCCTAACAATATATTCAATATCTGAAAATAGTGTGGGTTCGACGATCGATTCTCTTGAGTTTCCGGGAGAAAAAATCCGCTTGCCCGTGCCATACATCGACTAACTCGGGAACCGGTCGATAAAAGGCTTACAAAAATTTCCTCTAATCCACGACTAGATTCGAAACGAAGTCTTCCTTCGTGCGGTCAAGCGCCGTGGTATGTAAACTCCACATCCTCTGAGCTACACAGGGCTCTCAATTATTATTTATTAAAATTTATAATTGTTATTAATTTTTAAAATTATGTGTAGCTCAGTGGATGTGCTGTTTGTACACCAAGGCGCTTGGCCTCACGAAGGAAGACTTCTTGGTTTTCGAATCTAGTCGACGACTAGAGGAAATTTTCCTAAGCCTTTTTTCGACCGGTTCCCGAGTTATTCGATCGCTGGCACGGGCAAGCGGGTTTTTTTCTCCCGGAAATTCGCGTTTTTCGTTCCGTAACCTCAAGAAAATCGACCATACAACCGACATTATTTCAGACATTAAATATGTATTGTGTTAGGTAGGGACCACGAGATGGCGTCTCTCTTCACTGCGTGTCGCTTAATTAGTTATAGCCTTGTTCCAGCTATCTCTGATTGGCTGCCAGTGGAGATTGAACTGCCCCCACTCAGTCTCCAAAAGTTAAATAGTACGAAAACGGCCTCGCCTACTTCCGATACGGGAATGAAAAGGAGTTAGCTGATTATTTTTTAAATTTAATTATTTAAATATTAATTATCCTTATGGTGAGCCTTGGGAACCCGTTCATAAGTATGGAACGCCGTAAGTCGGATCGTCCGTAACCCGGGAACCGCCTGTATTTATTTTTCAGTTACGATATTTTGTGCAACGGCAGTTGGGAAACTGTGACCTAGCTCCATTTGACACTAAACAAATTTGCATATTTGCTGATCAGCTTGAATTTGACTTTACGGAACAGGCTAAAAGTGACTAATTAGAATGTGCTAAGTTGTAGTATATTCAAAAATTATTGACTGAAAATTAAATATTGTGAAATTAAAAATATTTTTAGCGCAATTATGTGACATGTGCATTTTAAGCAACACATACGTGCACAGTTTAGATGGAACATGACCATAGTTATATAAAATTTGTGTCATTTTTAATGTGTTGTAATGTGTATTACAGGTACTCTATTTGAACATGTAAGTGTAACTGTTGTCTTCAATGTCATTTCATTAAAAGTAACAACAGCAACAAAAAAAATACCTAACGCTTTTTTTTCCGCGCCGTTTCAGCAATATCTAACTTTGGGGGAAATTCAATCTCCACCGGTTGCTAATCAACGATACCTAGCCCAAGACTATCTTTAATTATACATGTCATACGATGGAGAGAGGCGTCCTGAGAAATGCTGCTATTACCTGGTACCTAATTCCAACACAATGTTTAATGTCTGAAATTAGTGTGGATTCTACGGTTGATTTTCTTGAGTTTATTGGACGAAAACCCCGAGTTTCTGGGAGTAAAAACCTGTTTCCCGTGCCATAGATGGACTTTCTCTGGAACCAATCGAAAAAAGCCTTTAGAAAAGTTCCTGTAGTCGGATACTAGAATCGAACTGAAGACGCGTTCATCACCATGATTAACGAAGCAATTTTTACCCTTTTAATACGATCAACTTCGAAGACTTTTGATGGCTATTCCAGCAATGATGTTAATGGTTTCTAAAATTAGGTTTTTGTTTTAGAATTTGCCGACATTTCAGGTCTCTAATCAGCAGACTCTTTTCTGTATTTAACTCCCATGGTAAGTAAGAATACTTGTGAACGTCTTTAGGCATAGATTAAAATCATCAGATATTATGAAATCATTTGGAGGATTAATGTAGGGTTAAAAGAAAAGGATATGAAACTGACAATCAGAGACGGCATTGCCAAACAGATAAAAAAAAATTTAAATAAGAAAAGGAATTGGAAACTACAGTCTACAGATTCACACATTCTGGAAAGTCATTAAAACAATAACAAATGGAGCAGCAGAAAAATCCATAGGAATGAAACCACAAGAACCGAAAAAGCCATGGACCATTATTGAAGTACTAAGTAAAATGCAAGAAAGACGTAAAACTTAAAATATTAATACAGCAGAAGGACAATCTAACCTACAGGAAGATAAAGAATATTACGCATAAAACAGAAGTATAAACACTTTTTGTACTAAATGACAAACAGGGAAACTCAATAACTGCTATAAAGAAGATGAAATGGCAAGAATATGTACAAGAACTGAATAAAGACACAAAACCAAGCCTGCAATTGCCAGAAAGGAGAGCTAAAGTCATAAATAATATAATGCAAATTACTCATGACGATTTCGACAATGCACTCATGCAACTATACAACGACTAAGGCATCAGACGCATATATAATACTAATCGCAGTAATTAAGGAATCAAGTGAACAGGTAAAAGACAAGGTATTTATATATTGTTGATATTTGAGTAGGAGCCTGTGTAGCTCAGTAGAAGTGGCGCTAGTGGCGTACTGTGTGTGTGTGTGTGTGCAGTGTGGATTTAGTGCTCCTAAAAGATATGTATTTTTTCGTATTTTAGTTGATAATATTATGTTACCTTATTGTAGTAAGAGCCTGTGTAGCTCAGTGGAAGTGGCAAGCCGCGCTCTGCGATTTTAAACGTGTAGTGTCATGCAGTGGCGCAGCTAGGGGAGTGCGGAGGGGGTGGTCCGCCCTGGGTGGCACTTTGACCCCTTTTGAAGGGGTCAAAGTGCCATTTTAATTCTAAAATACAGTGTCGAAAATTCAGTTCCAAATATTGTAATACTGCTGCGAATTTTCCTCTCACAATTGCTGTAAGGGTTGCTAGTTGTGAGAGGAGTTTTTCTAAATAAAATTTGATTAAGAATTACCTACATTACTATGAAATGGACTTCTCCAATGTCATGGACGATTTTGCTAATAGAAAAGCAAGAAAAATAACATTTTAGACTGTTGAAATTAAAGTTTTACTTAAAAAATAAACAGTGTTTTAATTTATTTCCCTATACGTCTTTTTGACTTTCTGTAGAATTTTTGGTGTGTATTGAGAGGGCTGCAAATTCAAGAACCGCCCCGGGCGGCAACAGCTCTACCTACGCCACTGGAGTCATGGCACATTCCTCGCCATTAAAGCTGATCCGTGACGATGCAAGTTCGTCACTGGTTCATTCGCAATCAACAGCAATTGTAAAGGTTTTAACAAGTAAAGTAAGTAATTTTGAATCCCGTTTATCGTTAAATTCAGAAAACATGAAAATGGAAAATTATAATGTTAAACCGGCCAAGTCAACCAATAGTAGTGGCGAAGAGAATTCATTACCGGTTAGTGGAACGAAGTCGGTAAATTCTGCAATTAGTAATTTAGACCTTTTAAAGTCATTAAACCTACCCTAGAACATGGACTGGTCAAAGACAGTTGAAATGTGACCCGAAGTTTAGTCCTTATAAAGAGGAAGATATAATAAAGAGCTTGGGAAAGGAAGCAAAAGGAAGTGACGCATGGCACCTTGGGCAATTGATGTACAATTATGTCTTTCTTCTATCCTTTAAAAAATTAGCGTTTAAGGAATAGTTTACGAATACGGGCAACATTAAAGTGAGAAACGGAACGTGCGAAATTATTAACATAAATTCTCCCAAGAAAGTAGAAATTCTCGTGCACTGGATGTCACCGCATGTACCAAATAAATTGGTTGCGTTACATTTTGAAAAAATATGGTAAAATAGAGTTTATAGACAAAATCGCTACGATTAAAAATGATTGGGCAAATGTTCTCAGCAATAAAAAGAAAGTTATTCTAGAATTAAACAAAGGAGTGAAAATTGAGGAAATTCCGGATGCCGGGTAAAGAAGATAACCGGAATTGTGGTGATTCCAGGAAGATCTTCGTCGTGCTTTAGGTGTAAGAAAAGAGGTCATCTGAGAAGGCAATGTGTGGAGCCAAAATGCAAGAACTGCTTTCCCATCGGACATAGTGCTGATAATTGTACAGGAAGCACATATGCATCGGTTTTAAGGAGGAAAGTGGATGATCAGGAAATGAATGAAATAGAAGAATTGAAAGATGACGTGAAGATAATGAAATAGCAATAAATATACAGACACAAGAAGAAAGAATTCAGGATAAGAAAGCAATGTTACAGGAAGGTATTCAAACAAATACTCATCCAGTGATAGAAAGTACTGGGAAGAGAAAACTGAAGCGGAAGATGATAAAGGTGTGCAGGTACACCGAAAGATGATGCCACAAAAGAACCAGAAACAAGCATGAAAAATGAAGAAAGCATTAAAAAACAGACTATAAAATACACGGAAATAGAATCTTAACAAGAGATTGAGAAAATTGGGAAAAAAGACGAAAGTATTAAAACACAAAACACAAAATGTATAACTGTTGTGAAGAGAGAATCTGGACAGCAAATGGAAATAAGTCAAATTGAGAAAAATGAAAAAACAAAGAGTGTTCCGGAAACCACTGGTAACATTAAAATACAAAGAGAAATAAAGAATATATCCCCAGTGGAAATGAGTGGCCTTTGTAACCCAAAACAGAGAAGAATGAAAATAAAAGTCACTCCAAATATCACAAGAACAGGAAATAAAAAAAGTAAATGAAAAAAGAAATCTGTACAAATAATAATATAAACAGCACACAGCATTGAAGTGATGAGTCTAAATTGTAATGGTCTAAATCATAAGGATACTCAAAATTTATTAGTAAACCAAATATTTAAATCATTTCCAGATATTATAATGCTACAAGAAACAAAAATTTGCTCTATAGAAACCATGCAAAATTAAAAAAAAAGAACAACTCCCCATTATATTTTAACCCACGAATTTGCAAGTAATAGTAATAGTGGTGGACTGATAACTCTGATAACTGATAATAATGATAACTGATAACTGATAATAATGTATGTGGACCAACAAAACGGGCAGAAAAAAAATATTTTCTAAACAAATGAAGCATCCTCTATTGCAAAAAAAACATTGCCATAGTTGCAGGGGACAAGAATTTTATAGAAAATAAGTTAAAAGACCAAGAGAAAATTACTGAAGTACTACATAAGGAATACACTAACCTTTTTAAAGACTGTGGACTTACTGATGGTTTCAGGTTTTTATATACGATGAAAAAAGTATTCACCTACTGCGCTCCGGGTAATTCATCCAGAATAGACAGAATTTACCTTCCAACCTATCGAGAAATAACTGTAAAGAATGTTAAATGTACTCCAGTCGTATTCAGTGATCACTACATAGTAGATGCTAAACTTCAGTATTCGCAAAAAAGATAAATTAAAACATTTATTAATCGGAACTTTCCATTATGGAAATTCAATGAAAAGCTATCAGTGGAAAGTGAATTTAATACGGAAGTACAAAATATAATAGTTGAAGCTGAAAAATATGAATACGCAATCAGTGCGTGGGAAATATTTAAGTTAAACATCAAAAAGTCGGCTATCCAAATGGGAAGTAAAATAAAGAATCAGCAAAAGAGAGAACAGGAAGAAGATCTTAAAAAGTTATATAGCGTATACTACTCAGACAGAACAAACAGACAAGTAAAAGCCGAAATAAATCAATTAAAAATAAAATAAAAGAATTACAATACAAAGAAATAGAAGGTGCATGGTTACGGGTGCGTTTAAAAGCTGTGGAAAATTATGAAGGCAAAACATCCACTGCCTGGCTATTCGAAAGAGACAGCAACGAAAGAAGGATAAAGGCTCTGCAATATGAAGGGGGAAACATTGCAAGAAGATGCAGACTCACTGAGGGTTTCCTACAAACACTTTACAGCTCTATTCACAGGAAAAGAGAGTGATACCATTGAACGAAATAAATTCATGTAATTTCTACCCAGGATAACTAAAATAGAGGCTGAAGAGATTGATGCCCCCATTAAAATATCGGAATGCAAAAATACAATAAAGCATCCCCCGAAGAGATAATCTCCCGGAGCAGATGGTTTAACTGGCGAATTCTACAAAAGGTACTTTGAAAAGTTTGAAAACGTGTTTATGAGGATGATTAAACAAATGTTAAAAACACAGTAAAACCAAAAAACTTCAACAGTGGATACATCACATTAATACCACAAGTTTCCCATCCAGAAAAACAGAAGGATATAAAAAATGGAGAGATATAACATTGTTAAACACTGACTATAAAATGATCTCAAAAATCCTCACAAACAGAATACAGAGATGCTTACAGAACCTTGTGTCGCCTAATTAAGCGTGTACAGTTAAAGGAAGAAAAATAACAGATACCATAACACAACTTAGATGTATATACGAATACTATCAATTGACCAACAGACCATGCATATTACGAAGTCTAGACATCGAAAGAGCTTTTGACACAGTGAGTTATGAATACATCTTTGAAGTAGCAAAAGTATTAGGATTTGGAGCAAACTTTAGGAACTGGTTAAAACTATTTTATGAAAATGCACAAAGTCGTATAATCATAAATAAAAAACTCTCCCACCTGTCCAAATCAATTGTTCCGTACGACAAGGGCGGCCACTCTTTGTATTAGCAATCGAACCACTAATCAGTGCAATAAACACAAAGAAACAAATTCAAGGAACAAATATTCATGGAAAAAGCGAAGCAAAATTGCTAGCGTACGCAGATGACATAACAGTCACTCTAGAAAATAAAAAATACATGGAGGAAACAATAAAAATATTGAACTCCTTTGCAAAGGCTTCAGTTCTTAGGGTGAACGTGGCGAAGTCTTGCTGTTTGGTGGTTGGCGATTGGAAAAAGGAACCAAAATTCCCGGCAGGAATGTTGAGAAAAAATTATTGCTAGTATTAGGAATAGAATTTGGAGGTATGGATACACATGTAGATCAATGGAAAGAGTTGTATGAAGCCATATTTAAAAAATTAATAATATGCGAAATAGACACCTTTCCGTGAGAGTCAAAGCTAGGATATGTACTTAGCCTCCAGACTGTGGTACAAAATTCATAACATTTTATACCATGGACAGTGGGTAGATAAAATTCACATGCTCCTTGCAACATACATATGAGGTTCACAATATGAACCAATGCGCCATACAGCACTCTTCCATGAAATAGAAGCTGGAGCTCTCGGCCTAGTAAACATACATCTATAAACATTCATTATCAGAGCCATAACTGCAATAAAAGCACATATTAAATCATACCATGGATATGCAATTGCGTTTCTGCAAAAAGGTCATCAGCTCTCTTCCTTCATTCGATCAAAAAGAGACCACCCGGAATGTTCACCGAAATGGCTAAAGGATACCGGTTTATAGAAAAAAATTACGGCATTGAGAAATTACTATATACGAAAACAAGAGCAATATATGCAAAGCTAACTAGAACCATTTTTCCAGTACCTCAGCATCGAGAACAAAAACGAGGGAAGCTCAAATTAAGTTCAGTGTTAAACAATATATTTCGTCTTCCAACAAATCCGTTCTACAAAACCGTTTTCTTTAAAGTTCATTATGCATGTTTGCCAACTAAAATGTGGGTTGTAGCAAGAGGAATACCACCAGCGTTCTTGCAAACCTGTCAGTTCTGTAAAGAGCGAGAAACACTTTATCACATGATGATTTATTGTAAAATAGCAGAAGAAATCTGGAGTCTTGTGAAACAATGGATGCCTCAGAATCAAATAATTAATGAAAATCTATTATTTTGGGTAAACGAGAAAACGTTAAGCAGAGTACAAACAATCATAATTATCATAATAATGTATACTATCTGGACATACAGGTATGACCATATGTACGACAGAAAAAGACAGGAAAGATATAAAGAAGCATGAAGGTATCTGTCGGTATGAGCATGTTTTCTAAAAATTGAGATTTTAATACTTTCAGAACATCTGGTAAGCATCAGATATAGAAAGCGGAGGCAGTCATCGGATTCCATTTCGAAGGTAAAAGAGAACTTTTCATGAAACTTGTTTAGGTGGTCCAAAAAAAAATTGAGTTTGTTGACACCGTCTTGCCAAAAGAAACAGAAATTGAAAATGAACTCCTTTTTCTTAAAAAGACTTTTATGAATAATGGTTTCGCTTCTAATAAGATTGAAAAATTTCTTTCTCTCGGTCACTCAACTGCTTCTGAAGATCCCTCTTCGCCCAGAGCCTTTATTTCTTTGCCTTACATCAGCTATCTTTCACCAAAACTAGCTAAAATTCTCAAGAAATTTAACTTCAGAACTTGCTTCACTACGCTTCCAAAACTTCGCACCATACTTAGTAAACCTAAAGAGAAACATCTTCCAACTCAGTTTTCAGGAGTGTACAAGATCTTATGTGATTGTGGAAAGCCATACTACGGCCAAACTGATAAATCCATCCTTCTTCGTCTGGAAGAACACCGCAAAGATATTTACTACATACAGGACTAGAGCCATCGCTCTCTCTAGCCACGTTCTTTTCTCCGTTAACTCAGATGAAGGCAGCCAACACATTGTGGACTGGACACAAACTTCTAATATCCATGTGTGCTATGATGAACTTGAAAGAAAGATTGTCGAGATCAGAGAAATTGCCTTAGATTCTTCCCATATCAATAACTCCCTAAGTTTCAATCGTTTTGATACACACATTGCCTCTGTTCAATATTGGCGCAATCGTAACAGCACGTAGTCAATTTTTATTTGGAACTCAAACGTGCATTACTGTTTTCAAAATGTACTACTGTTTTTTTGGACCAGTACTGTTAATGCAATTTATAAGCCACAACTGTTATTTTTTTGTATATTTTTTTTGATTGTGATACCTGAAGAAGTTGATCAATTCAACATAAATAAACATAAATCAACTAAACGCCTTTTATTCCCTAATAGGGAGTAGGATCAATTCAACGAAACTAGTAAACTAGTGGTGTCTTTTTCAATAAACTATGTCATCTCTTTATCTCTCGGTATCAGTCATTTAAAATAATTTATAATATTTTCTACCGAGTAAAAATGAATGTTCAGAATATATATATATATATATATATATATATATATATATATATATATATATATATATGTTAAAGATACCAAGTAATTTTAAACTTGGTTTTACTCCATTTCCCAAGTAAGCAAACAGACAAAAAGTCAAGTTTGCGCCTGCAATTGATGCAAGTCTAACTGATCCTACAGGTAGTGCAAGACTAGGGCAACTCGTGGTAAAGGTGGGGCAAGCTCCGATCACTAATCTTAATATTTACCCTTAATGCCAAAACACATCTCCAAGAAGGGGATGTATGATGTTTTTTATTAAAGGCAAGGGGCCACTACCCAGACCGGTTTCGACCTTTATTGAGGCCTCATCAGTGGGAGCTAGGCTAGAATACCAAGATTTAGTAATACAGAGCTTGTAAGTATTTTACCAAAACAAGTTACCATAAGTTACCACAAGTTACCAAAACACATCTCCTTCTTGGAGATGTGTTTTGGCATTAAGGGTAAATATTAAGATTAGTGATCGGAGCTTGCCCCACCTTTACCACGAGTTGCCCTGGTCTTGCACTACCTGTAGGATCAGTTAGACCTGCATCAATTGCAGGCGCAAACTTGACTTTTTGTCTGTTTGCTTACTTGGGAAATGGAGTAAAACCAAGTTTAAAATTACTTGGTATCTTTAACATAATTTTACCCAAGGTAAAAATACTTTCTACATATATATATTCTGAACATTCATATATATATATATATATATATATATATATATATATATATATGTAGAAATTTTTTTACTTTAGGTATAATATATGTTAAAGATACCAAGCTATTAAAATGAAATGCCAAACGGCTAGTTTTCTGGCAACTTAATAGAAATTAAGAGGATAAAATTTTTATCCGCTTAATTTCTTGATACCTAGCTATTTTAAACCTGGTTTTACTCAATTTTCCAAGTAAGCAAACAGACAAATAAGTCAAGTTTGCGCCTGCACGTAGTGTGAGCCAAACTGACCCTCAAGGTGGTGCAAGTCTAGGCAATTCGTGGTAAAAATGGAATAAGCTCTGATCACTATTCTTAATATTTACTCTTAATGCAAAGCCCATTTCCTTGAGGAGATGTATGATGCTATGCATTAAAGGCAAGGGGCCACTACCCAGACCAGTTTCGACCTTTATTGAGGTCTCATCACTGGGAGCCAGGCTTAGAAATAACAAGGTTAAATAATACAGAGCTTATAAGTATTTTACTAAAACAAGTTACCAAAAGGTGCTTTGATTTTATTAAATAAAAATCTCAGGATGAAAGACAGGTTTGAAAATAAAAGACCAATAAAACCAGGTTTAAAATAGCTTGGTATCTTTAACATATATTTTACCCATGGTAAAAACTTTCTACATCTATCTCTCATCCTGATTTTTATTTAATAAGGTCAAAGCACCTTTTGGTAACTTGTTTTGGTAAAATACTTATAAGCTCTGTATTACTTAACCTTGGTATTTCTAAGCCTGGCTCCCACTGATAAGACCTCAATAGAGGTTGAAACCAGTCTGGTTCTGGCCCCTTGCCTTTAATGCCCAGCATCATACATCTCCTCAAGGAGATGGCTTTGCATTAAGGATAAATATTAAGAATAGTGATCAGAGCTTATTCCATTTTTACGACGAATTGCCCAGACTTGCACGACCTTGAGGGTCAGTTAGACTCACACTACGCGCAGGCGCAAACTTGACTTATTTGCCTGTTTGCTTCCTTGGGAAATGGAGTAAAAACAGGTTTAATATTTAAAATAGCTTGGTATCTTTAACATATATTATACCTAAGGTAAAAAACTTTCTACATCTACCTCTCGTCCTGAGATTTTTATTTAATAAGGTCAAAGCTCCTTTTGGTAACTTGTTTTAGTAAAATACTTATAAGCTCTGTAATACATAACCTTGGTATTTCTAAGCCTGGCTCCCAGTGATGAGACCTCAATAAAGGTCGAAACTTCTGGGTAGTGGCCGCTTGCCTTTAATGCATAGCATCATATATCTCCTCAAGGAGATGGGGGAGATGGGCTTTGTTGAAATTGAGTTGGAAGATGTTTCTCTTTAGGTTTGCTAAGTATTGAAGTTAGTTAAGTTTGCTTAACTAACTTCAATAACTAAGTTGGAAGAGAAACATCTTCCAACTTAGTTTCCAAGAGTGTTCAGATTTTATGTGATTTAGGAAAGCCATACTATGGCCAGAGTGCTAAATCCATCCTGCTACGTTTGGAAGAACACCGTAGAGATATCTCCTATAACAGGACTAGAGCTAGCGTTCCATCTAGCCACGTTCTCTTTTCAGGTGTTAAATTGTGAATGAAACTATGTTGTGTAATTTATTTTTTTTCATTCAAATTTAACATTGCTTATTATATATTAATCATGATTTGTATAAAAATTATTTATTGTTCCTTAATTAAGGATTACTATTTAAATATTTATTCTAAACTTAACCTACTATTAATTTATTAAATAATAATATGTGTAGAAATTTATGATAACTAAAATATATATAACGTAACGAAAAGTGTTATTATAAATAATTGTATACGTAATGAAAAAGCTGATTAAGTAGCTCAAATATTCTGTTTATTCTTATTTGTGAAAATTTAACGTTATGTAATCACTCATGTAGTAGTAAAGCGTTGTATTACATTAGCGAAATGTTTGCGTTCATGCGTTGTCATGGAGACGCATGAAATAAACAAGCACGAGTCGAAGAGTGCGTGACCTTGGAACCAGAAGGAGAAAAGATTTCAATAAGAAATTTAATGAGAAAAGGAGGGAGATTTGCGGAGCCTGAAGGAAGGTAGGATACAAGCAAAAAAGTGAAAGAAAATTATAAATTCTTTAGGGCAGAAATTCATGAGAAGAGTGTTTAGAAGTGAGCAAAAACGTAGTGAATCATATACTGAGCTGCAAGTGAAATCAGCTGTTGCTGTAGAGGAAAATTGACGTCGTAATCGGATAAATAAAGAACTGGACATTCAGTGGGAAATTCTGATTAGTTCCAGTTAGTCTAGGATTACGTCTTAATTCTATGTTGCCCTGAGAAGAATTATAATGAATTTAACTAGATGGAGAAAAGTAAACAAGGAAAGATATCAGTACCTTATTGCTGTTGTTTAGAGTAGTGAAGCGCGATTAACAGTAGTTCAGTTAAAGCGTTGGAGAATTTTATTTAATTTGTTCCGCTAACTTAAATAAGTTAATTCATAAGTGTGCTCACAATAGATTGATGTATTGAAGATTGTATCTGGTAAGAGTAGTCATACATGTTTGTTTATTCTAACATTAACTATAACGTATCTTCGAAGTTCAAGGTCCAAAATAAGATTGCTTGGAATATTGTCTACCTTGATTAGTGCCTGCTGTGAATTTAAACATTAAGTACAACTGATAGATATGTCCAGACTGATCAAATGAGAAGTTTTGTTTTATTAACTTGAGTTAAGGAAGCTTGTAAATTTGAAGTTGTGAATTGTATGTTAAGGTTTAGAACATTGAATTGGAATGAGTAACTTAACAAGACGTATTAAGTTATTTGTATTGTTTCATTTAAAAGTAAAATTCTGTATTTGTTATATATCATATATTAAATGTTTTATTTTGTTAATCTAAATATTGTGTTTGCCTGAATTCCCTTTTATTGCACCGTTCATAAAAAAATTCGAATCTTGCAGGTGCCCCAAGTAGAATAGTAAATAATTCGGCCTAAATGAGAAGACTGCTAACTTATTTAAGAATTGATCCTACTGTTTTATATAGACTAATCTAAAAATAGGGTTCCGCAGTATAATTATAAATTTCCCCCTACTTTTGGATCGGTGATCAATTTGTAATTAGTTGTTTTATTAATAAGAGTGACTTGAAGCAAGATGGCAGATTAGAACACAACATGAAAATAGAACGTCACGACACAGGTAACTCAGACGACGGCCGCCAACACATTGTGAACTGGACTCAAACTTCTAACATCCATGTGTGCTATAATGAACTCGAGAGAAAGATTGTTGAAGCTAGGGAAATTTCTCTAGATTCCTCTCATATCAACAACTGCCTGAGTTTCAATCTCTCTGACGCACACGTTGCCTCTGTTCAGTACTGGCGCACTCGCGACAGCGCGTAGTATACGTTTGTTTGGAACTCAAGCTCGCATTTTGTTTTCAAACACGCTACTGTCTTTTTGTACTTGTTCTGTTATTACAATTTTAAGTCTCTGTAATTCTTTATATACTTCTTTGATTGTGATACCTGAAGATGTTGATCAATTCAACGAAACTAGTGTACTAGTAGTATCTTTTCAAAGGTATCATGTCATCTTTTTATCTCTCGGTGTCAGTCATTAAAGCTTTTTCATAATATTCCAACCGAGTAAAAATGAATTCTGAAAAAAAAAAAAAAAAAAAAAAAATATATATATATATATATGCATGTATGTGTGTATATATATATACAGGGTGTTCGGGATAAATTTGACAGTTTCGTAAGGAAAAAGAAAATCTTCTTTGTATCTATTAAATTTAATGAATTGACAAAAAAACATCACAGGCAGAGTTAATTACAATACTATCAACAAGATTTACTCAAAATAACCACCATTAGCATCGATCACAGCTTCAATTCTGCTTCGGAACCTCGAACAAGCTGATGCTACAGTCTCCCTGGGAAGGGCCGCAAAAACTGTTTTAATTTTATCCATTAACTGGGCTTTTCTATTACTGGAAGTGCGATTGGTGTCTTTTTCAACTGCGCCCCATACAAAATAATCCATGGGGTTAAGGTCTGGGGAGTTTGGAGGCCAAACATTTGGACTAGTGAAGTCGTAGAAATTTTCAGACAACCATTTTTGACTTTTCCCAGAGGTGTGGCAAGGGGCCGAATCCTGCTGCCATACATACGGCCTACCATTGGCTACCCTTGTTATCCAGGGCTTGACTACAGTTAGCAACTCCACGAACAAAGCCCGAATTCCAATGCCAGGGTTCTTCAACACCTGTTCCTGCAGATTTGCGAGGAATTCTGCTGTACGAACGCAATCAGATCGTCTGCTAGGGATCTTTCTTCTTGCTACATCCTCGTAGTCACCATTGCAAGTCTGTAGTTCATGCCTGATTGTTTTTACTGTATTCAGGGAGCATTGGGCAGCAGTCGTAATATCCTTATTTTGATGGCGGGCACGAATCATCATGATACAAGTTATTCTCTTCCATGATTCAGGTGGGTTCCAGCTATCCATCCTTTCTGACATCTTGTATATGAATGAAGAAGGGTCCAAACTTTTAAATGAAGAGAAGTGTGTGTTAATACATGTAACTTACGGAAAAATATAATTAATTATAAATATGTCAAATTTATCCCGAACACCCTGTAGTCTTTTTTTCTTGTGTGTAGGAGAGGGATAGGGCATCAGTTATCAAGAATGCTAAGTGAAATTTAAGGAATCGAAATAAGTAATCAAATAATGATGTAGTAAAATAGCTAACAATTAAAATTATTAATAACAGTAATACAAAGGTATTGAGATTTAAAAACTGAATGTAATTAATAATCTAATGTCATGTAACTGTTTACTGTTAAAGGCTATGAGAATTAATTTCACAAAATGAATTACTTATAACAAATGGTAATACCTTTAAGGAGGTTAAAGCATATGCAAACATATGATGACTATATCTATCAATGATGTATCTATTTTACTGCTATGTATTTATTTTTATTTGTATAATAACAGTAATACAAAAGTATTAAGAGTTAAAACTGAACGTAACTAATTGAAATATCATGTAACTGATCCCTGTTAAAGACTATGAAAAGTCAATTCACATAATGAATTACTTGTAACAAATAGTAATACAGTACCCCTAAGGAGGTTAGAATAAATGTAAATATATGATGTATAAAGCTACTTATAATGTGTTTATTTTTCTACTATGTATTTGTTATTGATCTGATAACAGTAGTAAAAAGGTATTAAGTGTTAAACCTGCATGTAATCTGTATGTATATATCTATTTGTGATGCAAATATTTTACTACTATGTATTTACTTGTTATCATTTTAATAAAATGTACTCAGTAGAAGTGGCGTATGTACTCTATTGCTCTTGACCGCACGAATAAGGGCTTCAATGTTCAAATCTAGCAGCTAACCACAGGAACATTTTCTCAGCCTTTTTTTTTTCGACTACTTCCGAGTTTTTCGATCTCTGGCACGATCCCGGAAAATCGGGTTTTTTCTCCCTAAACTCAAGAAAATCGGTCGTCGAACCCATACTATTTTCAGACATTAAAAATTTTGTGTTAGGGTTAAAATCCACGAAATGGCGGCATTTGTTAGCCGCCTTCTTCACTGCGTACCGATTAATTAGTGACAGCCTTGGCCAGCTATCTCTGATTTGCTATTAGTAGAGATTGAACTGCCCACTCAGTCTCCAAAAGTTAGATAGGGCTAAAACGGCCTCGCCTACTTCCTATACGAGAACAAAAAGGACTAGCTGATTTTTTTTTTAAATTGATATTTGGGAATATGGTCGGATGACGTTTTAAGCTGTCTGGAATGTACCCACTAAAGAACAACAAGAATAGTAAGTAATATGTCAGATATACCTTTAAAATAATGAAAGATCGATCGGAAATGAAAAAATCTGAAACCTATCTCGAAGAAAACCCATTTGGTTTCAGAAAAGAACGAGGAACCCGGGACGCAATTCTGGCCTTAAGAAATCTTGGCAAACGTATGATAGAACAAGGGCCACACCTGTATATATGCTTTATAGACTACGAAAAGACATTTAACATGTCCTCATGGCATAAATTCTTCCCAATCTTGAGAGAGATTGGAGTATAAGAATAAATTTTCAGACGATCCAGCAATAACAGCAGGTTGCTCTAATGGAACAACCTGCTGTTATTGCTTGGTCGTCTGAAATTTTAATAGCATTTACTCTTTTGCCATTCATTACAATTCCGTACTCTTTGTTTAAAGCTTTCCTCATCATTTTGTCTGCAACAGTGATAAAAAGGATTGGGGAAGAGTAGGCATTCTTGTCTTACAGCTCTCTCAATTTTAGCTGTTCGGACCAACTCTCTTACAGAGATGCTACTGCAGTTTGATGTTTATATAGTTGTCAGATCAACTTTCTTATTTATTCTTATACTCCAATCTCTCTCAAAATTGGGAAGATTTCTTTTTATTTATTATTTATTTATTTCGGATGAATATGGCATGAGAATAAACTTCATGAAAACAAAAGCAGTGATAATAGGAAAGAAATGCAAAGTGTGAATATCAGAATAGAAGAGAAACCCATGAAACAAGTAACTTAATTGCAATCCTTGGGACAATTGATTACAGAAGATGCACATTGCACAAATTTGCCTGTGCACCTCTTTGAAATAAAGACGTGCACAGGCAAAGAATGCATTTTACGATAATTATCACATACTCATATCAAAGCAAATTTGACATCAAACGAAAAAGACTATTAAAGGCCTGTGTCTGTCAAGTCGCATTATTTGCGTCATCAACTTGGACACTCCTTAAACAAGAACAGAAATACCTAGGGTTCTTCGAGATATGGCGCTGGAGACGATTAATGAAAGTGAGTTGGAAAGAAAAGAAAAGCAACGACAATGTTCTCCAAGAAGTTGGCGATGAAAGAAGTATATTGGAGATCATAAACAAGTGACTCAAATGAATAGAACACCTACTAAGACATAACAATTTCCTCAAAACAGTAATAGAAGGAAAAAATCCTGGGTAAAAGAACGAGGGAAACCCACGAATGTACTTCATCAAATAACTATGTGGAGATTCATGAACAAGACGATACAGAGAAGTGAAGAGAATCGCTGAAGATAGAAAGAATTGGCGGAACGACGTCCTTCAGTCTATGGAATGGTTGGCTGCAGCCAACCATTACATGGACTGAAGGACCACAGGACGATAAATGTAACTTGGAAAAAAGTTCCAAGTTACATTTATTTTTTATGACAGGATTTTGAATTTCCAGACCTTAGTACTAATGTATTAGATTTACAATATGCTGTGGGCAATTTCCCCAACACAGAAAAAAACAAAACAAAACACTTTCCATAAAAAGAATTGATGCCCTTCTTGTTATCTGTTCTCTTTTTCAACTTGTGAGAAGTTTCCTTTAATCATCCCCTCATGCGCATGCAAAAATCTCTCCATACATACCATAACGGAACATCATTATGTTAATAAGTTCTAACAGTGGATATTTTTTCCCTTTTACCAGCTTTTGGAAGGTAGGTTATGCTAATAACAGACTAACTGCTTAGAGAAACATCTGTTTCAGAAAAAACGAAACAATTATTATTTGACACCTCCAAGAAGTCTTGAGACTCATCGAGGAAGGACACCTACTCTACAACTCAGTCCACGAACTGCAGCGAACCACGTCATCTACACCAGCGCCATCTACTGTCTACCACCACCACTAGTATTTTACCAAAAATTACAGACAACCACAAATGGCGAGATTCGAACCCCCAGCTTTTTTTTTTTTTTTGACTGGAGAGTGGATATGCTACTCGACCACCCAAGCCGGCCGAGTAGCGTATTATGTGCACATTAGTGCATACAAATTTTGTATGCACTAATGTGCACATGGGTAGGGAAATAGTGAATGCAGATGATGTCAAAATTTTGCAAGATGATTTGGATAGATTGGAGGTCTGGGCTAAGGAAAATGGATGTCAATTTAATGTGGCAAAATGTAAGGTTATGCATTTTGGGGTGAAAAGATTGGCGGCAGTTTACTGCATTGGTGGAACCGTGCTCCAGGAAATTGATGAGGCACGAGATTTAGGAGTGTTGGTGGATAAGGAATTGAAATTTAGGGGACACATTGCAAAAGTGGCCAAATCAGCTCATCAAATCACTTGGTTGCTGAAGAATACGTTGACAAGCAGAGACAAGCAGGTTATTGTTCCTCTGTATCGAGCCTTGATAAGACCCCATCTCGACTACTGTGCTCAGATTTGGTCACCTAGGTTTCTTCTTGATGGGGAGGAGGTGGAGAGGATCCAGAGGCGAGTGACCAAGATGATAGAAGGTCTGTGGAATGAACCGTATGAGAACAGGTTGAGGATTTGTGGGTTGCAAAAATTGGTTGATAGGCGGAGGAGGGGAGATATGATTGAGACATTCAAATTACTGAAGGGTTTCTATAAAATTAATTCAGAAGATATCGTTGAGAACAGGGCTGGTTGTGGGAGGACTAGCGGACATCCATGGAAACTGGGCAAAAGTGTGGTTAGTAAAGGTGTTAGAGCTGGGTTCTTTACTTTTAGAGTGGTGAATGAGTGGAATGCGCTCCCTGAGTCTGTGGTGGATGCTGTGACAGTGAATGAGTTTAAGGCGAGGTATGATAGATACTGTAAGAATGTCGAATAGTTGTGATGAATAGGATTTGGGGCCTCCCTCGATGAGTCTAATGACTCCCTGGAGTTGCCCGTAATAATAGTAATAGTAATAGTAATAATTTGTTTGTCACATATACATAATCTATACAGTAATGTGTATAGAATTTGTAACCAAAATACCTGCTTAGAATCCTAATTTCAAAGTCAATTGTTATATTTTGGGCTAACCTTTTTAATGAAAACTATAAAATATAGAAATCAAAAATGCTTTGTATATTTGCAGTGGCTTGTGCGACCTCTAGTGGTAAATGCAGAACTTGGTTGGTTTGTGTGTGTCCTCCGCCGGGTTTGTTGTAATTTGGCGGTATCTGCGTTTTTCTTACCGTGTTTGCAGGTGTATATCTTCGCTGAATACTAGTAAATACGTTCCATTTGATTTTGTATATTGTTATACGAGGTTCTGGATTTTAATTTAAATCACAAAATAAACGAACAATCATAAATATCTGGAACTTAATACCACAATCTTCGCAAATAGGTAAGAGTAGTCGTGGTTACAATTGATTTAAAGATAGTTTTCTTTTGGAGGCTAAGCCTATTTTCTGTTTTAGTGATTGCCCAAAGCTTTATATTTTATGTTATTATCAGGATAAAGGCTGGACCAGACTCCAGTATCAACAGGATCAAGTACGCTCCTGTGTATGCGTGGAATTTTGTTTGCCTTGTTAAAAACTCATTAGCAGGTTGACCTATATATATATATATATATATATATATATATATATATATATATATATATATATATATATATATATATATAAACCTGTTTTCCTTCATTTCTTAAATATCTGCATTTTGGGATTATAGGCGATTACACATTTCGCACCAATTCGATTTAAATTCTTAGTTTTTTGTGCCACGTTCTTACATTGTTGCAACGTTCATTAGCCGTGATCATTGCTCTTTATAATGGCATGTTCCATTGGTTCAGTTAATTGCTTCAGGATGCTGATTGCTTGTTGACACTGGACTTTTAAATGTGTGCCCTGCTTATTAAATCACAAGCCCATGCAAATTATCTTTTTATTCCCCCCCTCCCTCCGAGTGCACATTTTCGACAGTGGCAGGAAATAATTTTAATTTAATGCTAATACAAAATATATGTTAAATGCCCCTGAATTTTGAACATAAACGAGTGACAAAATAGTATTAGGTGCTCAAAATCGGTTGCTTTAATCCCCATAATCATGTCTTACGTTTACATGTTAGTAATTACGTGAATACTGAGTACCCAATGAAATTGAAATAACATGGATACTAAGCATAAATTGATATATTTCATGTTTGTCCATTGGTTATAGAATGAATTAAATAACAGTGAAAAATATGTTCTGTAATTTTGAGTGTACAAGAATTTAGAATAACATGTACTATTATTTTGGTGATACCAACATTACACACACACACACACACACACAGTAACTATCATACCTTGCTGACAATACATTCAGTCAGTTTACTCACCATCCACTTTCTCCCTACATCTTACTCTTCAAAAAAACTCCATGCTATCTTAACTTGTGACATGATCTTAATATTCCTTCTGAGGGAAATGTATTGTTTTCCTACCACTTTGTGCAGTCTTTCCTAAATTTATTTGATAAGCTCCTATCACTACTTCACTCACTTTGTGTGTGTGAGGTAGTGATAGAGATGACAGACTGGTACTTCTACAAACAATGGAATCTTTCCTCTCAGACCCTTAACTATGTCATCTATTTATCTATCTGTATATAAATTAAACAGTGTATCCAGATGAGGATATCTGATACTCCAGTTGTCAATCTTCTCCTATGAGCATTGTGCCACTCCCTCAAATCCACAACTCTCATCTATTATTCAGCCATCTCTATATTCAAGCATGTTATCCATATAAGATATAAAATAATTATATGGTTAATAACAGTGTCTTTACATTATGCATTATTATCACATTATTATTATATTATACATAACGAAATGACATATTTTGTTATGTAGGCTTCTGTGGACTGAGGACATAATAGAAATGTATTGCTGGTATTCTTACTACATGAAACAGCTAGGATAGAAATAATGTATTGATTATTCAACTAGTTTTGCGAAATGCATCATCATGAATTTTATTAAATTATTTCTCCCAGCGGTTTTATGTGGTAAGAATACCAGCAGTACATTTCTATTATGTCCTCAGTCCACAGAAGTCTACATAACAAAATATGTTATTCAGTATTGAACACTATTTGGTGTTACTCCCTCCCATTAACAGTTGTAAGCATATAATATGGTAGTACTGTTGATAAGCTAAGGATTTTTATTGTAAAAATACATTTTATATGTATACAGGGGGGGGGGGGGGTCCTCGAGTTACGTCAGAGATCCGTTCCTACGGACCGACGTAAGGTGATTTTCGATGCAAGTCGGAATTACCATAGTCTAAGTTACTTGCCTAACCTAAAACACCCTAAAGTCATACATATATATATCAAGAAACAGAACTAGGCCATAGGAAAATGAAAGGGAGAACATAATTACTATATAGTACAGAAAAATGAAACTGTAATAAAAAACAAACATAAAAATGAGAACAATCCCCAAAATGACAAATGAAACTGTACATTTTGTACAGGTGATTAAAAAAAACAAAAATGAAAACAATTCTTTACCTTTTATCCTGTAGTTGGCTTGCACACTGGAAGGGGCATTGCAAGGAGGGAGAGACTGACTTAATGGAAGGAGGAAGCTGGAGAGGGACAGGCTGCAGGAGATACTGCAGGTGCAACTGAAGAAGATGGAGAGACTGAAAGAGGAACTGAAGAGACAGTTGAGGTACCAGCACCTGCTGCAGGCCTCTCTACCTTCGTGAAAAAACGTTCCAGGCTAGTCTGGAATGATACCATCCTCTTCTCCTTGTATATATCTCCCTATAACACTGCAGGCAATACATAACCCCTTAGAAGACCTTTGTGTACCTAGCAGTGTTGGGATCCTCGGCCTCAAACTTGGCCAGCCATCCTCAACGAGGGCAAAACCTTCTGCCAAGCCCTTGGTGGTGAATCTCCTGGGTTCAGGGGTTGGAATTGTTTCCTCCTCCTCAATCAGCTGCTTCTCTAACTGAATGAGGTCTTCTGCTGACAACTCCTCCCCATGAGATGCCAGAAGCTCTATGACATCCAAATTCATCTGCTTCCCCAGGGCAACAACCTTTTCTGTGACAGCCTCAACTGTTTCCTCATAGCCATGGAAATCATTCACAAACTGGGGACACAGTTTTTTCCACACACCATTCAAATTTGTCTGCTTCACTTCATCCCAAGCATGCTCAATGTTTTGTATGGCATTATAAATGCTATACGATTTCCAAAAATCTTTGAGGGTTAAGTTCCTGTCATTTTCAGTTGCCCTGAAAGCCATAGCAAATGTCCTGCGGTGGTAGTAGGCCTTAAAGGAAGCAATAACACCCTGGTTCATAGGCTGCAAAAGGGCTGTGGTGTTTGGTGGAAGGTAAACCACCTTAACATTAGGATGAAAGTCATCCAAGTGGGCAGGGTGACCAGGAGCATTGTCTAGCACTAACAATGCCTTAAAGGGCATTGTTAGTGCTAGACAATGTACAGACCCTTGGCTGTACATTACCTCTGAACTTTTTGGCACAAAATGGTTGGTAAACCAGGTCCTCGAAGATATGAATGTCACCCATGCCTTCTTATTGGACCTCCAGATGCGAACTTTATCCTTAATAATAGTCCTGACTATGGTATGACTTAAGTTCAACGCGTGGCAGATGTTCGTTGGCGTTTCTCCCTTTTTTGCCCTTTTAATAATGTCTAATTTCACTTCTAATGTAATGGCTTTCCTTTTCTTCGACACACTACCATCGGAAGAGTCTGCTTTATGTTTGGGATCCATATCGAAGGGTAAAAAATCACAAAAAAACACAAAAGTGAGAGAGCAGATGTAAACAAAGCACACGGTACCCAAAGAGTGTATACCCAAGTGATGCCACCTCTCCCAAACAAACGCCACATAACGGCGTATTCTTCTGCCGCACTCACGAACAAGTTCGCCCGCGACGTTTGAATTTTACGTCGCGCTGCTTCAAGTCAAAAGTTATTTTTTAAATTATTTATGGGATTACCGCAGTAAAGTCGAAATGACGCATGTCGAGGACGACGTAGGTCATGGACCCCCCCCGTATATATATATATATATATATATATATATATATATATATATGGTTCTCAGGGGCTCACGTTGGTGAGTAGGGGCATGGCAAACCTGAGCTAGACCTGATCTTACTTCCTACAATATACTTTAGACTGGTCTTCTACTCTTCTTTCCTCTACTCTCTCTTACTACTTACTCTGCCCCCTCCCCTCAGTGCTATTAGAGCAATTCGAGGGTGGGGGGGGGGTGACTCTTTTCTCTTTAACTGTAGTTTCCACTATCTACTAAAAAAAAGTCAAGCCTAGTTGTCTTAAGGTGGCATCCCTACCACTAGGATACCTATCGTCATGCTAGTCACTTGACATAGGGAAACACATTACTTTCAAGTCAACCACGAGTTGCCTTGGTCTTGCACTACCTGTAGGATCAGCTAGTCTTGCATCACTTGCAGGCGCAAACTTGACATTTTTGTCTGTTGGCTTACTTGGGAAAAATGGAGTAAAACCAGGTTTAAAATTGCTTGGTATCTTTAACACAAGTCTCAAAGAAATCCAAACTGGACAGAAAACTTGGGAAAAGACTGCAAACTGGAAAAGGTTAAGAAACTTTACAAAAAGAAAAACTTGGTGAAATATACTACATGGAACATTAGAAGCATAGCATATAAAGAAGAATTAGGTGAAATTTTAAATGATGAAAATATAGAAGTTGAAGTTCTTACAGAAACAAAAAAGAAACTTAAAGGAACAAAAGAAACAGCTAATTACAATATCATATATATATATATAGTGGAGTGGACAAACACATACATGCAAAAGCTGGTGTAATGATTTGGATCCATAAATCAATTAAAGCAAAAATAACTCATTATACATATTGGAATGAAAGAATATTTGAAGTGCGATTAAAATTAAATAAAGAAAATTTAACAGTTGTTGGAATGTATGTCCCTGAAGAAGGAAAACAAGAAAATGATTGCTTTTACAAAGAGTTACAATGAATATATGAAAAATTAAGTAAAGCAGGCCATATAATTATAGCTGGAGATCTTAATGCCAGAATAGGAATGAAAAAGTTAACAATAATATACAAAAATTTGGAGAACCAACAGTAAACAAAAATGGAGAGCGACTCATTGATTATATAATAATTTAAAAAGATTGAATACATTTTACAAACATAAAAATATACATAAATATACATGGTGTGCAAGAGGACAAAAATCAATAATATACTACTTTATAGCAAATGAAAAAGCAGCAAACCTCTTCCTAGATGTTAGTCAGAAGAGGGCTAGAAATCGACACAGATCACTATTTAGTGCAGGCAAAACTAAAGTTTCCACCAAACTGGCTACAAAAATTACAAAAAACTAGAGAAACAATCTAATTATAAAGTAAGACTACTAAATGATTCAAGTATAAGAAATTCATACCAATAGAGGATTAATAACTACTTAGAAAAAATACAAGAAAATTAAGACATTGAGAAAGAATGGAATAACATAAAAGAAATTATTGCATCAGCATCATATGAAAGTCTAGGAACACAAAAAATATCATAAAAATAAAAAAAATACATATATGGGACAATGAAATAAAAACAATAATTGGAAATAAAAAGCTGGCTTTTAAAAGATGGCTAAGTAGCAAAAAACAAGAAGATGAAATTGAATATAAAAAAAAGACGAGCAATAGCCAAAAGAGAAACCAGAAAGAGAGACAGAGAAAGCTTGAAAAAATTTGTATCATATCTAGAAAATGACATATACAAAATAAGACCTAATGCATACAAAATACTAAAACACATGAATGCAGATATAAACGAAACTGCAAATATAAATTGTGAAATAGATGTAAAAGAATTCTTGGATTATTTTACATATCTTTGGACAGATAATACTGGCATCAAAAATAATTACACCAAAATTTACAGAATACTTTAAATGATATAATAACAGTGAAAGAATTAAAGGACAACCTAAATAAAATAAAAGAAAATTGTGGATAGGAAGTTAGTAATGATGTAATTTTTTCATGTAGTACTGTCATATCCTGTACACCCCTTGAGGGTACATGGCAGGAATTTGATGATG